>NW_020230327.1:55000-475000 GCF_003227715.2 Harpegnathos saltator | reverse complement strand
TTCGTCAAAAGGGCCGTCCCTAAAACACTCCGGCCGAGCACTTTCGGCCACCTTGTATATTTTATTTTGTATCACAAAGCGCGACTTTCTCGTTTCCTTTCACGTTTCGCGAAGAACTTTTGCGATGATACGAGAGATGTTCGATTCGAGTTTCGACGAATGGTCGTCCAACAGATAACAGCGATCGTATCTAACAGCTGAAAAAGCATTGACTTGTTGGTCGCAAAATTAACTCGGTAAGCGGTGACAGTCGCGGTTCTGTTCTTCCACACCTCAAGCCCTCAACCTCTTTTGCTTTCGTCCGTTTTTCCGGGATTTCCCGCGCCCCCGTCGCGTGCCTCCACCCTACACCCAAGTAACGTTGCAACCTACCCGAGAATCTTTTCCGAGTTATTACGCGAAATGCGTCCTCGCTTTTATCCTTCAACAACTAAATCCGCAAAACCAACTCGCGGTACACAGACTAAGTAGGAAAAATCGTATTCTGTTGACAATTCAGCTAATATATCAACGACGTGCTTCTGGCGTGCAGAGCACGACAAAATGTACGAATACCTCAATAATTACACGTTGCATATATGTACGTTTATATACATATATCTTTTTGTTTGTAATATGTGTACGTTAGTAGTCTACGCGTTTTCTTTACTCTCGCATACATCGTGCGTGCCAGCATAATCAGCCTTTCCGAGCTTCATACTTCAACTATGTTCGCTATTACCTGAGATCGAACATAAACGGCAAACGATTCAATGAAAACTCCACAACGAGCCCGCGCTCCCTCTTTCGCGTCATTCTCCAACAACGCGCGTCTAATATACGTTATTACGTTGAATCCGAAAAACTATGGTATCTATGAGTGAACGGAAATATATCAAGGGTTATTTTTGCGATATCTTATCGTGATTAATTGATAAGTAATTTTGTAATCCCGTACGCGCGCGCGCACGCGCACGCGCCCGGAAGATATCGACGAGAATCCACCGATAAAACCGAAACGATTCACTAGACGATAAAAGCAACTGATCCGATCGATTGCATCGTTTTAAACATACCACTCGTCATATGGACAAAACTCTAAATCATCATATCGCCTACGGTATTAGCTACAACCTTTACAAATCTTCCCGTCTGCATCCCCTTATTTAGACGAAGGAACGTACTAGTCGAATGTAAGGTTACTGGCAGAGTGCTAGAAATAATAACTAGAACCAACTAGTGGCTCCGCCGAATTTTGTAGAAAGACCGCCGATGCCCTTGCCGAACATGTTACCGACTTTGCCAACAACGTTCGAGGTGACGTTGCTCAGATTGGCCACGTAATTTGCCTCCTCTCCTGTTATCGTCTCAACGATCGTCACTTTTGTCTTAGGTCTCTCCACCTCGTCGTCATTACCATTCTCCGAAAGCCCTCTGCAATGCGAATGGAAATCATTGCAGCAGCTATTTCTGTATGGCGGAAAAATTTCTACAAACGCGTATATAAGATTATGTGTAAGATTTTTCTAAGAGCGCGACTCTTACTCTTCGTTCTGAGCGCTCATGGTTAAGGCACAAGTTGCTTCTTCCGTCTGCATCCTCTTGGATATAGTCTGATATGTCTTCGAGTTGAGTTTCTCCTCCATTACGCCCTGGAGCTCGAAGTCCGAGTAGATCTTCTTCACGATGTGAGCTAGGCAGGTACATTGATACAGGTGCAGGTTATGATCGAGTCTCTCGGACAACCAATTACACAGTATTTGTATCTGCGCCGTGTACCATTGCTAGACACAGAAGCCAAACGAATCAACGCCAAGTTTCATCTTTCTCAGTTTTCCAAGCTCGCAGGTGCTTTAAATCGACTTACCTCGAAGAAAGTCAGGATCCACAATTCGTCGAGGACTTTGCTACGAATCTGATCCATGCAGTTTCTCGTGAAATTTACGTAGGCTTGTCCCATTTCCTTCCCACTTCCTGATACCTTCTATAAACAGCAATTTGCAAAGTACCGATTAAAAAACGTGCCTTTTAGTGCCTAAGTAGTTAGAATTTTGCGTCAGTCGGTTTTACAAGTATTTATCATTTAGCGGAGCGGAGCAAAGTACCGTAAAGCTGAGAATGGAACCGATGAGGGAACCTTCGTCGTAACGAGACAACTTCGAGAGTGTCGTTTCTAGTACCATTACAAGCTTGTTGATCATTCCTTGATTCATTCCCGCTGACGTCTTTTCGATCATGTCGTCGATCTTTGCATGATATTGATGCTAGAAACACGCATATTAATTGACGTGTGATAGCAGTACAGATTTATCTGCCAAACGGTCATTTCACCGTCAAGATTCACGTCATACAAGATATGCTGCGGCGCCCTCTATTCAATTCTTTATTCCCCATTAAATGCGACAACAGGATAAAAAGATGGATCAAAGTTCGAATTTCACGTAACGCACATATCGACTCTTATTAATAATAAAAAAAAGAAAAAACAATACTTCTACACCGAACATTCTCTCACGAGTCGTGCTGAAATGGAAATATCGTATCGTGGTGATCTTCTCGAGGGCTAAAAAAGTCAAGAGTACTTACCACATCGACACCATCGACAGTACAAAGTTTAAAACTCTGGTTCTTGGCATCCAAGATAACATTCACCATAGCGCACATCTCCGACGGTATGATATAATCGGTGGAGGTGAAAGTCACACCCTTCTTCAGCCATTGCTGAAAGGCCGCGTCGGTCCTCTGAATGCACGACTCCACCATGTCGCAGGCCATCAACTTCAGCCTCTGTTCGAGATGTTGTCGGAACTCCTGGTCGGGCCAGTGCAGTCCGCCGATAAACGACTGCAACGCATCCAACTTCCAGAAGAGGTCTTCCGAAGTGGCGCAGCCGTTGCCCTTGATCTCCCATCGCTCCTTCTCAAAACCTTTGTGAATCGACTGAGCGATCGACGTTTCCATCAAATCGACGTAACGCACGACCAACGGCGCGAACGTGTCGCGCAGATGCTGATGAAACCTTCCGTTCTTCAAATTGTCTACGTGCAAATATTAAATTTCACAACCATCTAGAATCCTCAGACCTAAGCTCGGAGCATAGGGGAACTAATCCTATCTCTTCGGATAAATGTAAACTGGCATAAATAGCGAACGTATTGGAATATACGTATTGGAATACGTAACATACGACGTGATAAATACGTGACAAGTACGTAGCGGTGGAATGAAGATCAATCCAGTTAATTCGCTCGTCGATAAAATATAATATGTTAAAATATCCTTTTTTTTTTATATACAAGTACAAGCCTCTCTGTACATACGTGAAGAAACAAACTCACCGTCCGTCCTAAGATAATCGTTCATAATCTGGAACAGCGGAAAACTGTCCCACGTGTCGGGTGGTTGCTCGGCCAGAATCTTATCCATGTCTTCGGCAAAGAGCGACCAGAAGATCTCAGCGTGCTCCACCATAAGATCGCTAAACCAGGCGAACGCCTGCGGTACAGTGTAGTAGGAGCGGATCGTGAAAATATTGGACGTCGCACATATACGGTGGGCACTTCTCTTGTAGCTCGGGGTGATGGGGACGCCACCCTGAGCACGGGACCCTCGAGAACCCAGAAGACACTACTTCTACCATGATACGTCGGTGATGTGAACGATCGCGAGACTCGTGATTGCTATGCGACAAGCGTTTGTTGCTATTGCTCTCTATATCTCTCAACTTGGACTCTCGGCTCAGCAGAGGAAACGCCGAGGGATATCGCAGTTGCGTGTAACAGAGACTGCTCTCGTTTGCAGAAGATAGATTATGAGTGAGAGGTAAAAGTGAAACTATATATTTTTAAACGAAAGGCAACAAGAGAGCTGTATGAAGGGATAGGTGTGGCGGATAGATGTATCAGCGAACAACAATTCAACGTCTTTGGCGAATAAAAAATATTTTTCTCTCTTGTATGTCATTTTTATACTGTCTTGAGGTATCGAGTAAAATTGCAAATCTTCAACAGTGTCGATTTGACACTGTTAAAAATGTATTCAAAATTGATGTGTTCAAAATTAAGAGTGAAGTAACGTTGGAGTAACAAAGTCACACACACACAGTTCATTCCCTGATACAGCTGCCCTATATTGTTCTGTGACATGTTTTGTGATGTATATATATATACACATGTGATGTACACGCGTGATGTATATTGACGTGACAAATTAGAGAACGCAATAACTCAAGAGAAAAAGTGTCGCTCTAGCCCTTCCACAAAAAGAAGCGAATAGCTCTTCACCGCAAAAGGACACCTCACGACGCCGCCCGCCAGCCGCACATCCGGCGCATTACTCTGAACGAAAGTGATTTTTTGCAAATTCTCGCAGTGATAATGAAAGCTGCCTAACGCAATTTTCTAATTCGCGATCGAGATCTACAACGACGAGAGAAAAGTGGGCGAACGCGCGTTTGTCTTCTGAGGAGGTGGCGGACCCTTACCAAGTCCGTTGTTTCCGGCATGCTACCCTCTCTCTCGAGAGCCCCGAGAATCGACACTCAGTTCTAAAAACCCAACTAATACCTCCGAATAATGTTCTTCGTTTTGCTGCAGCAAATCGACGCACAACTCGGCGAGGTGAATAAGATCCTCCAGCTTCTTGCTGGGAGGCACACACACCTCGCCGCTCAGATCGTCATCGAGTTTTGCCTCGGCGGATAATTTCTCGTAATTAACGATCGCCGCTGTTTCTAGGCATCTCTTTATCAATGCCTTCACTTCCTCCTGTGGCACCGACGCCACGCTGTCCTTCATCAGGACGCGTTCCAACAGAGACAAGGTTGATTTCAACGCGCCTTCAGGCCGCCCGAATGGAAAACTGTACCTATTGTGACAAATTTCATACAATTTACATAACGTTTTCTGTGCATACTTCGATCGTCATAATACATATGAGTTGGTCTTTGGGAATGTTATATTTTTTGAAGGAGACACATTTCCATTCCTCAATCGATTCATTTTCTTTTAGAAAAGCAATGTTAATGTACTTTTCAAAATAAATTCTTCAAGATATTCCTTGTGTCTCTCGAGCAAGGGGATTATTTGTTTACCTAAAGTTGGTGATTTGTTTCTCGAGAATCAGTCTCAGCCGTTCCTTGATCTCCTGAAATTTATCTTTCTCCTCGTGGGTGATCGAGCCCTCACCGTCGGTTGTGTTACCGTAAACATGAGTGGCGCAAAAGGCAAAGCTAAAGTGTATCAACGTGGAATCTATCATGATCCCACGATCGATTCTGTCCAATAGATCGTTAAGGTAGCAAAGATGCCGAAAGCACCCACGCACGCCGTATCTATCGTCAGAAAACAAACGTTCAAGTCGACATCGCAGATAAAATTTACGACGAAAAGTAATCGCGCCAGCATCTTAAAATGTTCACACGACTCGGCCATCATCTACTATACTAGTATATAATACTGCCGGAAAAGTGCTGATTCGTCGTGAAAAAAATCGTGGCTTTATCGCAATTACGCAAGAGGCGCGAATCTTGCAACCTAAAACAATTCTTGCAATTCTTGCAACGAATTTAATTTTGGTGAGTTTCCCGATGACTTTGTGCATGATAAATTTTTCTCTAGTAAAAGAATATTGAAAATAGTCGCTACACATTACAAATCCAAAGAAAAAATCACCTATTCGCTCAAGATATATTGGTGCTTATGTTTGTACGAATGCAATCGTACTAAATGCGTTTCGGAGACAGACATAAAGATAGAGAAGGTGAGATTAAGACTCGAGGCAAACAACAGCTTCATTACCTGGCGCAATACTCGTCCAGTACAAAAACTTGACCAGGCGAGAACCAGCCGAGCGAGCAGTAGGGATCGTTCAGTCTGTAATCCAGGATCAAGTTCTGCAAGTACTTGAACAGAGCGGCGTGGTCGAACTTGCACGGATCGGCGCTTATGTAGTCCTCCATGCCGTGCTTCTTCGCCCGGTCTGCGTCGCCCTGGATCTTGCTGATGGTGGAGTTCTTGTCGGCCACCGAGACCGGTGGAGTGGGCTTGTGCGACTGACCGGTCGCCCGGTACATCGCCATCACCCACAAGTGACACTCGTTCTCGTCGTCCGAGGCGAACACTATATGATCGCCCTCATGCACGGCGTTGAAGAAATACCTGTCGGGTATACGCGACTCATAAGCTGAATCGTACAAATCGCACGCGGACCGGACACTGGTCAACGCACGATCTTTGCCCCGCCAGCTGCAAGATACCCTGCTCGAGCGCGCTGGACACGTTTACGTAGCGTAGATCGTGTCTATCATCGGCGCGATCATCGTAATGAAAAGAGATTCCACGAGCCCAACAAACTCTATTTGTTTTCGCAACCAACTACTGAATACCGCTACTAAACTGCTCGCTAGAGAACCAACGTGAAACTGAGACTGAGGAACGAACTTTCGGCTCATGGAATCGAGCTGTCTGACGGAATGGAGCATGGGGTTCTCGAGCAATAACTGGAAACTTGAAATTCCAAGGTCGGATCGATGGCGATTGAGAGATACATGAGCTCGCTCCAACCGCCGAAAGATCTCCTCAGATGTTCGTCCGACTTGCTTTTGTTTTCTACTAAAAAGAACTTTCGAAAAAACAAAAAAAGAAAAGAAAGAAGGAAAAACAGTAACGTGATATGTCGCGGTAGTGAAGACGAACGAAGCGTCAAGTGCTGTCACTACTAAACGCATTGCTCAACGTACCACATCAATCGATGTCTCGCTCACGTTCAATAAGAGGAAAAAAAAAAGAAAAAGAAGAAGAAGGGGGAAGAAGACAACGGAAGGGCAACTCGTCTAACAACGTTTGCGATTGTGTGCTCTACTTTGCTCTCTACTCGCATGCTGCATCGCGGCGGTTAGGTATTTTTCACTCTCCGGCGGATGTGGCGGGGGGAGAAAATTTACCTTCCGCCCTCTAAATCCATGCCGACCACGAGATTAGCAGAAACGACCTCGGTATAGTCCACTGTATAGCCATCGAGCTGCATCATTTCCGACGGCTCGCTTTTCTTCTCTTTGTACGAGCACATCGCAAATGTGTACTGCGAGACTTGGACCAACACAAAGTACCGCTTCTTCCATTTTTTCCATACAGACTTGCCCATCGCGAAGAGATAGCCGCAGTGTTTCATGTTGAGTGGCTTGTCCATACGACATGCGATCTTCATACGTAAATCCTGATCGGCGCAATTCTTGGGCACGGTCATGTGATGCCACTCGGGCACTTTGCTAGACAACGGATTCGGCCGCAGTATCACCTTGCCAAGCTCCTTGTCCTCGAGCGCGAGCATCGCCGAGTTCTCGGTGAACAATCTAACCTTGACCACCGGTAGCGGGTGCATCGTCGTGAAGTCACCCTGTGTGTCCCACCTATAATATACCCGAGGACGAGAATGATGCGGACGGTCCTGACCCCCCTGCGGTCGATCGCGATCGGTCAATCGTTCGATCGTTCGACTCTACTCACATGGGCTTGGAGGCCTCTGCCTGACCAGTCTGTAGCTTCTTTCCGCCCTCCACCTCCATGGTGCAATAAACTATTCTATTGGATGCTAGGCTTTTGAGGCCTTTAACCTCCATTACGACTACTTCCACCTGGAAGGTCAGGCCGACGTCCATTTTCGTCAGCTGGGGCTCGGAATCAGCGGAGTCGCCCTCCAGTTTAGCGAGGGAACCCTGACCGCGGCAGCGGGAGCGCTCACCACGATGGTTGTAGCGCTTCAGCTTCTGCAGCCCGTATTTGCTGTCTATCGAACCCTTGGAGACCGGTAAAGACTCCAAATTTGACATTAGCAGGTTGATAGACGACTTGAGCTCCTCGATGTAGAGCGACTCCATTTCTTTTACGAGGAACCTGGGCATGAGCTTGCGGTTCTAGGGATAAGAGAAGGACGATCGGCGTTCAGGAACAGAGCAGAAGCAATCGATGGAGAATCGCTTGGAGAATGTGCGTGAGAAACAGAGAGAGAGAGAGAGGGGGAGAGAGAGAGAGAGAGAGAGAGAGAGAGGGCGAGGGAGAGAGAGAGAGAGAGAGAGAGAGAGAGAGAGAGAGAGAGAGAGAGAGAGAGAGAGAGAGAGAGAGAGAGAGAGAGAGAGAGAGAGAGGGCGAGGGAGAGACAGAGAGAGAGAGAGAGAGAGAGAGAGAGAGAGAGAGGGCGAGAGAGAGACAGAGAGAGAGAGAGAGAGAGAGAGAGGGAGAGGGAGAGAGAGAGAGAGGGAGAGAGAGAGAGAGAGAGGCAGAATACGAGTATTCTCCCTTGTCCCGTAGAGAACGACGAAGCGATCGATAAAAAAATAGAAAGAAAGAAGCGGTTGTCACTGTACCTTCTCCATCTCGTTGACCTTTTGTATGCGACCGTCCAGCTCCCTCCTGATGGCGGCAGCCTGCTCATCGGCTGAATCCAACAGGAGGGCGTTGAACAGAAGCTGGTGCTCAAATTTCTTGATGCCGAGGATCTGCTGAAACATGTCGTACAGCTGCTCCTTCGACAGTATCAGCTCCGAGTTCAAAGACTGCTGTTGCATCCTGGAAGGCCTCTTGGTGTCTTCGTCACCAGTACCTTTCAAAATACAATCAAACTTGGCCAACCAGGACGTAAGCACAGTCTCTTTGCTCAGTCCATCGATTTCCGGGAGACTCCGAACACGTTTCTCAATGTTCTTCTTGAAAACCTCGCGGAAGTCGAGCTGGGAGCATCCTCCGCTCTGCACCATTTGCACTATTCTGTCTGACTTCAAGAACACGTCGTAGTAATTCTGTATAGCGTTGTGGAACGCCTCGTCCGCCATGATCTGCGTCTCGCCCTTCAAAAAACTCTGAAATTTACACGGGCTTGTTTAAAAAAAGAAAGAAAAAACCTCCGCGCAAAGGCGTCTGCGTATGCGTCCTGTGGGATTGTGCGATTGTCCTCGGTATTATAACGCTCCTCTCGTCAAGGCGCGCTATTCGCAATTCTGATTTTCGCTAATTAGTCTTCTCGCATTATCATGTATACTATACACAGAGTATTCGACGACAGGCCGAACATTTGCCGACGAACAACAACGAACGAAAACGAACCGAAAACACGTAATATACGAGTAATGTACGAGTATACATTCGTATCTCTCGATCACATAAAAATGTCAAGGCGTGCTTTCAAGGAAATTTGACGTCGCATAGCGGCAAATGCAAAGACGATTAATATGCATCTCACGCAGTGTGATATAAACCGTGAGACACACGACTGCGTTGATATACGAGAGAAACGGGCTGTATTTATAGCGGCCAATAATTTAATGCGATCGTACAGCGCTTCGATATATCTAAGAGCAGCGAAGGTGAAGGTTACACGGGTAGACAACTATAAGACTCTGAATAGGGCTTCGAGAAACAGCCATCTACCACGAAGGGTTTCGCTCTTCTTGCTCCGTGAAATAATAAATACATAATACGTGTATTCAAACGGTGTATTCTTGCACGATTCAAATCAATAAATAGACGACGATAAAACACGTCGCGTTTTTCTTTTATCGTTAATGACTCGTTTTTCGCAAACGAAATGTTTCTTCGGATATTTACCTGAAAACGAGAGCATATCGTCTCCAATTGTTGCTTCGTTACTTTCATCTGCCTCCGAACCATGTCCATCGGTTGTTTGGCGTTGAACGGATAAGCGATGCATCTCGATATGAAGACATAAAGCTGAATCCGAGTCTTCCTCTCCACTTCTTCCCTCTCCTGCTTGTCCTAGAGGGGATGAAAAGAGTGGTATTAGCGGAACAATAGCGCATATCTTAGATAAATCGTAATCCAATCTTCCTTCGCGCAAAAGAAATTGGGCCAAGCAATATGTTTCCTCGCAATTTCTGCTGTTCGTAATAACTCAGAGTCCGTTACTGTTTCTATTACAAGAATATTTGCTATGGAAATTCACTCTCTCTGTACGCTTGCATCTCTATCCGCTTATATATATATATATATATATATATATGTTTTAGCCATGATATATTTCATATTATTCTCAAATATATTTTCGAATATCACCCGAAACACGGGAAGCGCCGACATTGAAAATGTCTTTAGTGTGAAAAGCAAGAAGGAGCATGCAGACGTGTACCTGCAATTCTGCCTCCGTTTTCTCGCTGGCTACCGACGGTGACGGACTCGTGGGCCTCTGGGCGTAATTGGCGGCGTCCTGTGCCGCGCTCGTCGACGGCGACAGAGAGTTCCTGGCGCTGGAGAGATTGGGCACGTCCAGGCCGGCTCCACCACCGTCTTGCTGGCCCGCCGCGCTAACAACGCGACCCCCAGATCCATGAGCACCCGCGGAGCTCGGTGGACCCACATGATTTGGACCACCGGGCGATGCGGTGAGACCCGAGGCGAGCGAGCCGACGCTACCAGAGCCCGGACCGCTGCCGACGCTGCCGGGATGGCGACGAGAGCCGTGGGAGCTTCCGCTCCCTGCACGGCCGCCGCCGCCACCACCGCCGCCGCCATGGTGGGTGCTCTGATCCTCCTCGCTCTCCTCTTCGGACGAGCTTGGGTCTATCATCGTCTAAGAGACGCTCTAAGGGGGTGCGCGCGCGGTCCTCGACCCCCCCCGTCGCAGGAGGCCCAGCCGCTTCACGTGGTCACGGAGCCGTCGTGCTCACAACTTTCGGTGATGCTGATCGCGTGCTCTTTCGCTAACTGAAACCAGTGTTTGTTCCCACATTTTTTACACGGCAATATCTCTCGTAATCAATCGCGATATCGTGTTTGGCAGAAAGCGCGTTCTGTGAAAAATCCATTCGCAGCTCTTATTTTCGCACAAAGACACACCTGCAGTCTCAGTAACCTCAGTAATTAATGACTGGTAATGTGGCAGATACGCTAGAAGCTAAAGGGAAAATTTGAAACTCGCGAGTCTCAAAACAATATTTCTTTACGCGCTCTTTCTCCCTCCAGGCAACAGCTTAATCCCGACACTCTCTCTCTCTCTCTCTTGTATATATTTTATATTTTATATTTTATATGTCGAATTATATGAATTTATATGCGATGTTTCACTTCTAGTGCAATTGCGTAATCCGACACATAAACAAGAAACCTCTTTGAAAGCTTTTTTTACATGAAATATCTCCTCTCACAATATTTTGTAATATTCTCATCAGGAGCGGAAAAACACCGTAAAATTTGCTCTAATATTTAAACAGCGAAATAATTTGTGATAAAAATGAAGCTGCACCGCGGCCTATTGGAATAAAAAAATATATAGAACCGTCAGAGATGTGATCGGCCAGTAGCCGGTCTGGTCACATTGAACTGTGCAGTTGCTGAGAATTAATGGATTTTATATAGTAGGAAGTAAAATTATAGCAATTTTCCGTTTCTATAGCACAAAGCCGTATTATTTCGTTAAATGCGTAGCGCGTTCAATTATCGTTGATTAAGCGCGGAATTTCTAATTATGTGCGCGAGGCGATTGTTACGTTCGTTGTCTGGCATGAGCGTACAAGTTGCGTGTCAGGGGTGCAAGTGCGTGCCTCTCGGCGCAATTTGCATTCGGTGTTTTTCAAGTGCAAAGGCGCACTCTTCGTCGCGAACTTCGAAACGCGCGCTCGCGTCGTAATTGGAGACTGTCGTACGAAAACGAACGGAATCATTTATCCCGATCTCATCGTGTCGTCGACGCGCCAAGTGGCAATTCGCCGGAATGCGCCAGTTTCTCGTGCTTTGTCGTGTCGTCGCGGAAGCACCTCGAAAAGGCAAAAGCCTCAGATGAGGCCTTTGAGCGAGGTCCTTAATTCCGTTTCCCCATTAAAGTCCCGAGAAGCAAAAGCCCGAGAATAAACCTTTGCAAGAGCGTCCTGCCGAGAAGCGCTGGTTCAGGTCGGCCTGGTAAAAGCGGCAAAAAATCGGTTCGCATATCCCGCGAAGGGAACGGGGGATTTAATCCCATAACCCGTCGGAGAGACAGCTAAATTTATCGGCTTACGGCGTATACTTTGTGCGCGCGGCTTTGCCGCGTGGTTTTATCTTAATTATAATTGATCGTTTGAAGAGTCCATGGCCTCCCTCTCTCTCTCTCTCTCTCTCTTAAAATACTATCGGATTGCCTCGAGCGAGTTTCTATCGACTCTTTTACGAGAATTTATCGTGGCGGTCGTATATAAGAATTGAAAGCTCACCCGACGCCAAAGATACGCGAATTTCGCGCGGCTGATCTGCAACTCGTAATACGGACGTTTAAAGAGTTAGAAATATGAATTACACTTCAAGCTATCGCGACTTATGAATACGCGAATATAAAGTGTAAAATTGAACGAGCGATACGTTAATAATGTCCAGTCGTTATCTTTATCGCGGCTGTAACTCTGAAATTGTTGTGCATGGTTGTACGAGTTGAGAATTAATTAACAGTCATAAATTAAGAGATACAGCAAAAATCGACGTATAAAACCATTTTCAATATTTTCGCAGGAATCTCTTTTTCTCGAGTTTCGGTATTTATCGCAACCGAACGTGAAATTTTTCCGTTACCTTGTCGTGCGCGAGTATATGTATGCGTCGTGATTTATTAAAAATGCGTACCTTCAGCTATAAAATTATAGAATTTACATCGCTGCGCAGTTTTCGCCTATGAATCTGCATCTGTATCGAATGAATTTATCGACCTTTTCAATGCGATAAACATGCTCCCGTATTTACTGACAGTATAATACCCTCCAATTTCGCGTCGTACGGATCGTGGGCTACGAATGGCAAAGCTTAATTGCATTTAACTTCTCCGTATGCGCAATACAAATCCGTCGGTAATTGAACCGGCTCTTTGATGTGCACCTGTAATAATACACAGTCCTTCGCCCACTCACGTGCGATATACATCGTATTCGATTTAAACTATCGTCCATCTAGCGAGAAACTCGCCTTCTAGCTAATATTGAAAACGTGAATGAATCTTCAAATGCGTTGTCCTCGCGCGTACATTGCAATGTACAGTCGTATTCCTTGTAATCCTACAAATTTTTCTAACATCCTACGATATCGGGGAAAGAATCTCGAGGAAAAAGAACAGAATTTTTAACAAATTTGACATCAATTTTTGCAAGTAACATCGGCACAGCATCATTATTTTCCGTAATTTTGTCAGCTAAACGCTACGTATGAAACTTCGTATGAAGTTTCTATTAAAATGGAAATTAAGAAAGGAGTAAAAATCTATTCATTTATGTCACTTAATCTAACAATAAGTTTGTGAAAATACAATTTCCTACTTTAAAATTATATTTTGATGGATCTAAAACTTTCCGATGCGAGATGATTATTTTCTAACTGATATGGAGTGAAAATTGTCACTTTTGATGAAACATATATTTGCACGATACCTAGAATTCACATATTACGACGTTCCCGAAATAAATTTTCACGGAAACAAGACGAAAAATAGCAGACGTTTGAAAAGTGGTCAATACTGTCGATAGCAGCGATATAATACAATCGATGTAGATTCTAAATTAATTGCTGAATAGATCCTAATTTAATTTAATATTCGCTTGGTTCCTCCATAGTACGCATTGCGTAGGCGTAATTATGTCAACGAATCGTGTCCCATGTAAGGCGTCTCTAGATTGACAGAAATGCCAGCGGATCATTCTCAATGGTATAACACTCTCCAGCGATTAAATGAACCGACACGTGCAGACACGTGCTACGAAAAATAGATTGCCTATTACAAGCTTGGCTGCGTTAATGGAGAAATGCTTTTCGCGTCACGTCCGATGAGAAGAATTATTTCACCGAACAAAGTCAGTTGTTAATTGTGTCTTTATTTATACGGTTTTAATATAATGTACGACAGATAAAATATACATTCCTTCTTTATAGATTAATTAATTCAAAAGATATCTCAAGAAAAAGAAAAAAACGTCTAATGCCCGTTACAATGTAGAAATAGGAAATTGAAGTAAAAGAGAAATGCTGATGAGAATATGCTGATTTTCTTCACTATTATTCTGATATGGTTCGTAAAATGTTCAACCAACGTATAAACGAATTAACCGGAACCAGAACTGGCGGATTGTACATATAACTCGTAATTTTAATAAAAATTCCTGGAAGAAAAAAATCTCTCTTTCCTCCGTCAAGTCTTTAGCCTTTAACTATCACGAATAAAAGTGATATAAAAATATTACCTCAGTCACGAAACTTGGTCAGCATTGTTCCTTTTGTTGATTTAATTTCTTGCCAACAGGAATTATTAACTCTCACTTGTTATCGAGCTATGAATTTCATCTTTGCAATTTTTAGTGATTTATCAAGATAAATTTAATTTATTTCGTAAATACGTACATGGAAAGCGTAATCTGAAAAAAATTTATCCAGCATTATTCTACTCTTGACCTATTTCTTTAACGTTGTCTATTCTTCGTCATGTCACATTTGTCAAACAGATAGATCCGCCACGAGAGTACGAGAGAATGCCGAGCAATCTCCCCAAATTCTCAGCTTTCACGAACTCCAGTCGAGAACAGTTTTCCATATAATATATCCCTGAGCAATCTTCGGTTTTCAAGAATCTCGCGCAATTTTCGGGGCTCTCATCCGGTGTAATATGTTGCGTTAACACGATATTACATGCAGCGTGACAAGTGCGATCGCTCAATGTGTAAAGAATCCTACTACCAGGGCGAACGAAGGAAACTCGGTTGGTTGACGATAAGTGTCGGGCCGCGGAACTTAACAGCGCGGAAGCCGTCGATAAGCTACTTCCGGCTAGCGAAATCAGAACGAAGGAAGCAATGCACGTGAGAGAGGAGAGCCCGCGAACGTGAAAACATACCTGTTCCGTTCCTTGTACTTCGAAGAAAACGCACTTGTACGGATGCACGTGTGTGAGATTATGCATGCGTGTATACATGCGACTATTGTCCGGAATTTTTCCAGACACGATCATCGATTTCCGCATGCGATACTGCGCGCCCGACGAATGCAGGAAGCGAACTGGAACGGAAGAAAGACGTGCGTGGCCGTCACAGTGCAAACATATCGATTGTCTCTGGCCTGTCTCCTTCTCTCCGCTTCCTCCTATCTCTCTCTTTCTCTCTCTCTCTCTCTCTCTCTCTCTCTCTCTCTCTCTCTCTCTCTCTCTCTCTCTCTCTCTCTCTCTCTCTCTCTCTCTCTCTCTCTCTGCCGAGTTATATCCGCGATTCACCACTCGCGCTTCATGTACGCACGCGTGCACACATCGGATACGCATCGTGTGTTTAACGTCAAACGAGCAAACGAGGTTACCACGGGTCTGGAAAATCGAGATAAGTCGGAAAAAGATCGAAGAATGTCGACGAAATTCGGAGAAATTACAAGAGAACTTTTGAATTGCTTTATAGATAACAAAGAGTAAAATCTTTTAATGATGACTGTCGATATCTCGTAAATTGCAACTTGCTGAATTCTAACGTTACCGTATTTTTTGTTTCAGGTTGCCCCTCCCTTCAGGTTGAATGCATCTGCTGAGATGCATTTCCTTCACTTGACTATATCCCATTTCATTACGAGCATCGCATATTTCTTCAGGCATCGAACGTTCATGTAAGTAGAAAAAGAAAATAGCCGACCGTTCACATTGTATCTCGTATCTCTACGAGAGAGCCTGGAATAAGAGATCGTCGCGCTGCGCTTAACCCTTTGTTTGCCAAAGGGTTATTCTTGGCAAACCTCGTATTTCCGAAAGTCGGATCTCAGACTTTGCGTTATTGCCACTGTGCTAACCAACAATGGGCGCAAATTTCGAGCACGTAGAAAATTCGTATCAAAATTCTGTGTATCACCGAATTAATAATAAAGCATCGATCTCGAACGTCGCGTAATGACGCACAAAACAGTTTTGTGAGACAGAGAAACTGCGAAAACTTATGGTGGTGAAATATTTTCCATGAAATAATATTACTAATAACTATAATACCATACAATATCGATATGATTCGATTGACATAATGCAATTCCCGGTTTAATTTTCAAACCAAAGTCAGTCGTGCGAATTTTGTCGATACGTAATCGGCTTCCTCGCGTGATCATTACACATTGTAATAATACGCGCCCGGTTCGCGTACAAAGGCGCGTGTATACGGGCGTGTTAATGCCTAACCCAGAAATGCAAATGTTTCTGTGGCGACGTTGATACAGGGTGCGATTCGTCGACTGGGAAAGTGAAATACCGCATTCGTGCGAGACGTAAAACGCGGATACTCGATTGTGAAGCGGTGTGTCGTTATAGTAGTCGTTATCAGACACACGCGTGCACACAATGAATATTTAGCAATAGCGAAGTAACGTCTGGTGTAAAAGGGATTTGGAATAGTAGAGATAATGGCATCGGGGTTGCGAAACGATCAGGCAACAAATGCAACATTGCGCTGCGCTAAACGTTAAACGCTAAACGTAAACACGAAACACACGCGCACGCATCGCTCGCCGATCGGTATTACAAAAAGAAACTGCAAATTATACTGATAATTTGAATTATCAATCTTTTGTATCAGAAATGCCTGACAGATTGAACGTAATGAATCAAATACAGTAAAGAAATAACGTCAAATACAGTAAAAGAAATAACGTCGAATTTTATATACTGAAAATGCAATAAATAATAAGAATTAAGCGTAGTTATGTGTTGACTAATGTCGAGCTAGGATTAAAAGGTGAATTATAATCTTAAATTAATATTCCGTGTATTAATCTTCGTGATCGGATAAAGCGCAATTTTAATGCAGAGAGAGAGAGAGAGAGAGAGAGAGAGATGTTATAAAACATTACAAAAAAACTAATAGAACACGTAATCCTCGAGATTCCTCTCCATGCTCTAACTCGTAGCTCTTTTTTTCTATTCATTACAAAAGTAACTAATTGAAGCTCATCAATCTGTTCAGTTACATACGCATTTTATTATCAGGATTAAGTTCCCGCCGTAATGTCCTTTTCCTCCGCGATGTTAATGGTGATCTAGAGTTATAGTTGGAAGCTTACGTCACAGAGAAGAAATAAATATAACGCTCTTGAGCGTAAGATTAACAACTTCATTTTTATTAACCAAACTTTAGAGCTTCCTATCTCGAGCTTCGTAGACAAAAATATTGTGTATCCATGTTTGCTTCTCCGGTATTAGGATATTCCTCGCATAAAAATATTCAAAAAGTTATATTATCTGATATAGTTATTTGACACGAACGATACATCGACTTGAAGGTGAAACAAAATTGAACGGTGATAGAAACGAAAGGAAAAGACATCAGTAAGAGTTAAGAGTGAACATGATCGGAAATGGAGCATGACCAATCTTGTATCCTCCTATATCCTACGTACCGGAGAGCACGAGAATATTCGCGATATCATCCATGGGTGGCTGGAGCTCGACTCAAAGCTGGATGTAGTATGTGCCGAACACTCTTATAAATAACACACCCGACAATGATGGAAACGACAGGGACGGATTATGAGCAATTTTGCAGGTTGGGATGTGGCGGGTTAAGGGTGAAAACGATCGGATAGCGGCTTGCGTAACGGCCAAGTTTATCAAGTTAGGTACTAATCCCGCATGTAAGCGCAGCACGGCCGAACGCTATAGGCACCGGTACGGGCGATTAACTTATTGGATCACGTAAACGCGCCCCACGGGGAAAAGTTTCGAAACGGCACCACGAGAAAGAGGGATGAGGA
Source organism: Harpegnathos saltator (assembly GCF_003227715.2). Lineage (NCBI taxonomy): Eukaryota > Metazoa > Arthropoda > Insecta > Hymenoptera > Formicidae > Harpegnathos > Harpegnathos saltator. Next base: position 457,304 of record NW_020230327.1, on the reverse strand, counting down.
GGGGCAAATGAAGAAGAAGGAGGAGGAGAAGGAGGAGGAGGAGGAGGAGGAGGAGGAAGTGGTGGTGATGGTGGAGGTGGTAGAGGAGCAGGAGGATCCGGGGCACGATTGCGCCGCAGCCGCGACACGAAATTTCCGCCAAACTTATGCGCGCGAAGATCGATAACCGGCGCTGTGCTGTAACGGTTCGGTTTTGGTAATTAGCGGCGTGCAGTCGGCGCACATTTTCCAGATGCATTCGAAGCCGGATTTACACACGAGCTAAAACGAGTCGCGGCTTAGGATCGCACGTTGCACAGTATATGCCTCGCGTCAGGAAAACGTATGTGTGGATTGACAGTGTTGATGAAGAGTGACGCAAACACGAGAGTCTGTGACTCCTCTCGGGAGAATTGTTTTTTATCCTCCTTCCTTTCTCAATCATCTTTCGTTTAATAGTTAAAAAGAGAACACAAAGATATATATATATATATATATATATATATACATATATATATACATATATAATATGAAATACTATGTACACGTGAAGATTACAATTCCAAAATCCTTTTTCTCGAAATGTATTATGATGACAAAATGATCAAATTGAGGGATAAGTGGGACCAAAATGCTCGAAAATCCAGTTATGACACATTTAATTGGGTTGCCACGAAAATAATCCATCTTCTCATTTGAATGACATATATTTTAAATTTATTATCATAATCTACTTTATCATCGTGCTAGAGAAAGAAAAGACAGAAAAGATTCGTTGACGATATAGCTTAAGTACAGGACGTATTCAATTCCAGCATCGAATAGACTGCGAATTCGTTGAAAAATTTGCCATTAAAATTACAAAATAGGAGTTCCTAGCGATTACTTATATATTTTCATCCAGACTCTCCTCTCGATATATAAAATCTTTCCAAAAAATAAGTTTGGTAAATCTGATTCGAATACTTTCCTTCCGAAACATATTAATTAATTAAGGCTTTAATCGCCAGTAACACCGCTTGTACACGGGAATTCATGCGCGAAATTTCCATGGAACTAGAAGATCGATAACCGGCTATATAACATTCAGTTTCGCTAATTACCGGCGTGCCATTGATGCGCATTTTTCACATACCTGTTCTTCGTTTGGTAATATTCACGACTGAAACACTGACTAACTGTTTGACTAACTAATTAAAATAATTGTAATTATCCGGTAGAAAATTAAAAGTGACAATTTTATCGCACGTTCTCGTATTTTCTGGAAAGAGAATAATTGCAACTAGAAATTAGTAACATTCTACATCGGAAATTCTCAACATTTCCTGAAAATATATGAAAAATATATGAGAATTTAAGGATGATATAAATATAAATATTTTTAGCTCCGTCGTGTCAAAGAGTTGACACAGCGCTAAACACTCCGATCCCCGTGTCACGTTTACAACGAATTTCGTTATTTTTAGAAATGCGTGTTGTTCGTCAGAAATTTTATTATTATTTCTGATGCCGGAGCTCTTCGGCCGGTGATTGGAAATCCCGTGTCAATCAAATTTTCCGGCGTATGCCGATGCTTTTAGCACGATATTGATGCGCTCCTTTATCTGCACTTATTAAATATGGCGCTCATTGATCCACTTATCATCGCAGCTCGCGTTGCCTCTATCAATCCCATTTCCATAACGATCCTCGCAAACGAGAGAAGTCTACTTTTTATTTACCATCCTCTCGCAATGTATGTTCCTACTGCACGCTTTTACACTGCCTTTCATACTGCTTTTCGTTCACGTTCTCATAGTTTTCACGATAGGCATGATACTCCGAGAAAAAGAGACACGAAAAAGCGAAAACAGACCGGGACTGGGATGAAAAATTATTTTAAGCACACGAAAATATATGAGATGCAAGGATGATTATCTCCAGAATGGTGCCGCTTTTGTCTCTTTTCCTCGTTCCTCGTTATATATACGGATTTTATGTTGACCGTAGTTAGGGCAAGTAACAAGGTTAAAGTTAGACCTGCCCGTTTAAAATGCCTGGATATTATTTTTATCCTTCTACGCGAGGTCGTACCTTTTTATCAAGATCCAGCAGGTACGTCATGGAGTACCACCTGTATCGAACCGTGCAAAAGAATAAATATATTGATTTTAGCCGTCCTATTTACCGGCACACACGCGCACTTCACATTGCGTTATGCCAGATTACCGCCGGAGGATTCGTCGTACAGAGTATTCCGATATGCAAAAGTTCACGAACGACTAATCGGATTTTCTCACATGCTCAAAACGCGAATCAATTATTTCGCTTTACGGTGTTAATAATTACAATAAATATTACAGCATTATCTTTTTAACACATGAAGTCTTCAGTGTGTTAAAGCGCGCACAAATTACTTTTTACTATCATATTTTTCAGCGGCAATCAACCATTGTTTTGATATTCCTCTCGAGATGAAATATATTCTAAACGACAGAAATAACAGCCATTCAAGTATCAGAAATATAAAATGGATGTTGATTTCGCCGCGATTTTATTTTGATTAAAATTTGATTAGAAGCTCACACTTACTAGTGCAGCTACCGCTATAAACTGCAACGTTGTCTCGATAAGTGCCGTCAAACCCCCCCCCCCCCAAGAAACGTATTCCAAATTGATCGAAAAACTCTCGACCGAATACACAGTATCTGGAATATCTTACATAGTAGAGTGCGCTATACCGCAACCATAGCAACGAAATACTTCAAATGAGATTTCGAACGTACGTTAGTCAGCGCATAAATTCAATTTAAATCTTATTCTTGCTCGTAAATTCGCGCGGCGTGGTAAATGTCGGAGGAAACGCGGCTCTGGATTTTCCCGTGCGACGAAACACGACCTATACATACGTGTATACCTCCGGCATGATCGATAAGTCGTTTTGTGAGCAGCATGAATGGCAATGCCTTTGCTGATGCACCATTCACGAGGAACAGCGCAGAAAAATCTCATTCCGCTCCGAAGGACGCGAACTGATTTTGCGAACGAAAAAATTCCGCACGTGTCGTTTTTCATTTTCGGACGTGTGTGTCGTCCGCGCGCTACGTGCAAAGGCACTATATCCATCAGTCGTAACATGATCGATGGGACTTTCGGCGAAAGATAAAGGACGTCGAAATATAGGACGGACGAACTCTTGTTCGTGGCTTATGAGATTTTGATCTGATATTCTCCCCGTCTCGCTTCCCCCCGCTCCCCTCTATGTGTATGTGCGCGCGCGCGCGTATTCCATATACCACTGCTTGGCGTTTAACAGTAATAATGTCTGCGAGAGACCATCGGTAATATAATTCACATATATATTCGCATAATTTCGCAACCTATCAAATTCGTACGTCAGGTTGCACGATAGAACCCGCAAATTCAATTTTAATTACGGACCATTGGACAAAATTGGAATCGATTTGGCCATGTCTGATTACTTGCTGCAACTGTTCAACGCGCTGTGTTAAACACTTGAAACAATTGGAGAACATATTACAGCAAAATACCGCGACGCTATAATTGATTTGAATATCTTTGTCCATTCCGCGAGAATCCCTTATTCTCGATGATCAAATTCGAAAATAATCGACAACTAGCAACGAAAATAATTTGCGAGGAAAATCGTAACCCAAATTCGCCAAGGAATCTTTCACTAAAAATAAGATCGGGAATTCTGGGACACTCTGTACGTGCGTTTAATTCTGTACGGAGGAATTGAATGTGAAAACGATTCAGTGTGGAAATGGCGAGAAAACTCTGTTCTCAAGGACGTGAAAAATTCTATTGTGACACGCAGTCGTTAGATTTTTCTCACGCACACTAATCAAAGTATACGCACGCTACAGCTTTTCGTCCTTGCGTCGCAAAGTGCACCACGATGTCATCGTTCTATTCAGCTCGCGATGAAGAGCGAGAGAGAGAAAGAGAGAGAGAGAGAGAGAGAGAGAGAGCTTGCTCGTAGAATCCGATTCTCTTTAATTCGCATTGGAACCTAATCCAACCGTTTGATCGACTTTTGCATCCATCGGATGCCGATATCTACCACAACGTTTCCGTTCATCCTCGACATTCAAGCCAACGAGCCGTACGTAAAAAATCGATAGCCGCCTCGATTTACAATGACACACCGCTGCTACGTGCGTCCGTCCTCGCTCGCCGACGCGGAATCCAACTTCCTCGTTCAGCTTGCCGCACAAAGTAAGCTCACTGAAGCTCCAAGAAGACTAACAAATACCGTGAACTATTTAGCGAACCATACAGCCGACCGGCAAACACTAGCTGATGCAGTCAATAAATTCAAAATCGCCAGCTAGATATCGATTAAATATATTATCAATTAAGTTCGCATCGTTAGTAAATTATCTAATAGGAAGCACTAGCGTGGATTAATAGACCGTCGACCGCGCGTGACGAGAAGAGAGGATGAAGGTGGCGAGACTATCGTCGATTAGACCGGATAATATAATCCGGTCATCCACCAAAAATTAATATACCAACGCGGTTGATCGGCGTGAATCGGCCGGTATATCGTCAGTTAGGATCTACCGTCATCACACGACACGACATGTCTCCACACGAGTACCGGCGCGATCTCTCGACGCGATCACGCCTCTAGAAGGAACATAATGTAGTAGGATTCGCAGAGCAGACTGGCGACGCACGAACTCTTGAAGACGAGAGCGGAGCTTCCGCGCGCGCGAGCGGCTTTTCCTCGCGACGTGGTTATTGATCTAGCGCGTCGAACGTGGCTTCGAAGGCTCGCCGTTGGCCCTAGGCACACTCAAAGGTGCACATTTCGTGGCTTGGGTGTGTCACACGCTGTTCCACTGCCGATGGGCTTTCAGGTCCGGCCCGGGAGCGACTCTCCCGGGGGACCGCAGGCTCGTCTCTAAGCGGAGCTTTTAGCCGTAAAAGCGAATGTGTGGGGATCTGACTAACCTCCTATCAACCGATGTGTGGTCGCGATTCTCTGGTCTGGCGAAGGTCCATCCCGCTATGTGCAGCCGGTGTGAGATTCGCGCAGGTCGTACACGAAGAGCACCACGAACGACAAACGCCGCGGCGGCGTTATGGTCCGTGTGTCCACCCGTCTGATCAGTAACGCGCCGTACCCACTCGGAGAGTAGAATCGAGCAGCGTGATGGCGGTGGTGAACGTCGCCCGAGATGAACTGACGCGACGAACCGGAGGAGAGGAGAGTGCAAGAAGAGAAGGAGAGAGAGAGAGAAATAGAGAGAGAGAGAGGGAGAGAGAGAGAGAGAGAGAGAGAGAGAGAGAGAGAGAGAGGAGAGAGAGAGAGAGAGAGAGAGAGAGAGAGAGAGAGAGAGAGAGAGAAGACAAGGAGAAAAGAGTGAAAGAGAAAAGAGAGAGAAGAGAGCTAGAGAGAAAGAGAAAGGCCGGAGACACTCGAAGGAGCGAGAAGAGGAATCACCTGCAAGGGTGGAAGCGGCAGACGGACAGACCCTTCGTGATCCGCAAGCTGGCGTGTTCGAACTGCGACCGCTCTGTTCTGACTGGTGTTCTGGTGGAAGGGAGAAGGGGCGGCAAAAGTGGAGGTGGTATGAAGAGGGATGGAAAAGCTGAGGGAAAGAGAAAGGGGGTAGTAAAAGGGGAATGAAGAGGTAAGGGAACGTCGGAGGGAGCGAGAATAAGAGGAAAAGGTTGAAACGACGCGAGGGAGAGCGAGAGTGGATGAACAGAGAAAAGATGAAGGGATGTTGCAACGAGCGAGAAGGAGGGAGGGCAGGAGGGCAAGAGGGGTTTAGTGAAACATCAAAGCGAGAGGGAGCCACGGTAATAACTAGCTGGCGCATCGAGAAGAGAGAAGGCGTGCATGGGGAGAGAGATCTACGGTGGTCAAACGGTGGTTGCGGAGGAGAAACGGTGCTCATGTTATTAATTTCGCAGGGAGCCAGGGCTAAAAAGCACTATCATAGCTGCGACTGGATCAACGACGGCAATGACGAGCGTTGTGTGACGTTCATCGCGCCTAGAAGAGAGAGGTATTGACAGCGGAAAGAGATGAAAATGAAAGAGCGACAAAAATACAACCATGTCTAAGAGGAAGAAGAGAAAGAAAGAAAAACAAAGAAAAATCAGGGAAACCTGATGAATATTGAAATGAGCAAGGAGAGCGCAGAAGGTAGAAGGATGTCTATGGTACGGGGAATCACCAGCCTCACGTTGTACGGTGGAGAGGGTTGGAGAATCGACAAGCTTTTAAACAAAAGTTTCAAAGTCGATTGTCATCAGAAGTCAAAAGAAGTCACTCCAAGTCAATTCCACGCGACAAAAGGCATATATTACGAGAAGAGAACTAAAAGAATTAAGATATTCCGCAGATTAGCATATCGATATACGCAAAGGAAAGGAGCCCCAGCAGCTAGAGGCAAAAGAGAATACGACAAACGGCATAGCTAGAATCGAAATAAAGATCTCAGACGCCGGATGCATAAAACAAATAGAGGACGAAAGAGAGAGGGAGAAAGGATCACGTTCTGAAACTCCCTGGAGCAGGAGTGGAGTCAACGACAGATAAAGAATACGTAAGGCAATATCGAGACGCGATTCGTGCATGGAAAAGAGACGGAGCGAAGAGTAGAAAACGGAGAGGAGATGCAGAAGACGGCGACATGCTGGCAGAGAGGGTGAACCCGCCGACAGCGAGAGGGACGAAGGCAAAGCAAGAAGAGGATGAGAGATGGCTCGCTTGTCGCCGGGGTGCGGGGCACGACGAGACGCAGGGTGAGGGTAGGATCGTTAGGGTGGGAGCTAGAGGGAGCGAGGAGGGTGCAGGAGACGGACGGAGGGGTGAGGCAGACGAGGAAGACAAGAACGGGGCTGCGGGGTGCGCGCTCCAAGTGGCACTGGGCCATCGATCGGCTGCGCGCGACCGTCCGCGTCGTAGCAGCTGAGCATTTCGCGCTGCACGCAGATTCTCGCAGCGCGACTTCTCGTCGCTCTCCTCGCGTTCGCCTAGGCGAGAGGAAAAAGAAGAGCGTGGAGGTGGGGAGTAGGCGGCGAGGGAGGAAAAGCGCGTTGCGTTGTGACCAGGAGGGGATGAAACCGCGACAGGGTCAGTAAAGGGAATCGAGGATTAACCGCTCAGAGGGATGCTCGCCTGTACGATTTTCGCTCGCTCGCTCGCTCGCTCGCTCGTTCGTTTTCAGCCGAAAGCTCGACACACCGGAAAATGGTAGCTTACGTCGTGGACACGCGGAGCGTGTTCAGACGAATTTTTGGAAGCCGCACTTTGAGATCCGCTTTGAGATCCGGTGCTCTAGCCGATGGTGGGTTTTTGGGTCAAGTGGGCCTAATCATGAGTCGGGAAGTCACGTTAGCGAATGTACTTTGCCGTATGTACCGACTCGTACGGTTGCTTGGTAACGCAGAAGTCGTTCGAGGGAGCTTTAACTTTCAGCGCGCGCACGCGAAGACGGAGAAATGATAATTATTTATTTGAAGTAAGTAACGTCGAAATCACAAGTGTGTTAAAACATCGCCAGATACCGAAACGGACAATTTCTGCTGCCGAGATTGTCGAACATCTATGATAATTACGACCGAAAAATCTTCTTTTCAGAATCCTCGAGCAATTCTCGCCCGAAAACAAGAAAAGACGAGAGACGTCAAATGTCCTTCAACGGTAAATTGCATTCGAAGATCTATTTGCTAAAAAAGGAATTCTCGTGAAGTAGTAAACAAGATTATATGATATTGCCTGACATTTTCCAGAGAGTATATCTTTGAAAGTGGACGAAAAACAAGACGAGTCGAAAAACTGCGCTGGAAATATTGCGCATAAGGATATTCTGGCTTTGAAGTAATATATATATATATATATATGTATATATACATATATATATATACATATATATATATATATATACATATACATATATATATATATATACATACATATATATGTATATAGAAGAGGAGCATTAACCTATCACGTATCTTTTGATAGAATAAATTTTCTACTACGCTCCACAGTTATATATATATATATATATGCGATTATTAGTTGCAAGATATTTTCTTTTCAATTTTTTCGAACTGATAGGATCCATATGACACGATGCAACCTACTATTACTTCATTTAACCCAGGCAAATCGCATCTATTCTTACCACTTCGCGTGACACGATCAAAGAAATATACGCCGCATCGATCGCTTTTTCCATATCCATGTACGAGTGCATTGACGTTACCAGAAACCTGGGATGTATTGATCTTGTGTGAAAAAGCCGAAGGCCAGCTATTGCCACAAGACTGATAAACACTTTCGAGTTTTTTTCTGCTGCCTTATGCAGATTCTTCATTAATTAATGAATTCACCTGACTAATTTCAAGGTGGCTTCGAACGGATGTAATAAAAAGAGCGTAGTTTCGATATCTTTTAATCATCCGAGAAATATGAGTCGTTAAAAACACGAATACAACTCGAATTGACGATAATTAACTTTAACAATTTAATTTATTAATTAAGTGGTTAGTAGTGAGTTCGTATTAATCTGACAGGTGTATAATTATTTTCTACATTCTGCTGCTTTATTTGATTTGGAAAACATAATAAATTGAAGTTCTCCTGGATTGATGCAGGATTTGCAACGGTTCTCCTTTTTTATCCCGATATCGACGAAAATGAGCATCAGCATCGGCGCCTCGCATCGGTGGCTCACAACGAAATCGCGGAAACGAACGTGAAATGAACGAGGAAACGTTTCGCGATGTGTCCGATGCTAAAATTAACGACGCCAACTTTGGCGTCCCAACAACAAGTAGTAACTAATTGTCCTTTGTAATCATTTTCCACGAGCGCCACCGAGCATTAAAAGAAATATCCGGCGATTCTCTGGCAGTCGCGAAACTTTGCGAGCCAAGTCGAAAGCGCCACGAAAAAGCAAATAATGAGGCAGCCGGACGATAATCGGATCAGTCGAAGAATTTATTGCTCGTTTCGCGAATCATATCATCGACATCCTGAGACAGGTTTCAGTCAGCCAATCGGTTGATCGGTTGCTGATCTCCGATCTCGATGCTGAGCTTGAGAAAAACCGGTCTGCTCGCGTGACGATAATGGGGCCGCGACTCGGTCGCACTCGCGTGGCAAATTTGTTTTTATTAATAGGCGGCGATCGATATGGTGTGCAATTTTAATGCAATTACGCTACGCCGAATTGAACGGTCGAGACGTACAAGTAACGGTCAGTAGTTACATCCGGGTACCGATCAGACGCGGTCCCGAGCCAATTTATCGTCGTAACAATGCCATGTACGCCCATATTCGTTGTAAAATTCATTGCCACTTGGCTCGCGGCATTTATTTATCGCGACACTTCGCAATCTACGATCGATGAGGAGTCTGAGATAAATTCCGAGCGCAGATAGGCGAATACACACATACACGAGGCGCGAAGTGTATTCTCTTCGATTGGCAATGGCGATATTGCTCCGCGGCGGCCGATGGTGCTCGCGTGATCAAGTAAGCAGAAATACGCGCGGAAATATCGCGCGAGCTTACAAGGAAACGCCATTAAGTTCGAAAACATGGGAAAAGGGGTATTATATCGGTGTTATCGAGCTGCAAATTGGCGCATTGGATGCGAAGGAAGCATCGCCTGTTCATGACGAGCGAGCTTCTTCACGATACTTGGTGCTTGGAGAGATATTACTTTTGAGTCTTATAATACTGCAGCTTTAGCTTTCGCGTTATTGGAGTTATTGCAAAAGTTGGATTGTATATAAATTCAATGGCTCAAAAAATAAGTTGTTTTACAAATTCGCAATTATCTGGAAGATAACAGGAAATGACGGATAAGTTTAATTAATCGGACACGCGTACTTTTTCGTTACTATTAATAAAAATGTGTGGTTTGAAATCAACGAAAACTCTTGATATTTCCCGGACACGTGTCTCAAAAAGTATCCGAATAATTAGAAATGAATGGTCGCACCTTTGATGCTGCCGCCAATGTCGTCCGCCGGACGGCCAAATGCACCGACGTGATAACGATGCGTCGTTATACCGTCGCGGTGAATTATGATTCCACATTCATCACGCGGATAACATCGCGTCGTGCAGACCGCCGCAAACGGCAAACGGCAAAATAAAAAACGGGCGCGTCCCTCTTTGTTTTCTGACAGCAACAACGCCTGCAACTTTGCGCTTTTGTGCCGTACATTCCGCGCTAAATGCGCCTACCTCCTTTCATCACGAATATTTTCGACAAAAAGAAGATTATAAATTCCGACTGTCGGCACGGAACAGACGGAGTTGACAGGCAGAGAAGACTAAGTTTCATCCGCTTTCTCCCTCTCTCTCTCTCTTTCTCGCTGCTGGAACATTGTTCCCTTCAAGACGCAAGACATTTTTGATTCAATGCACTTGTCTCCTTGCGTCACGAATTCATTCAACAGATTCATCGTGTGCGCGTGCAAATTCAACTGTTGACATCGGGGATCAGAGTCGAATCGAACGGTATCGATTCCCGTCGTCGTCGAGACGCTGCTCGTCGCAAATGCAAGCACGGTGCATTCGTTGCCATCGGACGCGGAAGCACGTGCGGTCACCTCGACCGTTAGTCTCGCCCTTGCTGTTTTGGTCGACTCCGACCACCGCGGAACCTTGTCTGGATTCGAAAACATTCGTGACCTACCCCGAGGACGAGGTTGCAGTGTTTGCGATGTCAAAAAGTCAGCAGCACTCACCAGGAATTCTGGCGCCATGCCAACCGCGGAAAAATAGGTTATCGATTAACCCCTTGGTCTTGGTAATAACTACGACCCCCCCGAATCCGGAAGGAGGGTAGGCAAGCCGGCAGGCAGGCACGAGGAAACAGAAGGAAAAGGAGGAGGGTGCAGAGAGCAAGGGGTTAGAGATCCGCGTCTAAGAAGTGGAAATCTCGTGCACGTAGCTCCGAGACGCCTTCCTCGCGCCCGACTCCGCAACGAGCATCGTTAAATATATATATATATATATATATATATATGCGATCACGTACGAGCAGGCAAAATCCGTGTCAAGTTTTATTAACGTCCTCAGTTCCAGGAGGGACTCGAGTGTATTTACCGATTATAGTAGCGCCGATTAGCGCTTCGGCTAACTTTGATCACGCGAGACTAACGAGGTGACGAACAAAGGAACGAGGCGTGTGAAAGAGATGCCGCGCCACTTTCTACCGGATGTATAAAAAAAAATATATATATATATTATTATTATTAATTATTTGTGATATTTTTGTGTATTCTTAATTTTTATCTACAGAAGCTCACAATACTGCCAGTACGTTTCTCATTACTGCGTGTGATTTCGCGAATTATTGCGATGCTCAAAAATGAGAGATTAAAAATAAAGGAAGATTGAAGATATTAATTTCGCACGAGAAATATCGCGAAATACTATCATTAAGTTTGCATTTCCACTTGAAATAGTCCTTCAGTAATATCCTGCGTACTTTGGAGTTGTAGCAAAGTTACATTTTAGATGAGAACTTGGAGGAGGGCCCTCTCGCCATTCTTGAAATTAAACGGATTTAGTACATAGCTATTTTGTTCACGATGGAGATACGCGAGTTAATTTGCGCAGCGATTAAAGTAAATGGAGAGTATCTGCACGTTGTTACTGTGTACACCTTTATAATCTGTGTATACCAGCGTTTTATTAATAATTCAGGGTCGTAGGGAACGCATCGCCCAGGAAAATCACCGAGCTCGCGTCTTGCGAGAGAGTATAAGTGCGCGCGTGTACGAAAGAGGAGACTGAGAGAGAGAGAGAGAGAGAGAGAAGGGCATGTTTACTCTTATATTATATTATACACAGCGATTGCTCTCGCGCGAGAAGGTCTATCGCAATTTCCGGTAAAGATAGCTTTACGCAATGTTCATTATCAACTTATTAATCATTCTCAATAAAAAGTTGTCGCGAGCGCGCGAGCTCCGTTCAATTTCGGCAAAACAAAAAGTTAAACGATATAGTAAATATTAATTAAATAGCATATTACGTACGAGGATAAAGAGAGAAAGTGGGCAAACTATGCAAAACTCGATACACCGGGCATTTCCTGCGTCCGAAATTTCCTCAGTCCTGCACGATATCGCTAGGTTGCCTGTATAGGAAATAAATTCTCTATGTGACTCAGAGAGATAGTTTCAGCATCGTTTTATTCAAGATCAATTAATTTTTGTGTACTGTTGCTTGTGCGACTACTACATGAAATTTTCGTCGAATTTTTCTTCAGATAATTTATTAATCCGAGTAATTTTTCTTCGCAATTATCGTTAACTTTGATTCACGTTTACCGATTCAGCCTGATTTCTGAGGAAAAACTCACGTAGTGCTCCGATGTTTGTCCAAAAATATATACCTCGTCCCACCTTTACTTCCATCTGCTTCAACATATTACAAGATATTGCTGAATTATCGATTAACATCCCTTTATATAGATCTCACTTCCCACGTTAATCAGCTTAGCGCGTAATATTATCAGCTTAATGCTTAATATTGTTAACGTAGTCTCTTTCGAGAATTATTACACAAGAATCGATGAGTGTTTCGTCTGCAATAGCGATCGATTTTCTCCCAAAAATAATCAATTACTTAGCAATGCGCAAACAATCGCGTTATCGAGAGTCATTCATTTCGACAAATCTGAAAATTTCGATCAGCTTCTAATTTCGAACTGTATCAACTATCAACTACTAAGCTGACACTTCTAAAACTGTGATGAGCACGAATAATACATTTGAAGCACGTAACGGCGATACTTTTGTTGTTCGGTCCGAAGCTGTTAAAACATTCACGGCGTTTTGTAAGGTTTCCACCGCACGTCACCGGATATATGTCTGATAAACGGCAGCCGGAACGAGGATACGCATACAAAGTGACCTCATCATCATCGACAAGCAATCTAATGCGATATTCCCTGACAAATTCGCGGATTATCCATTTATACAAGAAAAATTCGATGGAGAAGCACTCTTGCAGATTTTTTAAATTTCTCCAACATATCCGATCTCATCTCGGATCTCATAAAAAAAACATACTTTTGCCGATATTATCTCGTACTTATTCAGTTTCAATTTTAATGTTTGACTCGTTTCTAAGGATTATCATATACTCAATCGACAATTATTTAAGCAACAATGATAGTTGATTTACCTCTTCATCAACATATACTTACTAATTAAAAAGAAGAAAAGGTTTCCTTACACTTTACACTGCATACCTCCGATCCGAAGCGGATCAGTTTTCCATTGAACACTTTGAAATCTCGCGGCGATTCCAGCGAAGAGACATACGGCGCCATCTCGCGGTCATATGGTGAATCACAAAGAGCGCGCGCGCGCGCGGCAACGGAAGGGAAGCGTCGTGGTCCCGTCGATGGGCGCTCGCGGATATGTTGGCCGACGTTGACGACCGTTGTGTCGATACGATGGTCAGGTTGGGGCCGCGACGGCTGCGGATAGCTTCTCACGTCACCTGGTGCACTTCGGGATCGCCGGCGGAGCAACGTAAGACAGTAGTAGCGTGTACGAGCGGACGAGCGTGGCGGCCGCGACCACGTACAATATAATGACGCGTAAGAAGACAGCGAGGGCGAGCGCTCGGTCGTCGTCGGAAGCGGGCCAGTGACATTCGGTCGCGCGCGCGGGGCCAGGGTCGGTCGTCCGCGTCAACCCCGGGGCGAGGGAAAGGCAGGCGAACGCGACAGACGGACGGACGTACGGGCGCGGGCGGGTGTGAGCGAACGAGTAGTAGTTGGCGAGTGGCTACACGCAGTATGGGAATAACCTGTCGGACAGCAGGCAGTGCTCCGAGCCGCCACGGAGTCTACGACGGAACGACGCCGACGTTCCCGTCAGGTCGGCGCACGGTGCACGATGATATGATATAGTCCGCGGACCCTCCAGGGACTGACTGCGTCAAGACCAGAGCAAGAGCGTGAGAGACGCACCCAACGTCATGTTTTATCACCTGCATCTCAGGAGTCGTCTTCTGCAGACACTGATCCTCGCGCTGATCGGCCTTACCTTCTACGCGTATTACCGTACCACCGTGTACGATGTCCGCCAGTTTAGCCTGCCACGAAACACCAGTGAGTATATGTAATACTGAAGAGTGATTTACTTGTGTCACAGAGTCACTGTGTAGAAGAGATTCTGCAGTAGCAGTTAATATTATTTATTCGTGAGTCTCAAGCAAATATAAGATTCCTGCGGATCTCTTTACATTTTTATTTGCGTTCAAATATGGAGAAACAGTGTAATTTTTGTTTGCAAATATTTGATGAAGCACTGTGTATGATGGACAACTATATGGTGCTTTCCCAGAGCATATTCTGTCAATATTTTTCACCACTTTCAGATGTAACTTTGCAAAAATCAATTGTTACAAAAAAATCAATAAATTCCAGATCATACCGTGTACCAAGAAGGCCTGCATCTACATATGAATCTCAGTGTGGACACACGGCTGACAGGAGCACCCAGAAACTCCAGCTCAGATAATGTGGCTCCAAGTCAGTATACAGCGCACAGCGTGAATAATCTCTCGACCCTTCTCACGACGCTATCGACGTCCTCCTCGTCATCTTCTGCGAGCACGTCGGTCAGCTCGAAGCAATCGAACGAGAAGCAATCGGCCGTGCAAACGGTAAGGATCAGCGTCAGCAACGCGACCAGGTCGTCGTCGGTCGTGGTGCGCAGTGATTCCGCGCGCGCCATATACGAGACCGGGCACACGGTGCCGATCCCGGAACGGTGTCCGAATCTGGGCAAGGACATGGATCTAGTCGTGATCGTAATGTCCGCGCCGACGCATCTCGACGCGAGGACGGCGATCCGACAGACCTGGGGACACTACGGGCAACGTAGCGACATGAGCGTGCTCTTCATGCTCGGCACTACCAACGACCGTAAAGTCGAGACGATCCTGCGCAAGGAGCAGAACATGTACAACGACATAATACGCGGACGCTTCCTCGATTCATACTCGAATCTCACTCTAAAGACTATCTCGACGTTGGAATGGGTGGGCAGTTACTGCCCGAAAGTGAAATACCTACTGAAGACTGACGACGACATGTTCATCAACGTACCGCGACTACTCGCGTTCGTGAGCAAGCACGCAAGGGATCGTAACGTGATATTCGGCCGGCTGGCCAGGAAGTGGAAACCCATCAGGAACCGCAAGAGCAAGTACTACGTGTCGCAGGCGCAGTTCCAACAATCGATCTTCCCGGACTTCACCACCGGCCCAGCGTACTTGCTGTCGAGTGACACCGTGCGCCGGCTGTACGACGCCGCCTTGGACCATACGTACCTGAAGCTCGAGGATGTGTTCATGACCGGTATCGTCGCGCACAAACTCGGCATCAAGCGCTCGCACGCCAATGAATTCCTGAACAAACGCATACCATACACCGCCTGCAACATTCAACGTGGCATCAGTATACACATGGTCAAGTACAGCGAGCAGTTCGACCTCTGGAAAAAGCTGCTGGACGGCAAGAGCAAGTGCAAGTGATAATCGAGGCCGGGCGAAGGTCCTACGCTTGACCCTGGCAAACCAAGTGGTACGATCGTTACCGCCTAATGCGACTCGAGTGCCCGGTTAACACGCTGGCTCGCGAGACCAGCCATCATATACATACGCATACATCCACCCACCCATACACAGGCACACACACACACGCGCGCGCGCGCGTGTGTCGAACACACTTCGCTCAAAGCGCGAACTCGGTGACACGCATAAAGAGTGGTAATTGCAAGAGTGCACCGCGAAACGAGAGAGACGTAGACGATTTCGTCGCTTAGATTTTCACACGACCCGCGCGCGTAAGCCGTATGACTTCGCGATTCTGCCTTCTCCCACAGGGGTCGGAACGACGGGAGCGGTAATAGCTTCATACGCCGGAAGGATCGCCGAGATATCGTGGCTGAATCCTTGTGTCTCGCATTCCTCTTACGTTCCCTCAAATTCCAAAGAAGTATTTTTTCGTAATCGTTACGTAAAGTTGCGTTAGAAATTATGAAATTATTTTGTAATATGTAGTGATTTCTCTCTTTTCCAACAGCCTCTCTCTTTCTCCGTCTGTTGCGGCAAATCAAGTCGGATCTCTCACGAAAAGATTTCGCAATTTTCTTCGATCTCTGGCCGCCGTTTCTTCTTTCTCCTCTTTATTTATCATGTCGTGGTACTAAAGTGTTTGCGGATATGCATCGCATGCTTCCGCCGCGTCAGCTCAGCGGCGGATGTGCGTGTCCAATTGTCAGCTTGTATTTATGCGAATCTTATCCTGCGTGTTGGTGCCGCACGAAGCGAGATCAGACAGCTGTGCGTGCAGTGCGTTAAATGCACCAGTATAAGATACGCGCGGTCCGATATTTTTACGCTGTAGTGTAGGAGGAAAACGCGTGCTCTTCCGCGCGGGGAATATCGCTCGCTACATGAGATTCCCAAGGGAGGGCTCCTTCGTGTAATCGGCAGCCTCGTTATAATCGACGTCGATTGCCACGTGCACGTGTAGCCGTCGACATTCAGTCCGTGGTATAATCAGGTCAAAGTAACAATATCTCGCAAGATGTATCGGGTATCGCGCGCACTTTCTCCCGACGAACAACTCTCCGGCGAATTTGGAGCCGATGTTTCCAGGCGGAAAGTTCAGCCTTAAACGCGCTCTGTTATTTGGCATTTAAGTGGCGCTTGACGAATTACGCTTTAATAGCATCCGTGAATTTCATACTCGATCAATATACCGCGCGCAATACTCACATTCTCTCTACCTTTCTCTCTAACAGATATTAAAGTCGTTAAAGTTTAGTCAGCCAGGATTACTGCCGAGTAACACATAAAGGTACCTTGTTTGATTCCCGGGGAGAAATAAAAATCGAATTCGTCGTGCTCGTCGAGGGTACCTAAGAGTCGCGCAAAGCTCCGCTGCGCTCCGACCAAGTGGGGTAATTGAGATTACACATTTTGTGCGAACGTGACAACGCGATAAGTCGCAGTCAACTGCGCGCGAATCTTCTCTCTCCCGAATATATTATCTAGTCATCGTTCTAGATAATACGTCGCGCGCGCGCACGATAACGCGGACGTGAATGCTGTGAAGCTCTATACACGATATCGACTATCCTCTGCGCCTCACACTCTTCCCCGTTATATCTCACACTCTCGTTATCGCACTACTTCTTTGTATCCTGCGGAAATATCGCATATATGTTTCCGTTCTCGGTGCCATATGTCTGAAGCCCGATAACAGATTTTTAGGCCTACGGCGCGATAAAGTGTAAAAGAAACGGAAGCCGAAAGCGGGGCCGAAACGAAGCTATTCCTGGTGAATGGAATTGCCGCTGGCTATTGTTTTCTGTTCTTTTCTCTTCTTTTAAACGAATATTACGATCAATAGCTGTCGCCCCTCGATGAATTTTCGATAATTATCGAAACGTTTGGTCGGCACTCTGACAGCTACTCTACTCAACCTTCTCTCCTGATTTTCATTACCGCCAGAATGGTATATTCGTATTTCGATAGTGTTTTATAAATATACACTTTTTTATTAGATTATAAGTACGTAATATTTCATGAGGGAGTCATTCCTATGCACTTCTACATTGTCTCATTACCCATCGGCCTCGGTTAACTATTTTTATATCTCATCGCGTCCAGGAGCTTATGTACACGTTGTGTTCCTATATTGCGCGACGCGCTTTCCAAAAGTGCATTATTTTTTGAATTATTATCATAGTCGCTTTTATCTCGTACGCTGCTCCTTCATACCTTCACACACTCTTTATTAAATTATTTAAGAAATTTACATCACATTGAGTATCCTATATTTTTAGAGCTTTTTAAAATTATTTAATCGAAGATAAATGTAAAACGTTTAAAAATTATGAGAAACATACATTTATTTATTTATTTATTTATTTTTGTAAGAGTTTATGTCCTTTCGGATGTAGTATGATTTTCGCATCCTGCGTGTAACCACCAAATCGAGCGTTCTATTCGTGTTAAGAATGAAAATGGAGCTAATGAGGTGTCACTTGACACTTCAGTTGCTGCTTTTAAGAATTGCCATCGTAGAAAGCCGACCATTGGTGGATTCGATTGTCAAGCCAACGCTAAACGAGTCGTTAAACTTTTGCAGTTAATCAAAGCCGTGCCTCGTCCAGCGAATTTGATCTTACAATCGAATCGATTCCGATTCTTGTCCAATAGGTTGAAGGAGGAGTGCATCTTTCTGTATTATCCGTTTTTCCTCGAGAGAAACGCCCGTGCGAATCACGCGCGAGTCGCGAGTTAACGAGTCCCGAAGATCAGGCCAAGGCTCCTTGCGAGCTCATTGCGACTGCACGCCACACGCACTCCAATTGTGTCCTTGGCACGTATTCCGACCGGCACGGCGCGTCCAAGTACGAGGTAAAGGGACTGCTTTAACCGCGGTGATCGTCGATTACGCGAACGATCGAAACGAAGGATCGTTCCATCCTGATTGCGATGCGATGCGATGCGATGCAATCGCGAATGGAGAACGCAAACGGCGAGCGGATCTCTCCGACCGAGCCTGACGAGAGAGAAGTGACACGATCAAAGTGACCTAGTCTGTAGTATTTCGCCGATCACACACGAAAGGTCGAGAGAAATTTTCCGAAATGTAACTCCCTCCTCCGATCGTCTCATCAAAAGAAAATCGCTCAAGAGATCGACTCCGCGAGAGATAGTAGAATAATAAGATAAATGATCAGGGGTCGCCATGAATACAATGAGAAACTAATTTAGCGACCAGTTTATGATTCATGAGCGGTTACGCTGCGCTAAAGAAGAAATGACTTGGCTCACGCAACGTCCGTCTATCTGCCGTGCGCCAAGTCGGACATTGAAAAATCAAAGTTTGCAGGGAATCGTGCGGAGATCGCCGTTCGTAAGCAAATAATTTCTGGGATTGATAGAGATTGATATTTCCTCTGGAAGCTCTGCGCGATAATTAAATCTCGCGGATTTACACAGTAATAGCGCGCAGAGAAATTCTGCACGAGAGAATCGGCCAGTGAACATGTATCGTCACCGAAAAGTCAAAATCTCGAATTTCGAAAAGTGGAACAGTTTCTCCGAAAGTCACGATTCCGATGTCTCGGAATCTTTGAAAATTTGAGAAACAGCTTTCTCAGAGTACATCGGAAACATTCAATTACCTCGAAAAGTTATGATGTCAAAAACTGTATTTTACATTGTCTCGCGCGCGGTATTTCGACGGATTATGACTTTTCGGTTCTCTCATTGCTCTCTTCGGATTATCCGACTTTTCAAACCTCGACACGTTGCTTTCTTTCCCCGGGACAATGCATGTCCATTGATCGGGCGTATCGCGAGCCAAATCACGGTAAACGACGATATTTAGCCAAAAATTCGAGTTAGACTCTTTTAGTTGCAGCCGACACGAGATAGCGAAACGTACTTACATATTCTAGATTTGCAGTATTGTACTAATATGTATCTACGTATGTAATACACGCGCGCGTCTCCCCCGCTCACGATAGATTGCACGTCGCACGATCCACTGCGTCCGGAGATAACAATTGTCATTCGTAACGCGCGATCGCGCGACGGATAATAATTTATTTCCATTCCTCTTTCTCTCTCTCTCCCTTTCTCTCTACCTTTAGCTTAGGTGAGCTGAGTGCCCTAGATGATGTGCATTTTATTTTTGTATGCGTCTACATATATAATAATAATAATGATAATGATAATATGTATATTATGCGAGTGTCTGCAACCACATGGATATGTGATTAATTGACGTGTGGTTAATTGTTACTGTACGTTCACTTAGTATCACGGAGTCGGAAGAGCCGCGAGCGTCAAGAATCGCGAAGCATTCTAATCATCTGGTTCGAATCTTGCCGCGTTTCACCCTTCGTGCTCGAAAGGATTTTTATTTTTTCCCCCTCTTAGGGGCGTAGCGTTTTGCATAAGAGCGAGCGGCGAGCGAGAGTTAGAAATGCAGCGAACCGTCTTACGAGAGAGAGAGAGAGAGAGAGAGAGAGAGAGAGAGAAAATTGCGCGAGATAACGGTGCGACGTTTAATTCCGCTCGCAGCTCATCGTGAATTATCCGTCGTTTAATTTATCCATGTGTAGCGACGTTTATTTATGGAAAAAGAATATATTTGTATTTTTTTGCAAAATTGCGAAAAATCTGGGCGCGAAAAAAAGCAAACGAGTGGACATTCCTCGTCGGCTCACACTATTACGCTTATACGCGCAATGCACGCAACACGCATTGCGAAATGTGACGCAATTCGCGTAGAACATCCGGTTCGCGCTAATAATACATAAGAGTCAATGAAATTAACAGTTCTTATGTTGCAAAACAAAATGTTGCAAAGTGAATGGGTGAATTGTGAATACGTACGTATCAGACATACAGAAGTTAATTGCGATATGAAACTTCCGACTGTATAAAAAAATATCAGATCAAACATCGTAAAATTCGAAGTCCATGACGAAGAAGAAAAATATGGAAAAGAGGCAGTAACATCGCTCATAGACATCGTGTTTTACGAAATTTGACTCCTCTTGTCTGTATACTTCATTCTATATCGTATTGGCTCTTATTAGCCGTCACTTGAAAAATAAACTTATTTTCTAGTGAAAAAGGAATCGAGTGAAACAAACCATCTCGTCTCGAGGTTGCGCAAATTTAATCTTAGAAACTACTCAAAGAATCTAGTCAAACTGAATATAAAAATTCAAGTTAAATGAACGGTCTGACGTAGGAATTTGAACTACAAAATTTAATCAGTGATGAGCAATTCACAAAAACGAAATATATTTTCAGATGTTCATTAAATATTAGACTAAATTTTGAGCTTGTTTCACACAAACAAGGGATTAAAGGAAGACGAATATTTTGCTAAAGGAATTATGTCAGTTGGTTCGTTATGCGCAACTCTGAAATTGAATTCGTTTATCCCGATTCCAGTTGTTTCGACGAATCTTTTTTCATAGTGTGTATCCGTTTCGTAGTTATCTAAATTTAACATTTTGGTGACTCAAATGCCTCGCGAAAAATTGCGCGACGCCATGTAAAGGATCTTTATCGACGCTGATACAAGCGTTATTAATCATCGTATCTCTAATTAAGGGAGATTAATGTTTGTTCCCATGATACGACCATTTTTACCATGTACTATCATCATCACATAGGAGATTACGTATGACATTTTCAGTTGCGAAGCGAATAACAAGGAGGAACACTTGGAAGGCTGTATCCGCATTTTACGCACATTTCTCGCGCCCGCAGGTCGGACGATTCTTCATTTTTCGCGTAACTTCATTCTCACCTTTGGCGAACGTGTATAAACTGTTCGTTGTTCGATATTTAGCGCGAAAGATCGAATCGCCCAGGCCTGGAGGAAGCTCGAAAAACGAGCGCGGTCTGAACGTCACGTGTCATTGTACGGCGAACGTTTCAGATCGCGCGCGCGTTCTGGAGAGCTTCGTGTGTATTTTTTATTTCCAGAGATATTTATATTGTACTACACAGATATGACAAGTGCTCAACCATCGTTTGAAGAATATAGATTCTTTGCTCACACCTGTGCGTTACTTGAATCTCCTATGATAAATCGTCGGTGAGAATCTCCTATGATAAGATCTGATCTCCCCATAAGAAAGATAAAAAAATATAATATACAACTGATTTTCACCACGCTTCTAATATGCTGCATCGGAAAGTATTCTCGCTTGACAAAAAAGGAAGGAAAAACTGTGCCGCGCTGTAGACTTACTTTTACACGAGGAATTATCCCTTCATTGATCGTTTTACAATCAACCGCGTAAAATTGATTCTCGTTACTCTCGTCTAATGTCAAATAATTCGCAATTATCTCTTCGCGATTAATCTCAGATCTCGATAATTAAGATTGAGACCTTCCGATCACCGAGACGCACCGATACATTTTTAGTCCGATCGCATAACTCGAGCGCAATTTATTCATTTGGCGCGCAATCATCGCGTTAGCTCAGTAAGAAAACGCAATATCTCATTGCGTCATCGCCTCGTCGTTATAAATATGTTTGCAATTTAAAGGACCGGGACTTCCCGCGGCGATGACGCCGAGATACAAGTTAACCGATTATCGTTTGGATCTTGACGAGGCGGCAATTCATGATTCTATTATCCTACGCGTCAGTCCGGCACGAACGTGTGCGGCTTGAATTGCACAGTAGCATCGCGATAGAGATAAAATTATGAGTAATTTACTGCATGGTTATATATGCATACGCTCACCTCCCTCATACGAGATTACTCACTTTTGTATCGCGTCGACGGCGAAAGTGATAGTCGTGGCTACCGGTTACACATCGGCACTTCTCCGCGAGACTCCGGTGTGCCTTTCGCCACGTGTGAAAGATATTTACTCTCAAAAGTGGAAAGTCCGTGAGATATCCACACGTTCATCAAAAGAATCACATACACACACAAAAGCGTCCTGGTGATCTATGATACTACAATTATTCGCTTCTCGAAAGCGAATCGTATATGATCTCATTTAGCTTCTTTAACCGTCGCGCGATAACTTTGAAAGTGAAGGAAATCATTGCGCTGCAATCGAATCTGTATTTGATTCGTTTGTTTCTCGCAAAATTGTACAAGCGCGATTGTTAAGAAACAATTATAATAATAAGTTTCGTTTCTCCATAAATAATGATAATTATTTGTCAAATATGACTTTCTCCGTGACGACGTCTCCCTGCTATATAGCAAACACATTCAAAACTGTCAGCCTTTTATTGAGAACAAGCTCTAAGTTACTTTCGCCAAAATCTCTCGCTATGGCGAGTGTAGGATCAAAACTCCGGAGCGGATCGCAGGTCGAGCTTCACGACGACGAACCACCGATTTAGAGTTATGTAACCGGTGATATTAAATCCTCTTCGAGTAATAACAGTCAAACACAGAGAGTGGATCGGTCGGGAAGAGAAAGAAAAGAATATAATCGTAGCGGCGGTAGAGCAGAGAAAGGTGCGGGAAAGGAAAGGTGACACGGGAAGGGAGGGGAGAGAAAGAAAGATGGCATTTGCGCAAACCGCTGTAATTAAATGCAAATACTGCGTGCACCCGACGAAATTAATATTTGACGTCGATGTCGTGCAACCTGACCCAGGCGCTTCGTTTCTCCTTCGAGGAATCGAGGACTCGACGATTACAATTTGCCCAGTAATGAGCGGCAAGTCAGACGCGCGCAATCGTCGACAAAATGAATAGACTAAAAACCTATAACCTGATGGCGAATTAACAAAGAACAAAGAAATCTCTCTTTCTCTCTCTCTCTCTCTCTCTCTCTCTCTCTCTTTCCTTGGAACGGCAAATTAGTTCATTATCGATAAGAAAATAAAAACTCATCGGTATTAAAGATAAAATTAGTTATAAATCTTCGAGAATTGGAGTTAATTCGAAATTAAGATTGGAGCTTGATTAAATTATATTGATTTAAGAATAATCATTTAGATTTTATTAAATTATCCATTTAACAATGTATTTAACAATGCAGTTTTGCAAGCGATCGAGCGAGTTTCTCTTTTCAATTCTTTCGGTAGAATGAAATACAGACATTTAACAAAATATCATTATACCGTTTACAGTCGAAAATTATGTACTGATAGTATATTATATACTTAATATTTATATAATTATATATTGACAGTTGAAAATCTGGAACTTGTGACTCACTAATTTCTATGTAAGTACGTCCCTGTCGCTTAATTTCTATCCCGCGACCCGTTCCGCGCTATCGTGACAGGATTATCTCTTAGATAATAACGTCGATGAAGCTCACCAACAACCGACCGCGATAAATGCTTTTATGTTTCAACACACGTACCCGAGAGATTTACTACGATTAAATAAAAGTCGACTGACACAACGGATTCTCGCTTTCATAGTTTTTTTTCTCTTTCTCTTTATTATATCATGAGAAAATAATTGCGCAAAAGAAAATCTAAAGAGATTTAAATTTCATATTCTGTAATCATTGAAAAATATTGAGATCCCTTGTACCCCTCATTAGAGGATAGAGATGTTGGACAAAATAATTAGCTTTCAAGAAAGCAGATTTTAGTTTGAATCTCGGCTAAAATTTTCTTTTTAGCCGAGAGTCGAACCATAATTCACTGTCCTCGCGCTCTCTCGAATAAAATTCGAAATATCGTTTTGCTAGAGAGGAACGTACCATCGTGACGTTGGCAGACAAATTGAAGATTTTCTAATTTTTTATTTCTATAATTTGGAAATCATTTAGGGAAGTTTAGGAACATAGTCTCATAGTTTGGGAAATAATAGTTTATTAGTAATTAATAAAAATTAATTAAGCATTAAGTTAGCAGACATAATAAAAGAAAAATGTTTTTTAATTTTTAATTAACGTAAAATTATTTGGGAAATACGTCTGTAATGTTTTTAACGTTTGGGAAATAATAAATTTTTATAATAATTGAAAACAAAGATTACATGTGGTACATTTCCGAAGATGGATGGAAATGCACCAATTAGAACGCAGTATTTTCATCCAGCAAGCAATCCAGCACACAAACAATCACCGTGTGCCGCTGGCTTAACGTTTAGCCAAATATTTAATTTCCTAGCCAAGAATGCTTATCTTCACCCCAAAAAGAAAGTCTTTTCTAACGTTAAATATTTAAGCTGTGCACATAAAAATGGATTCATTGTTTTGTATATTTCGACTGGTTATATTTTATGCTTATCAACAGATTTGGCTAGTTGATTTTTAATTCACGATAACATCAAATGTAATGTTTATGTTCACAAATTTAACAAATTTTACATGTATAGGATACAAATGTTGATATATTTGGTAAGAAAGTGTCACTGCAACACTATATATTTTTCCAGGCGTTTAGAATGGTGCTTGTTTGTGTGCTGGATTGCTTGCTGGATGAAAATACTGCGTTCTGATTGGTGCATTTCCATCCATCTTCGGAAATGTACCACATGTAATCTTTGTTTTCAATTATTATAAAAACTTATTATTTCCCAACCGTTAAGAACATTACAGACGTGTTTCCCAAATAATTTTACGTTAATTAAAAATTAAAAAATATTTTTCTTTTATTATGTCTGCTAACTTAATGCTTAATTAATTTTTATTAATTACTAACAAACTATTATTTCCCAAACTATGAGACTATGTTTCTAAACTTCCCTAAATGATTTCCAAATGATACAAAAAAAGAATTAGAAAATCTTCAATTTGTCTGCTAACTTCACGACGGTGAGGAACGTGAGAGCAGCCAACACGACGTTTTCGACATAGACATAGTATATCTAGACTGCGTGTTTGAGGAGTGGGTGTATAGCTCACGTAGAAAAGGATATACTCTGTTTTTACTCGCACAATCCCGATGGAAAGGGTACAGAGGAGGCAGTTGCTGTACAGTACTGTACAGTAACCACTGCTCCTATTGCCCTTCCATCGGGGCTGTGCGAGAGAGAATGAACAGTAAAAACCAGAGAGGAACGTGAAAGCGGACAACACGGCGTTTTCGGCGACACCGACTTTCCGCAATGGGAAAGTGCGCCATCTGCATCCATTTTGAGAAGGGAACTACGATGCTACATCCATCTTCAGGTTTCGGCGGTAAAACCTTCATGTAGTGACAGTCTGTGCTACATCCATTCTCAGGCGGTTTCTGTCCATGCTACAACCATAATAGCGTACTTGACAAGCGCGGTCTCGCATATGGTTACGCGTTTATAACATCGATTAACATGTTAACATGTGCAAAAAAAAGAATTAACATTGTGTATGGTTAATATCATGAAGATCATACGAAGTGTTCGGTAATTAGCTGCCAACGCGAAGTGTGAGGGTAGATTGGGTTGAGACAAACATAAAAGTCCCATACCGTTTTTAGGAGACAAAGGCACGTTCCTGTATCTTGAACCGTATAGGAGATATCCAAGGTTAAATTTTTAAATTGTACCGTTAATATCTCCGCTTCTACTGGGAATTAAGAGTCGAGTTTTATGGTCAGAATAGGGTTGATACAGGAATATATTTTGGCAGAAAAACAGGCCTGTATCTCGAGCCGTTTAGGAGATATCGAAGTTTAAAGTTTCCCAACTTGTACCGCTGATATCTCCACTTCTACTGGGAATTGAGAGTCGAAATCTATGGTGGAAATAAGGTTGATATAGGATTATATTTTGGCAAAAAAAACAGGCCTGTATCTCGAGCCGTTTAGGAGATATCGAAGGTTAAAGTTTTCCAACTTGTACCGTTGATATCAACGCTTCTACTGGGAATTGAGAGTCGAAATTTATGGTGAGAATGGGGTTGATACAGGACTATATTGTTGCAAAAAAACAGTCCTCTATCTCAAGCCGTTTAGGAGATATCGAAGGTTAAAGTTTTCCAACTTGTACCGTTGATATCAACGCTTCTACTGGGAATTGAGAGTCGAAATTTATGGTGAGAATAGGGTTGATACAGGACTATATTGTGGCAAAAAAGCAGGGCTGTATCTCGAGCTGTTCGGGAGATATCGAAGGTTAAAGTTTTCCAACTTGTACCGTTGATATCTCCGCTTCTACTGGGAATTGAGTGTCGAAATTTATGGTGAAAATACGGTTGATACAGGACTATATTGTGGCAAAAAAACGTGCCTGTATCTCGAGCAGTTTAGGAGATATCGAAAGTTAAAGTTTTCCAACTTGTACCGTTGATATCAACGCTTCTACTGGGTAGTGAGAGTCGAACTTTTTGGTCAGATTAGGGTTGATACAGGACTATATTGTGGTAAAACCGCATTCCTGTATCTTGAGCCGTTTAGGAGATATCGAAGGTTACTTTCCCCGTAATTATCCGCAAAAGTGCTCGTAATGCGGATTAAGCAGCCGCGGGAGCTACGGTACGGAAGGAAAATCCATGTGAACTTTACGACCTCACCGGCAGCAGGCTCTGATTTGTTTTTGTCTTTATCACCGACGAAAGAAGAGCCCATTTTAAAGAACGATCGATAAATTCGCGACTACTTTGTTACGTTTATATCATCAACGTCCGCTTCAATCTCCCACTCTCAATAGAGTCTCAACGCGAGATCGAGCGCGAGTTATGAAGATTCAGTTTCCGCGAAGAAACTAGTCGGCAGACATTCGCAGCCGCGGTGGAATTTAACACTCGCGTTCGCACGAGCCTAACATTCTACTCCCGAAAGGGCTCCATCGTCCCTTTTTTCACAACGGTGCGGATGTTTAATTCCTTTCTTCCTTATTTTCCGCGACGATACCGCGACGAGGCGCTAACGAGGCAAGTTCGCTTTTATCAGCGTTTATGTCGAGAGCGCTTCTCGGGAACATTTCGCTCGAGGGGTTAATCTGCGATAGAAAGCGACCGGAGGCCGCTGTGGTTTAAAGTTAAATTGCAGTAACAGCATTGCTATCGAGCTGCTCTGACACAGACTGCTGGCATCCGTTCATGACGTCTGCCGCGCACCTTTGCGATTATCGGCAAATTTAGTTTTCTTGATTGCTCGCGCGATTTTAAGTGGCCATAATATATGGCGATATTACATGGCAATATGTGGCAATAATATAATAGCAACAATATATGGCAACAATATATGGCAACAATATATGGCAACAATATGACAGCAATATATGGCAATAATATATGGCAATAATATATGGCAATAATTCATGGAATATATTTTTCACTACAATAGTCAATGCAAATTTGCGGCATGCACAATGTAATAATAAAAGAGCTCTCTGCGAGCATTGAGTCAAACGCTCACCGATGATGATATTGATGATGTCCCGTTGCATCCAACCAGATCCACCAATGTCCGTCCATGTCAATGCTCTTCATGTCGCGCAGCATCCATCTTGCAGCACGTCCCACGTTGATTGTTACACTTTTGTCACACTTTCACAACACGGTCGTAACTTGTATGAGAACAGCAGTATTTGCGTCAATTAACGAATGTTTTTCGTCGACATCGGTGGAAACTTTTTACGTGCTGCGAAACGGACTTTATAAACTTGATCGCCGAAGAGCAAGAACTGTGTGAAAATTTATCGACTCGTCCAACGGATTTTTACGGTGCTTTTCGCGATCGCGTCTGAAAAATCGCGAAAATGCGGGAGTATCAATATCTACGAGAATATTCGCGAATGCATGCGAGGAAATATTAGACAATCAGAAACCGGTCACTTCGAGGGAGCGCAAAAAGAGAGAGAGAGAGAGAGAGAGAGAGGGGCAAAGTTTTCACGCATGATAGTTCCGTCACGACGAAGCTTACGTTCGCGATACTTTGGCGAAATGAGAGTTTAAGCTTCCTTTATTAGCAGCGCGGATGAAAATGCGTATATTGGTAACCGCGATATTCGAAGGCACGCGAGCGAGGGTACCTCAAGCTCGGCGCTGGCACAATTCTGCGCATATTATACGCTACTCGAGACAACAGGGATCGTGATGAATGAACAATATTGCCAAATAATTTTACAGCCTGTCTTGGAAATAAAAGAAAAGTAGCCAACAGTATCGGCATTTATACGTATGAATATAATTTACGTACAATTGAATATTGTCAAATAATTGTCATTAAATAATTCTGCGGCCCGCTTGAAAATGAAAATAAAGCAGCTGATAACGGTATTGCGTTTGTAGACATGAATATTTCTTACTCAAATGAACGTCAAAAGAGAATCTTTCGGTATTTTAAATCTCGTATGTAATGCAGGCTGTCGATAAAGTAATCCTCTCATTACTTCGAGCAATGTATTTTATTCAACGTCAATGTAGTCGAAAATGTAGGGTTTTGAGAGGACTTTATTTTGGTGCCAGACCCAGGCCTGTATCTCTAACCGTTTAGGAGATATCGAAGATTAAAGTTTTCCAACCTTTCTTCGTTGATATCTCCGCTTCTACTGGGAGTAGAGAGTAGTCAATGTAGTCGAAAGTGTAGGGTTTTGAGAGGACTTTATTTTGGTGCCAGACCCAGACCTGTATCTCTAACCGTTTAGGAGATATCGAAGATTAAAGTTTTCCAACCTTTCTCCTTTGATATCTCCGCTTCTACTGGGAGTACAGAGTCGTCAATGTAGTCGAAAATGTAGGGTTTTGAGAGGACTTTATTTTGGTGCCAGACCCAGGCCTGTATCTCTAACCGTTTAGGAGATATCGAAGGTTAAAGTTTTCCAACCTTTCGTTGATATCTCCGCTTCTACTGGGAGTAGAGAGTCGTCAATGCAGTCGAAAATGTAGGGTTTTGAGAGGACTTTATTTTGGTGCCAGACCCAGGCCTGTATCTCTAACCGTTTAGGAGATATCGAAGATTAAAGTTTTCCAACCTTTCTCCGTTGATATCTCCGCTTCTACTGGGAGTAGAGAGTCGTCAATATAGTCGAAAATGTAGGGTTTTGAGAGGACTTTATTTTGGTGCCAGACCTAGGCCTGTATCTCTAACCGTTTAGGAGATATCGAAGATTAAAGTTTTCCAAAATTTCTCCTTTGATATCTCCGCTTCTACTGGGAGTACAAAGTCGTCAATGTAGTCGAAAATGTAGGGTTTGAGAGGACTTTATTTTGGTGCCAGACCCAGGCCTGTATCTCTAACCGTTTAGGAGATATCGAAGATTAAAGTTTTCCAACCTTTCTCCGTTGATATCTCCGCTTCTACTGGGAGTAGAGAGTCGTCAATGTAGTCGAAAATGTAGGATTTTCAGAGGACTTTATTTTGGTGCCAGACCCAGGCCTGTCACAAACACACACATGCAAAATCTATTTGCAATTCGCATTGACTCGAACGATATTTTATCTCCCATAGTCCCACATCCGTCATGCGGAATTTTGTTTATCTTTTCATTTTGCATTTACTCACCGAAACGACTTGCAGTCAGAGCCGGCCACGTTCCGCTTCAACTCTGTAACAAAAAATTCACATGCGCTTATCAGATTTGACCAACGAGTGCAGGCGAATAAAAGAGTAGTTTACCCTCTGCGATCGTAATTCAAGTCGAGCCGGAAATTATATCCCAGCTCTAGATCGCCAAGGGTCAAACAGAGGACTATAGTAAACTTGTAGTAAACTTACCTTCAAGCCGACTCTGCTTGGCCAGAACCGGAGCCTCCGGTGCGGCATCCGCGCCCGCCGGATTGCTGTTGCTTTTCGCAACAACTGAAACAGAAAAATAATTTTCCCGGTTGATAACCTGCGGTAGAGAGAAAATATCTTTGATCAGAACAAATCGAAAATACGGAAATATTTTGATACGGAATTTTTATCTTTATGTTTTGGTTCCAACATTGGAAATTAAATGGGACTTGAAGCTTTCAAGGAGCTGATGAGGAAGAAGTTGCAAAGGCGAAGATCATAAAGGGTTGAACACAGATGTGTAGGAAACTTGTAAACTTTACCTTCCGACCGACTCTGCTTGGCCCGAACCGGATCCTCCGGTACGGCATCTACATCTGTCGGATTGTTGTTGCTTTCCGCAATAACTGAAACAGAAAAGTAGTTTTCCCAGTTGATAACCTGCGGTAGAAAAAGAATATCTTTGATCGGAACGAATCGAAAATACAGAAATATTTTGATATGGGAGTTTCATCTTTATATTTTTGTTCCAATATTGAAGATTTAAATGAGACGTGAAGCTTTCAAGAGAGCTGATGAGGACCAAGTTACAAAGGCAAAGATCGTAAAGAGTTGAACACAGATGTATAAGAAACTTGTAAACTTTACCTTCCGGCCGACCCTGCTCTGCCCGAACCGGATCCTCCGGTGCGGCATCCGCGTCCACCCGGACTTGCTTCCCGCAACGTCTGGAATAAAAATGTAGCGTTCTTGGTTGGTAAGCTGCGGTAGAGAAAGAATATTTGGTCGGGATGAGTGGAGAATATTCGTTACGATTTTTTTTCTTCATTGACATTGAAAGTCTAAATAGAAGTTCTTGAAAGAGCTGACGAAAGAAAATGACACCAAGAAGCGGAGACAACAGTTGCGTGCTCTCGAAAATACTCTTTTACAAATGGACATTTAAATTTAGATTCCGTAACGAGAGTAAACAGACTTGAAAGAAGCGCTGACCGAAAACAAAAAAGGTCACAGTCTAAGAAGAAGGTATGACGTTGAATATTCTACACAAGACCGGTATACTCATACAGTTGGGAATTATTCAGAATGTTTGATTGAGAACGTGATGAATTAGAGATCCGCGTTCACGGACCGTTATTCGTTTCTGTCTGGATCAATATCTTTTGTATACAACAACAATAACTAGATAACAACAATAAATAGATAGATAGAGATTGACGAGAGTAATTGCAAATTCATAAAGTGATGATTCCTAGTCGGATGATGACGGATCGTGAATGCCGAGCGCGAAATTCCGACTGCTTATTCCCGGAAAATTCGTCAAAAAACGTCCGCTCTCGTTATCGGAGGCCTCCCGCATAATAAATGATTCCATATACCTGGAAACGTGACGTATTGCTGCCGGCGTCCTGTTTCCCGGCTGCTGGAGTCCTCCGGATTTCACTCGCTCACGCTTCTAATGCCGATACTCGCGATTCGACCGTGCGGTTAATCAACGTGATGTCGACGCAATGCGGATTAAGTATCTCGAGGACCGACGAGATACATTTCTTTTAATTACGCGAGACGGAAGTAACGAGCGCGTCGCGCACGGCTGCTGTTGACGGAATGAGGTCGAATACACGAGGTGCGCGAGTATTATAATGCGAAGGGCAAACAGTGTCGTCGCTCGCGAGCCGATCAACACGATCGGCGCGATGTAAACATTGCGGGCCTCGGCGGCGGTTGAAGCAAAAAGGGACTTGTCCTTGGATGTCTCTTCTTTTCTCGAAAGTTCCGGAACGACAAGGGAAACTTTCCAACGAGGTCTTTCAACTGTACGCAACATTGATGTATTCTATTTATTGATTACTGAAAATAAAGAAGATTACTCTGTCGAAGCACCGAACATTTGTTAGCTTTATGTTAATTAAAGAGGAATGTGTTAGATTAGAAAATGTGTTAACAACTAATTGTACAGAGTGTCAAAGTTGTTATGATGCTGTGTTCGGAGAATAATTAAAGGTCATGGTAACGTTAAAGAGTGGAATTTCATCCCATGCGAATTTTGTCTCATTCTTATTAAATGTTAGTCCTGTATAAAATGTCGTATTTAAAATTATTGTTATGTCGTATTTAAAAGTATTGTTTCGCATTCACGAGATTGTGTCGTGAATTCTGTTTTGCGTGAATCTCAGATTGGATCGCGGGCCAATACTTTTCAATGCGACGGGGAATAGAACGTGAGAATCTTGTATGCTTCTGAATCCGAAAATAATTAGGAGAAGTGAATACTTTTCAATACGAAAGTTCGTATTTGAAAATTATCGATTGCGATTGAATACAAGGCATGTTTGAAATGAATTGAATCCTTATTAATGCGAAGCATTCACCACTGCCATCTCGCATTTAGCGCGGTGAAATTTAATGGGAACTAATACTTTTTAGTCCCTTTCTTCAGATCAGAAAGTAGAATTCAGATGTCAATATTCAAAATGTCAGTACTTTTTAATATGTTTCAGTTCGACATTTTATACAGGGAGATTATCCGCTGCGGACAATAACTCTTCTACTTTTCATCGAATATTCAATGATGATAAATAACATTTAATTGCATTCGTTTGGCTTTTATTATTTCGAAAATAAAAAAATATATACCAGGGTGAGATTTTACCCATGACAACATCGACGTGATTTTCTTTGATGCTTTTTTTGAAAGTTCAAATATTTCGTCGACTCGCGGGATATTTATAATCGGAGTCTCGTCGCATTAATTAACATGTGCTCCTCCGAGCGGATCGAATGCTCACCGACGGCCACTGTCAGTGCCACGAGCGAATGTCCGGAGCGGACGGAATGCTGAATTGAGAAGCAGGACGAAGGGAACGGAACGCGGGCAACGATACATCATGCGTCTCCAGACATGTCAAATCGTTTATTATAGAGGAGACTTTGATACGACAACATGTATTCGAAGATTTAACATTTAATACGTACTTTTATTTTCTCTGTTCCTCCCCTCTTCCTCCCGCTCTTTTTAGACTACCGGGCATAGTCTGGTATAGAGGTGGCAACTGTGGTTGCAGCACGGACATAAACCGCCTGAAAATGGATGTAGCACGGACTTCCACCACATGCAGATTTTACCACCGAGACCTGAAAGTGGATGTAGCATCGTATTTTTTCCCCTCTCGAAATGGATGCAGATGGCGTCCTTTCCCAGAGCGGAAAGTCGGTGTCGCAGAAAATGTCGTGTTGGCCGCTCTCAGATTTCTCTCTGGGCTGCTATTCTGTAACTACTTATCGACAGTTGTCGGTGTCGTTAGCGGCATTGCGCAGGTTTTTCATATAACAAAAAAGCTGCGCAATGCTGCTAACGACACCGACAACTATCGGTACGCGAGTACGGAATACAGCCCCTCGGTGCGATTCTTTAACTCATTATTGGAGTTAACGACAGTTTCATTATCGTTGTGCAGCTTTTCTACGGTACACAAAAGCTGCGCAACGATAACGTAAGTGTCGTTAACTCCAATAACGAGTTACAGAATCGTACCACTGCTTTCTTTCTGGTTTTGCTTGTCTCGACGAGTACTACAGAATGTAATTTAAGACGAAATTTTGAATTTCAGGAAAGCCAATAATATCACAAACATTTTATTTAATTTCCAATCCTTTTTACTTTGTTCACAGAATATCCATAAGGTACGATATTTCTCATCATGTTCAGTCAGGGAGCTTTGAATATCGCCTCCTATAGTACATGTGAAAATAATTTACGACTCAAGCAATATTTCTCAATGTTAAAAGAAATATATCGACTTGTAAAAACGTATACGCACTTAATTCTCTATAAAATACCCACAGTAACAATAACAATAACAATAATAATTATAATGTTGATGATCACGATTATGATAATGATGATAATAAAACGCTCGACGAATCTAAAAGTTATCATGGAATCTATTTTACACTTTTACAAATCATAAAGTTAATAGTTACGCGAGAGATAAGTACTGCATTAGATGGTACAAATGATATATCATTGTATGATTATTATACGCGATATCGTACATAATATGCGTACGCTCTGGAATACACAAGATTCAAAGCTGCAGTGGTATTCTCTATACTACATTGAACGATATTTTAAATTTGTCTCGATATTTTAAATCACATCTTAAGCCACTCATCGTTTGCAATAATTATAGCAGCAGATCGATGTGATCTCAAAATAGCTTTAGGTAATAGGAAACTATAGTGTCCCATCAACTTGCCACTATGATTATTCTTAAATGCAACGTTCTAATTTCTCAATCAATAAGAGAAAATATCGTTAACGTGATACGGAAGGCCGCTGCAGTTTGCACGATACCAGAAACATGTTATGATATATGTACAACGAAAATCATGAATCTTCAGTGTTACAAGTTCCAACCTCTACATAATATCATTTGTTGTACAGCGATTAATGTACAACGACAATTAATTACTTTATTGCAACCGGTCTTCTATTATTTACACAGCGTCTTCTAGATTTTTTTGTACCCTCTGCCATTTTGCCACCATGGTCGACATCTCCTTATGCTTCTTGCTAATGCTGATTCTCGACTAAAATTACGTAATATTCAAACATGGGTCAATTTACAAATAAATTGAAAATTAATTTTCTTGATCTTAACTTGCAAAGTAGGCAGATGAAATGCGTGTAATTTGATGATATAAATATTATATGTTCTTTTCAAAAGGAAGACTAGAGTATCAAGAGAGTTTCGATTGCTTTGCAATGAACATGTCCACTACCTTCTTCCTTTTCTTCTCCTTTGTCGTTGTATCGCAGCAAGGCACGGATTCCGGTTCCGTTTCTGGCAGTTTTGCTTCCTCCATACTTGGTGCGGATATTTGCTCCATTACCACGACATCTTGATGTTGTGCTGCTGCCCGTTCCGTTTCCGTTTTTTCAATACGCGCGATATCATTGTAAAAGGAGTCGAGAGCGGATCCTAGGGATTCTTTCGCGGCTTTAACTGGGGGTTTGGCAATGATTTTGTTGTTCGAGTACATTGGCGTGTATCCTAGCATGAACTGAATTGCACTCTGCCCACTGTGTTTGTTCGCAACTGCGATCGTAGCTGTCTGCTAATACACGGGAAAAATTATAATATTAATTGGGCATATTTTGTAGATAAATGTATCTTAGTTGCAAAGATGTTATATTGAAAATTGAGTGGACGCCGTAAGTAATGATCTCACACAGCATTTTCATTCAAGAGGTCTGGTCTCTAAATCGCTCGAAAAATTTTTCGATGAAATTGGGTCAATTGCGAGTTCTTTAACATATTTTGTGTGTAAATTTCCTAATATCATTGTAATTAAGAAGCATCCTTACATTGTGCAAATGCTGATGAAAGGCTGGGTAATGAACAAACGGCTCCTGCAGCAAGCCCGGCTGATGACTTAAAATAGGTATCGTCGGGTCTGGTATTGAAGGTGCGTAAATCGGGTTACTTTGTTGGGACGTTGCGTTGTATATGATTCCCTTCAGGGTTGCAGCTTCGTAAGAGGTGTCTGGCAAATCTACGCCCGGTGGTAGAGGCTCCATATTCGTATGATTTGCAGGTATCGAAGTCTGCGGTGATACAGCTGCTTGCGGATGCGTGTAGGACAAGGATTCCAAGGCTGGATTCACTGCTTGCGTCGTATCCAGATTCATTATCCTGTCTGCGAGCAATATATCCAAATTTCATATTATAGTTCATTAATCATTATATCTATGATATAGTAATGCGCGGTAAAAACCATCTATATAGAATTATTGTTTCGTGATAATTCCTTACCTTTCCCCAAACGCTTTCTCTTCATGTCCAAAGACTTGTCGTCGGATTTCTTTCTTTTTCTCTTGTCCTTCTTCAAGTCCTCTTCAAATATCCTTGGAGGCGGCGGCGGACTCGGATTAGATATCTGTGGTGGAGGTGGGGCTTCTATATCCGTAGAACGTCCCTCCGTTGCGTTTTCGTCGTCTGCCTTATTATCCTCTTCTTCAGCCTGCTTCTCCTTCGGCTTCTTCGTGCCAGGAGATCCTAACACGAAAAAATCCAAAGGATTAATAATTTCATTCGTAGACTTCCCGTTGACAAGGTCCTACGTAAATGCATCTAGAAATACCTGTGACTGATAACTCTTCCGATTCTGGTGGCGGAGGAGTCGTGCATAATTCCATCTCCTCAGTGCCACCGGCAATTCCAGTGTCAGGATAAGTCCACTGTGACGTTCCAGTGGATGTATTGTGATAGAAGTACTGCTTCTCAGACCTAGAAAAATCCCCCGCCAAAAAGCAGCATATGAGATCGCTTTCTAGTGACGTTTTTGTCATTCGTAAGTAATTTCTCTATGTTACATCCATATACACGCTTAAGTAATGTTTCCGTGACGAAACATTCGTTCACGCGATATCGTCCGTCACCAGATTTCTTACAATATGAAACAATATGAAAAATTATAGAACATAATCTAGTATAACACTCCTACCTGCGATGCCGTGTCTCGTTTTTACCCAACGTAGGCCTTTCAGTTACAGAAGATGGGAGATAATCATGTAATTATGAGAGCGTGTTCTCTCTCGTGGAGCAAACGTTAATGCAAAATAAAGAAGTGAAAGGGAAATGAGGGATCGTGACTAAGTGTGAGGGCAATTATGATAAAAATTAAGTCCCGATAATATCTGGCTTATCTCTGTGATGTCTGTGTGGTCCCAAAAATTACCAGATATTAATAAAATATAATAGACATGTGTGATAGTACTTACATCGTTACGTTCAGTTTGTCGTTCGTCATCGAATAGATTAACGAACGTGTAATGTCAGATAAATTTTTTGTGCGATTTGATGCGCGAAGAATAATTTGATATTTTTCTCTTTATTTTTTGTTTTATTAAAAAAATTAGATCCATAAAGGTAATATATACCTAATGATGGCACATATACTCTTGAAACTTACAATATTTCTATGATAAAATATTTCTTGATAAATAGTATTGAATCTATATTTTTACACGTGTATACGACATATACAAAAATACTAACGTGTGAATTCATTTGTGATATTTTCAATAATTATATATCACTATGAAAATTGTAACAACGATAAAATACTCGATTAAATGCTCTCATAGTTGCTCTGTGAAAGTAATTCTTCGAAATTCTTTCGCTACATACTTTATTATAGTTAAAACGCGAATAATTAATTGACGCGACCAAAGAATATTGGAATTATTGTCACTTCTCACTCTTTTAGTATCTTCTTATCTTCATTTCAGAAATTTTACTTCAGCTTTGCACTTTTCTCGTAACCGTTCGTAAGCACAAACAATTCCTTAATCCGAGTAACTCGTGCTTGTTACTCAATTGTTGCAGTAGTGTTTGCATTATAACAGATTGTAATATCACTCGACACGTATAATTCATCACATTGACAAAATCACAAGGTCAATGACCTTTTATATTTTACGTAGGAAAGAACGATCACTCAATTTAACACTGAAATAATAAATCACTCTTTACAAGAGACTGCAATTCTTACAGGAGACTGCTCACTTGTGACTGCGTCACTTAGGCTAAACTGCTCCGTATGAAACAATAAAAATATATCAGCCGCATCATTGCTTTAGACTTTAGGAATAAAAAAGAAAAAAAGAAAAAAGAAAAAATATATACCTGCGTACATTAAAATAATATCCGTATATAATGCGACAATTGACTGTTTGTCATAAATATTATTAAATATTACCAAAATATTACTGAATTAATGATTACTGATTTACTTTAGTTTGAGCGTGATTAAGAAAAAATGTGAATCGTAGAAAAACAAATTTGAAAATATCACGTATTTGAGTATACACAGACACACGCAAATGACGTCTTAAAATATCTGAATATCCTTGTTTGGAAGTGCTCTACACAAATTGTCATAAATATTAAAATGCTCAAAGTATCCTTGAATATAATGTACCTACACCTTAAAGAAAGATAGCCAAAGAAAAGAAGAGATAGAGAAAGATCTGTTAATTAACTAATTCGTATCTTATATAGATTTTCGTTCTATATATGAAGCAAATTTTTCCGGTGATGAATGAGATTATGTAGTAATACATGACAATTGCATGTATGAGCTCTCGTATAAATATATATACGTACATATATACATACATATATATATATATACATACATACATATGTAGATATACGTACTTTTTCTATAAATTAATGATACATATAAAGCCATTAAACATATATGTTATATATGTGATATATCTATATTTACATAGAAAAATAATAATGCAAATTGCGAATGGAATACTGTACCTATCCCATTGACATAGCCAACCAGCTGGTGCTGCATCTTGTTCTAATCTTTCCAATTCATGATTTGTATTAGTCAGCCACTTTTGAAAGTAATTTTCCTCTAAGCTACCTGCTCCCCATGCAGCAGATAATGTCTATAATATAACGATAGAACATAATTAATTTACATTAGTATTTCAGCATACCAGATATTAATTCTTCTATCTCAAAACGACTTTTGTACAAAAATAAAAACAGTATAGAAACATGTACATTTAAAATAATAAATAAAATGTCATAATACAAATGTCTTCCTCGTCTATACGCCCTCGTCTATAAATGAATATTTACTTGTAACTGAATTTGCATTGTCTGGACAGCGGAAACGCTGTCTCTTCCCTCGGAAAGAAATTTCAATTTCTCCGTTATAATCTGTGATAAGTTATTCATTTCCTCGTTGACTCGTTCTTCGATTACATTGGACGTTATTTTATATTCCGTAGGTACTTCCGAATCACTAGATTCCTCCTTAAGACCGAGCTTTTCTTCAGGCTTATCGCTAATGTTTTGCTCCGTCTCTTCATGTATCTCTTCGCACTCCTTTGGACCTTCAGTACACGATTGACTACACATTTCTGTATCGCCGTCATCAACACTGCGAGAAGTAGCTCCATTGCTCGTGGGGTCACTATTATCATCCTGAATCGTGTTGTCGTTATTTTGTTTAATTTTGCTGGATGTAACTGAAATTGTAGTAGCTATTAATCATCTATAAATGCAAAACACAAAGATATCTTTACAAAATTAAAATTTATTGGCAAGGATGATTCAAAATATGTTACTGTTGATGAGAATTATTAAAAATAACAAGTCTCTGTGATTACTCTGAAGAATCAAAAACAGGTGAAAATAATCAATACGATACCGTCAAATGCTATTCGCTTCTTCCGTTGGAAAGCCTTTCCGCACATTTGCATGTCCTCGAGGAATATATTAGTCTTCATCTTGTCCTCGTCCGCCTTCGATTCCTTCTCTTCCGTTTTTTCATGATCCCCTTTTATTTCTCGAGTATCTGCATTACCGTCGTTACTTTGATCGGAACTTTGCACATTGCTAGAACTTTTCGTGAGAGCGCTGTGAGTATCCTTCAATGTGTTGGTCGTGCTTGCATAATCTTCGTCTTGGGCGATCGGAAACAGAGGTTTTATCTCCTGCTTGGGTCTCGTTTCTTCTTCTACGTCCGAATCGTCTCCATAACCAGGCACCAAAGAAACGTTGATATCTAATTTTGGAACCATGTTGTGCTTTGTACTTTTATCCTTTCTACCTTTATTCTCCGTAGAAAATTCTTTCTCTCCTTGAAGCATAGTATTATTGCTATCGGACTCAACCGTTTTGTTCTCGTCAGACTGGTCGGATTGATTCGTCGAACTTGATATGTTAACCGATTTTGTTGAGTCAGGTTTATAAGGATGAGACAAATTTTTAGCAGACGATTGCATTCCCACAGGACAAAGCGCAGGTCCTATTTCATTACTCTTTGGGTACGACACAGAATTTGAATTTCTTGATTCAGATGGTAATACCGACGTTTTCTTTTCATCCGAGGAATTATTATCATCCTCCGAGTCGCTCCCATCGCTACCAAAGGATGTTATCATTTCTATCCGTCTACAAAAAGTAACAGTATATTTTTTAAATTACAAACAAAATCCTATACAATCCTATATTAATACTTTATCTCAATATCATACCCATCGTCAGAATCATCATCTTTCGAAGGAGATTCGTTTTTTGTCTCCACTTTACTTTCCGAAATACATTTCTTTGGTGTCTCCTTGTGGATAAATCTGTTACGATTCCTTGCTACTACTTCCTGTGGTATCATGCCCTCAGGAATATTTGCTTGCGACTGTCGATCTACAACAATCACTTGTTAATAATATCTTGCATTATTAAGTAAAATATTACTTGGAATTAAAAAATTTATAATTTACATGCAATAGATGAAAATTCCATCCAATGAGGACTCTGAATTGAAGGTTTTATCACAGATTCCATTTCAGATTGTTTCCTTATCAGGCGTAATTCCTCTGGCATGTCCCATGTTACCTCATCAGTTTCGACATGCCAGTAATAAGGATAACCACTAGATTCGTCATAACATTCTTGCCATACTAAAGTCACATAAACATCTCTAAACATTGTACAGTGTTTATAAGTTAACTTGGTGAATTTATTTAATAAAATTCTCTCTTACATGTTTGTTGACCTGTACGATGTATAGATTGTGGATTCATCTTAACTGCTAAGTTTGGATCTTTAGTAACATTACAAGTGGGTTGTTTTGGAGCAATAAGTTGAATTTCCTACAGGACATATATAAAATTAAATTTCTATATATAGAATACATATCACTG
This sequence comes from Harpegnathos saltator, assembly GCF_003227715.2. NCBI lineage: Eukaryota > Metazoa > Arthropoda > Insecta > Hymenoptera > Formicidae > Harpegnathos > Harpegnathos saltator. Next base: position 416,434 of record NW_020230327.1, on the reverse strand, counting down.
TTTATCTAATAGATAAAATGTTAAGTATATCAGGAAACTGATAACAAATTTGGATAGTTGGATAATTACCTTAAAGAAATCATTGACTTCATCATCCAATTTCTGTACATCTTTCTTGGAATCCTCTGTATCACTGTCAGAATTATACTGACATAATAAATTGGCCAATGGATTTTCAACTTCATTTTGTATAGGTTGTACACTGTTTGTTGGCTTGTATCTACCTATAACAAAATATTATTTATGATATATAAATATAAATAATATGTACAAGTTATGTCACATAATAATTTCCTATATTATGTCACATAATAATATCCTATATTAATTTGTGAATTTATCTATAACATAAAAATGATGCAACCATCGATAATTGTAAATAATTATTAATTTGTATATTTAGATCAAAATTAAAAAAAAATATTTACTCTGAACGTATTCGATGTAATAAATACCTTGCGGCTTATCTATCGTTAACACCGGCCTTCTCTGACGTCTCTTCATAATAAAAATACAAGAACAATTACTAATTCTTACGAAGAATCCTAAAAGCAATTCACAGCGCGGAACACACTCTTTGGGTACAACCACAACTTTTGCTCACGTGCGTTTCGATGTGCAAATGTACATATTGTAGTACAACGTACACATTCATATGCCACTTTCATAAACTAATTAGGAGCAGTGTTTCTATACTGCGAGAAAGTAATTATTATAAAAGACTCGTACATACACACTCATCACAACCTAACTTAACCTAAAATATCCCTTCCACCTTGAGCAAGTATAACCAATAGGCCTGTTCGTTTTGTCTGCACTGCTGAACCGATGCATTAAGTTAAAGTGAGACAAACGTAGGTTTTCTCACTTCAACTTGTTGCACCAGTTCAGCAGTGCAGACAAAACGAACAGGCTTAATATAAAGCCAGCGGCACACGGTGTTTGTTTTCGTGCTGGATTGCTTGCTGAATGAAAATACTGCGTTCTGATTGGTGCATTTCCATCCATCTTCGGAAATGTACCAATCAGAACGCAGTATTTTCATCCAGCAAGCAATCCAGCACGAAAACAAGCACCGTGTGCCGCTGGCTTTAAAGATGATGATCCCTCAACATTTAAATTTAAAGTCTGTGAGTACAGTCTGTAACTTATACCTCAAATTGAAATAATTAAACACATTAAATATTAGTAAGAATACAAATATAAATAAGTAATAGCGTTTTTCATTGGGAAAATGAGTGCGCACTCAATGCGCACTAGTCGTGGACGATGTGGTTCATTGGGAATTTCAGTGCACATTAAAATCATACGTCGTGTTTCATTGGAAAATGTAGTGTCGAGTTTTTGCACTTTCGTGCACAAATTCGGCACGAGCTCGGAGAGATGGTGTCGGTTGAGTGCAAAACATGGCGGCGCAGAACAGAGATGTTTTGAATGAACAAACGTATGTGATAATTTCGGATTTCCTTTCATCTTCATCCAGCAGTGATGAAGATGAGTATTTTCTTCGAAATCCGAGGCGAATTGTTCCTAAAATGAAAAACTTTTTGCAAATAGTACATCAATATTCTGATCACGACGTAAGTTTATTGTTATAATTTAGCTTGTGAAAATAAAAGTAGAAAGTAATTTTTATTTTTGTTGTAGTTCAAATCCCAGTTTCGAGGGCAACAGCATATGATATTATAAATAATTTCGAAAATTCGACGTTCTATTCTGGTGATACAAGCCACGGAGGTATTAAACCGTCCTCTGCTGAATCACACGTTTTATCTTTTTTGTGGTAAGTTTTACATATACATGTATAGTTTTTAATTCATCCACCACTCATATTATATATATATATATATATATATATAATATTAAAAAGATTTCAAAAAATATTACTTTGTATAGGTTTGCAGGAAATAAAGTGTGCTTAAGAGATGTTGCACAAAGATTTGGAGTATGCGCTACAACGATTTTTCGACAAAATAAAAAAATGATGGATTTTCTATGCGATATAGCTGGAAACGTCATCAAATTTTCTGACAAAGAAAATACTGCAAACGAATTCCTTCAAGTATGTATATTTAATTAATGTATTTTAATGAAGCTAAAGCTAGCAGCCGATTCATAGCTGAATTATGAAAGCAGTAGTTTTTAATTATTATTTAATAAATGTCAATTTCTTGTTAATTAATTATTTAATGCTAAAAATTTTTCTATTATTCTTTAGTTCTAAACAGTGCTTATGCGAATTTGCTACTAGTTTCAGCTTTATTGTATTTTATGTATGTTTTTCTAATGAGTTATTTAATGTATATGTATATAAAATTGAAGATTGCAGGATTTCCGAAAGTTCTTGGCTGCATTGATGGGACTTTCATTAAAGTCCGAACGCCAGCCCACAAAATAAAATCGACATATGTAAATAGACATGACATCCCTTCGATAACATTGCAGGGCATATGTGATGCTCGAAAGAGATTTATAGATACATTTACAGGAATCCCGTCGAAAATTCACGATGCGCGCGTACTCAAATTATCAGATATATGCGACGAGTTGCCAGGAATATGTGAAGGCGGAAAATATCACATTCTAGGCGATGGAGCGTATCCAATAAGAGAATGGCTTATTATACCATTTAAAGACTACGGAAATCTGTCTGCAAAGGATAAACAATTTAATAAAATGCTGTCTGCGACTCGAGTATTGATCGAGAATGCGTTTGGACTGTTGAAAGGTCGTTTTCGACAATTAATCGAAGTAGATCTACATACTGTTGATAAAATATCAAAATTTATTACATCATGTTGCGTTTTGCATAACTTATGCATAGACAACAACGATAACTTTGATGTCGATATTGTTATAGAAAACAATGAAGATTATAATAATGAAGGCAGAGGTCAACAAGAAGCTCTATTACGAAGATTAGGGGAAGTAAAAAGAAACCAATTGATGAATGTACTTTTTCCATGAAATAAAAATTAATACAATATGAAATTATCAAACGTTTATTTGTCCTGTGGCAAATAAGTACATACTTTCCAATAAAAAGCAAAATATATAAAAACAAAGCATATTTTTTTTATAACACGTACATATTGATTATTTTTTCAAAATTCATATATTATATCTCTTATTTATTTCATAAACATGTAATTTTTTAACATACACGCTTTTTCAAAAAGTTTGATTGTAAAATTAAATAACACTGTTTTAAAATTAAATAACACAATAAGTTTACTTTATACTGGTTCATACTTAATAGTCTGAGCAGTACTATATCTTTCGTAAAGTGCGAAAATCAAAATATGCATACGCTAATATTAAAAACCAGTAATATTAAAAACAAAGACATACAATTAGTAAACGTACAAAATTATAAGAGAAAAAAAAATAATTAAAATTATATATCACATCCAGCGTTTTAGTTAGGAACTTTCATATTAACATATGGTTCAGACTGATTTTACATTAGTCTTTCTTTGGTTTTTTTTAATATTTGCTTGTTTCTGTATCATCTTACTTTAGTTCCCACTACTTTTGTTTGGCGAACAACTCCCGTATTAAATTCAACTTTTCTTGGTGACGTCTTTCTTTTGCCGCTTCTTTATTTTTCCAGTATTCCATCCTTTTATCAATATCACTTGGTTTCGATTTTTTTGTCTTCGGTGGTGAGCTATCAGTAGAATGTGTAGAGGCACTATCATTGCAGATTTCTTCCGACATTCTTGTATTCAATTTAGGATATTTAACGCTCCTTGCATTTCGCAACACCTCGGGCTCAATACTATCGTCCGAATGAGCAATTTTACGCAATTCTTCTTCGAATGGTACATCCTCTCTAGAGCTGCCTGATTTAGAGTTGTTCTCAACTGCTTTTTTTTTCCTTTTGAGAACGGTTTTATACCGATTTTCAACTTGAAGAGGAGTTTTTAATACGTCCAACATCGTCAGCATATCTTTTGAAATTTGCGCCCACATCAATTTTTTAGTTTTGAATTTTTTCATGGGACCAATATCCGACATATATGTTTCATATTTATCGAGAAGAAACGATGTTCCTGAATTGCTCCAGTAATCTGAAAATCACGTTGTTTAATGATTAATACAATAGTCTACATTATAGCACCAGTAAACCTATTAGTAGGTATTACAATAATGTAAAAATTTTGTGAAGTCAAAGATTTTAAAAAATCTTTTATATTTTATATTACATTTTTCATATTATATTTATTTCATTTATATTATATTTATATATATTCTATTATACATATATATTGTATGTATTTTATTTGTTAATAACATATTTAGATTATATTTATTAACGTATCATTCTTCGTTTCGTATCGTATTCATTTTCTGCTCGAATATAACAAATACCATATTTTATAGTACATTATCATAGTGCTATGAATAGTCGTAAATGCTTTATTAAAACAGATTTACCGCTACTCTTCTTTCCTTTTTTATCGTACTCCTGCGATTGTGATTCATTCTGATCATATTCCTGTGATTCAAAGGATTCAAACATGAGTGCTTCATTTTCTTTATTCTACTCCGATAGCTGATCTTCATTGCTGCGATTATCACCATGAATATTCGCGTGGAATATCAATTGTTCTCTGTAATACAAAATATATTGACATTTTACACTGCCATATACAGGGTGAGTAAGGATCCTCTGCAACAAACTTAGACAGATTGTTTGGAAAGTCATTCTGATTAAAAAATGTCATATGAATATAGATCCTATTCTTAATATTTACAGACCTCAAATGTTCGACAGAATTTGACAATCACTGCTACGATGGTGTAATAAAAGTAATCAGATTCAGAATAAACACTTTGAACAACTCCTGTAAACTGTCCGCAAGGATACTTGAAGAAATAAATGCATAATTCATTTCATAACTGTACATGTCACCTAAATTTTACAACTTCTGTAACTATGTAAATATTAAGAATAGGACCTGTGTTCATATAACATTTTTTACTCAGAATGACCTTCCAAACAATTTGTCAAAGTTCGTTGCAGAGGTCCTCTGACTTACCCTTTATTTTTTTTTTAATTTTTTTTCTGTTGTGTACATTTGAATTCTGTAGAACTTTGATTCTTTGAAGAAATAATGAAAAACAAGATTGCTTGGAATTAATATATGTATGTAAGAAACTGAAGAGTTCCTGTTTACCCTAAAGTAAACTTACTTATTTTTTTAAAGTAAACTTGTAAAATAAAATGGTAATTATATTTTATAAAATAAACTTTGCTCTTAACTTCTTAATGTGCTTTTTCGGAAGATTTTGATAGCTTGCAATTAATACATCTCAAAAAAATTTTACTTACTCATCTTCAATCACTCGAGATATTTCTTCAATTTTCTGATTTTCGCTTCCATGTAGAACACACAATCCATTTTTAATCATAAGTTTTATATATTGTATGCTATAGGTATCGTCATCTGAAATTAATTGACACAAGAATCAATAATATTCAGTTAATATTCTTTTATGTATATATTTTTGAATATCAAATGAATTGTGTTTTACAAGCTTTACAAGGGGTTATATATGCATTCAAGTTTTTCGAGTAGACAATATCCAAAAACTATTATGTACATAAGTACATATGTCTTTGCCGATAATTTATTTATACTACGGGAATAACCTCAAAATCCAAAATCATGCAAGTCCTATATAATTCTATACTTACTCATTATTTTATTGTATAACTCTGTTTCGCTTGATAGAAGTTTTAACGAGAGCATGTCATTATTGACTTTGAAAGAAATGCTTAATTCTTCTGATTGTTCCATAGTGAAGTTTACGTTAATGCATATATTTTCTTTCAATCCGAGGCGAATCGGTTCTTATGCGCACTCATTAAGTCATAAGTGTTTCATTGGGCGTGCAAAAAAACTTGCACTGTCGGTAAACTCGGGTAGTGTCGCCTAAACTCCACGAGTTCTTAATGCGCACTCAGTGCATCCCAATGAAAAACGCTATAAAATATATACAAAATTGAAAGATCTCTTCCAACGACAAGACACTAATAAAAATCGTTGGTAACAGCGAGGTAATAGAACCGACGAAGCAATATCATCGACGAAGTAAAATATCGTCGACGATATAATACTAAAGACTGTCAGATTGCGAATCTTGCAAAACAGTATGGGACTTTTATGTTTGTTTTAAACCAATCTACCTTCACACCTCGGCTTAGCAGCTAATTACCGGACACCCTATATATTTAATTTAAACATAGTATTATGTTAATATATCAAAATATTTTATTGGGTAGTGCGTATTTTTTCATATCATTTTTTATAATTATGTAATATTAGTGTATACACATGTTCGTTAAAATATAAATAATGTTTAATTTTATAATGATTATTAGTATCACACGACGTTTAGTTCGAACTTAACATGTTAATGTATTCGAAGATTTAATATTTTAATAATACGTACTTTTATTTGTTCCTGCTCCCTCCCTCCCCCCGCCCCGCTTTTCTAGACCTTCAGGCAAAGTCTGGCATAAAGGTGGCAACTGTGGTTGTAGCACGGACATAAACCGCCTGAAAGCGATGGATGTAGCATGGACTTCCACCACATGTAGATTTTACCACCGAAACCTGAAAATGGATGTAGCATCGTAAAGCCCTAAACACAATGCCAGACAACAGGCAATAAGAATAAAAATAGACCAATCACAATCGACTATTAAAAGAATAATCTATTGTGATTAGTCTATTTTTATTCTTATTGCCTGTTGCCTGACATTGTGTTTAGGGCTTAAGGGCCAGAGCACAGACTTCTGCATAACGCATAATACACAACGCATAAGAGAATCAACCAATCAGAGCTCTTCATTCCCCTCCTCAGGACAGAAATGAAGAACTCTGATTTGTTGATTCTCTTATATGCGTTGTGTATAAAGCCCGTATCAGACTACGGATTGGGATTGAGTATTGGATTGAAATTTAACCAATCAGGAGTAAGTTTACTATACTTGAGATTATTTTCTCTTTTTCAATTGGTCAAATTTCAATCTAATCTCAATCCCAATCCATAGTCTGATACGGGCTTTAGGCCCCTTGCACAATGCCAGGCAACAGGCAATAAGAATAAAAATAGACCAATCACAACAGATTATTCTTGTAATAGTCGATTGTGATTGGTCTATTTTTATTCTTATTGCCTGTTGCATTGTGTTTAGGGCTTTATGCGTTATGCAGAAGTCTGCGCTCTGGCCCTAATTCCCCTCTCAAAATGGATGCAGATGGCATTTCCCATGTCCTTTCCCAGTGCGGAAAGTCAGTGTCACAGAAAATGCCGCTCTCAGGTTTTTCAGTCAGGCTTAAATATAAGACCTGACTATGAATACCGGCCTAAATGTTATTTACGAACATCTTCATTTGTGTTAATAACTTTTTAATAAACATGGAGCGACGGCTAAAATCTTCTGAAGGTTCTTCCGATCCCTATGATATAAGCTAAAATCAAGTTCATAGAAATGAAGTATGTGTGTAATTGATATATTGATTGCATTTAATGCACAATCCTGCACATACAAACTTGTATTCTGCTACAGATGTATTAAATTCATCGTAAGTATCAAAGATAAGAATATCTTCAAGAATCCCAATATCTTATTTCTTTATCATTTCTTATCCAGATAATTAACAATCTGCGTCAAGCACAGCCCAATGATATTTCATTGTGATCTATTGTTGATATAGGCTAAATCGCAATTATTTCAACTGCCAGTAGCTATCCAGCAAATACATATTGTAATTTCCTACTCAACAATATAACTGTTATATAACACATATGTTATATAATAATTATATTGTTGAATAGGAAATTACAACTAACATGCACGTTACATGTAATATTGTGTTTGCTGGGTATCTTTGCGACTTATTAATTTAAAATCATTGCGGGTCTAATTCAGAATTAGTCAATACATACGATATTAAAATGATCTGTAAACCGATCCAAAGAACCGATCGAAAGTGATAGAAATCAGTGACCCGTGCAATCTCAGTTAAAATCGCAGTCGGGAATGACAGGCGATTTCATAATCTGTCATATTAACAGAAAGCATTGTGCAGGCAATACCAATCAGCTGATTCGTTTGAGAAACAATCTCGGTCTGATAAAATCATACGAACGCACAAATATCCGCGCGCGACGCTGTACCTGTGCGCACGTCGATGCAAACAAATTGTGCAATCGCACAGCGAATAAACAGTCAATCATCTTTGACAGTCTTATCGAACGTTACTATTTTCCATTTTCCGTGACACTCAATCACGATTGACGTTGATCACCGTCATCGGCGTATTATCAGTCGAAATTACGGTAGATTAACAGATGAAACTCTCGATAAGACCAGCACGGAAGCAAAGAGTGTAGAGCATTCCGTAAAACCGCGCGAAGCCATATATACGGCGCGCTTATTCAGAAAATTGCACAAGTCGGCACGCTCGCGTCCACCGACGACGATCTTTACCTCGTCCATTGGGCAATCGAAGATGTTGACCGTTCTCCTTTTCACGATCCTGGCGTTCGCGAACGCGACGCTAGATCCTGAACTCCGAATATTGGCCGACGAGAATTTGGCGAAATTGAAACTCAACGAAGATTTACCGCCGGACGCGAAGCTCAATACTGTAAGTTCATTTTACAGTTCTGTCAAACATTGAATTTTCCTCGCGCTACTTGGGAACAAAATAACCAATAATTGTTGTCGAAGAATGTGAAAATACCAATTAACAAAGTAAATTCTGGAAAATTGCCCAATCAACTAAAGTTGAAATAATGAGGAGAGCAAGAGGAAAAAATTGAAAGAGAAATGCCTGGCTTGTAAGAACCGCAGCCAATATTTTGACATAAATTGCTTTACGTAAATAGTAATTTACGTAATAAGTTATAATTAATTGATAAGTAAAATACGGAGAGGAATTTAATTCCAGGCCGATCCGCCGATTTTGCATTCGGAAAATTCAAGTATTATCGTATTTCTTTGCGCAGATGGAACTGATTGAGAAATATCACTACAAACCTGAGAAGCATGTAGTAATTACGCCCGACGGTTACATTTTGGAACTACATCGCATAGTAGGGAGAACGAATTCCACTGAGCAAAGACCTGTTGCGTTAGTGATGCACGGTCTATTGGCTAGCTCGGCAGTGTGGGTGCTTTCTGAACCTAAGAAAAGTCTTGGTAAGAAGACACACTTCGAATAAAGCATTTTAACGTCTACCTAACTACGGATATTGTCGTCTTATTCCCGAATGAAACATTCATCTGTCTTAATTTGTCCTTAAATCGATGACTGATGGAACGGTCATCAAAATTATCCTTGGATTCATTATTATCATTGTCGTTGAGTGCAAATTGTTGGATATTAATTGAATTATTAACGTATCCATTACAAGTTTGTATCTTTGTTTTTACTTCAAGCCGATTGGATTGTCTTTGAAGAGAGGCGTTACAAAATTCGATGGCCGATGCATTCTTTCGCTCTCTGAAACTGATTATGCGACTGTTGTCGTGGGTTTTTTTTTTTTTTGTAGAACTCATCCGTACTTTATCCCGGATATTTTACATTTTCACTTCGGACTGAATATTCAAAATGGAATTTCAGGATTCATCTTGTCGGACGCGGGATACGATGTGTGGCTCGGCAACGTGCGCGGCAGTATGTATTCCCGTACCCACAAGAACCCGTCGATCGCAAAGGAGGATTATTGGAATTTTAGGTGAGACTTGTATATATATTACACGTGATACACGTAAATGTAAAACACACATACACACATATTACATATTTAATTAACATACATTATACGCGTGCGCATTGAAAATAAGCTGAAAATAAGACGCAAAACATACAAACATACAGCGCGCGTCTAAAGTTTCAATTCAACGTCTCGAAACTTGTTTCAATCAATATTTGCAATCTTATCTTCGAACACTCTTCAATCCTTTTACCGTTCAATGGAAGGGATTAAAGCGCGCACAGAGAGAAAGAGAAAAAGGGAGAACTAATCTTTATTATATATTAACTTTTTCACGTACGCGAATCTCCGCGCACAAATAATCATATCTCAGGGCATGATAACATCGTGATAACAATAAAACAATCGTGACTAATGTTTTCCCACTTCACAGTATTTCATAGTAGATCAATATTAATATTAGACAATAATGAACATGTAATAATCATGATAATTATTTCTCTCTCTTCCCTATAACCTTTGGCCGAGTTTGGCAATTTTTCTTTTAATTTAATTCTCGCCGCCAATCGTCCCTCATCTTTCGGAGCAGCCCGCGGAAAATCTCTTCGCGTTGTCGCGAATAACTGATGCAAGCACAATCGCGTTGATAAACATTCGCGATAGGCTGATAACTCGATTCGAGTGCTATTGTTTTGATTCTGCATTTATTGCACCGTTCTGAATTTGCAAAAAAAGATCGTCGCTTTTGTTGGTAATTAATATTATCTCGTATTATTTCGATCAAAAGGAATTCTTTCGATTGTGTTATCCCGATTAGAAAAGCGATTGTTTGGACACGATAATATGAAGATAATGTCACAACGAACATCTCAGGCACGAGACAATCTCTAAAAAATATTAAGCAACTTGAGGAATGTAATCTGAAGCGAGTAAAATTTATTTAAGATTCGATCGAGTTTCTTCAAATATCGTTTCTGTAGGCATAAAAATAAATATAGACATAAAATATTGTATCAACATTGGGATTCGTAAAATTAAAAAGATGCACTTGCACAATGACGCATTTATACAACTGAAAATAAAGAAATATGAAAGCAGACGATGCTTTGCTCTCGCCGGTACTTAACGAGCAGGTAGAATTTTATTGCGGAAATCCTTATCTCTTGAATCTGGTTTCTTTCTTGTAATATCGCTTAGCTGAAAGCTCTATATTTTCGACCAAAGCTTTTCGATCTTTCGCGATCAAGTCGCAATTCATCTTCGCATACATAATTTCTACGAAATCAACATGAACTCATTATTCGCTGGCATGGACATACTTCATCGAGTCTCCTATGTGTTTGTAGCTGGCACGAGATCGCTACGCGTGATCTCCCGACGATGATAGATTATATCCTGAAGACCACCGGTCGCGAGAAGCTGTTCTACTTGGGGCACAGCCAGGGCACCACCACCTTCTTCGTCATGTCAGCGCAGCTACCCGAGTACCAGAACAAAATCCACGCAATGTTCGCCATGGCTCCGGTGGTTTATTGCTCCAACATGATAAGTCCTATTTTCCGGCTGCTGGCGGTATTCTCCACACCGATCGACGTATGTAGCTCGCCGAATTTCACAGACAAATCGGCGGTTTCTGCTCTATGATTTCTTAACGCACACGTGTATACGCGGTAATAATATCTAATGGTAATAATAATCCCGATGCAGTTGGTGGCGAAATTAATCGGTCAGTACGAATTCGAGCCTACGAACGAAGCCATGCAGAAATTTCAGGCGTTAGTGTGCGCGAAGGATGCTATCACGCAGCCATTGTGCTCGAACATGCTTTTCTTAATCGGTGGATACGACCGCGATCAATTCAACAAGGTACGATATATGTGTTATCGCTTAGTTGTGTTTTTAGATATGAAGTGTCGTAATGATACAAAACATGTGTCCGAATAATAAATACCAACAGTGATAGTCATCTACTGGTAATCAATCTTAGGGTTGGAAAACATTCTGCATATACTTATGTGTTACTCTATCACTCTTGCAGACCCTTCTGCCGATAGTCCTCGGACATGTTCCTGCTGGTGCAGCCACGAAGCAATTCGTACATTATGCGCAACTCATTAATTCTGGTAAGCAATCGCTCGCTCGCTCGCTCGCTCGTTCGCCCGCCCGCCCGCCCGCCCGCCTGCCTGCATTCGTTCTTTGCGCAAATATAGCGAAAAGTTTGCGTACTTAAATCTATCTTCCCCTCTTAAAAATAAAACAAGAAACACAACGTAACAACAGTTTCGATTTTTCATCAGGCAAGTTTCGACAGTTCGATTATGGATTTTTCGGTAACTTGGGCATCTATAACAGGATATTTCCACCGAAATACGATCTAAGTAAAATCCGAGTGCCGATTTCACTGCACTACAGCTCCAACGACTGGCTAGCAGACGTCGAGGTTTGTATCTTTTTGCACGGGGTGATCCATTCAATTCAACGTTCAAACGTCAATGTGTCTGCATCTTAAGAGAAAATAAAGCAATATCCATCAGATTTATCAGATTCAATAATGGAAACGCGAAAGCGTCCACAAAAACGTCTAATGGTAACGGGAACTCTCTTAAACCTGAGGAAAGATTAAAAGATTTTTCCACGAATATTATCGGATATATTAGAACTTAGACTGTAAATCATGCAAGTATCTCGGGCTTCTTCTCTCTTTTTGGGTACAGACATATTCCTCGAGATGTGAATTGCTTCCAAAAAATAAAAAGATACGAGCTTGTACGGATACCTTGCCAAGGAAGAAAAGAGGAAGAAAAGGAGGGCGAGATCAATTATAACTATACAGCACCGTGCAAGCTTATATATTAAACATTTTTTGGAAAGATTGAATATTCTGAAAAATATCCAAGACACTCGAGTTAAATGGATCTGTGTATAACATCATTTTGTTGCGCCAATCTTCTCATCACACTTACATCATATCGATTCTCTCCGCAGGACGTGCATCAGTTATACAAAGAGTTAGGCAAACCTTTCGGCAAATTCCGAGTGCCGCATGACAAATTCAATCATTTGGACTACATGTGGGCTAAGGACGTGGATACACTCTTATACGACAAGATACTGAGCTTAATGACGCGCTTCAAGGATTAAACTACGACATCTATGATGGACCAAGCGAAGGCTAAAAAATAAGACGAAGGTCAAAAAGTAACTTGCTTTCTATAAAAGACTGGATTTTGTACGGCGATTGTAAAAGTATCGAACGAAAGGATTTTTTATTGCATCATCACCTTCGTTCATTCATTTTCACTATTTCAAGATGTTCACGAGACATATGTGTTGTTTCTACGGTTGTATAATTTAATTTTAAAGCGTATTCTGGATGGAAATAACACCAGAAGGCAGATGTAAGTGTGCGATGATCAAACTGAGATCTAAATTTTTTCGCGCTTACATCTACATTCTGACATACCATGCATATGTGATATATCAGCTCTTTCTTTCTGAATTAAGTTTCTCGCCAATTTCTTGTTAACCCTCGTACAATCTGCTCAGACATATAGCCAAAGATTGCATTTTGAAGAATAAAAATTTTTTACTGTGATATCGAATGTAATGAAAGTTCCACTTGAGACTTAAATTTATAAATTTGGTTAATAGATATATAATATAGAACAATTACAAATAAGTCGCGTCTTTCAATATCCATCGAGTATACCGATAATTCTTATCAATCTGTTTTCCTAATTATCAAAGATAATTAGCATAGACTTAAGACGTTTGGATACTTAATATTTCCTAAAAGGAATTATCTGTAGAATATTCATGTCAATTTTAGTTCATAAGTAATTTTGCAAATTGATAAATATGTAATTGTGTTAGTGATCGAATAATGTAGTGATGAAAAGCCGAAACGAATATTGATAAATACATCGTATACATTATTAACTACAATATAATGAATGAAATGAAAAATCCGTAGACGCTAACGATAAGAAAGCAACTCTCATTAGGAAGTCCCAAGCAGGAAGCGCAAGTATCGAATTCCGCACACGTGCTCATGTAACGTTGGACATACATGCGAACGGCATGAGAGAACACAATAGATATTTATAGTTCCTATACGGGAAACGTGATAAACGAGTCTAACAAAGTTACGCAAATGATGCGAAACATAACAGGTAATTACCTAGTTAGCTACTCCGTATATTGCAAGTCACAAGGTTGAATTTTATCGAACAACGCATTATTGATGTTCTGCACGCAATATCGTGTGCATAGACACGTGTGAGTACGCGTGTATGCATATGTGTTCGCGACCGCAGCTCACTCTCTCTCTCCATTTTTGGCGTCATAATTTTTGAACAAAATTCCACCTCGTGATGTTTAATATCGCTCTCCGCAATAGCCTTGTTTTTACATCGTACGTTATACAACATTTAGCGCATGGAAAGTTACGAGTTTAGAGAAAGGTAAAATGCATCGTTTCGTGTGGAATTCGTTTTTATTGTTAAGCACAATAATATTCGTCTGCTTTTACCGCATCTTCTGCATGTTATTTAATCGCGAAGATATCTCTCAAAATATCTCTCGGTGGTACGGAACGGATTTCCACCGAGCAAGCTCGATCCTCCATGAAATACGAATATTGCCGTGCTAACCGCATTCGTATTTCGCTTATCAGCTTGTATGCATCTTCGAGTTATACGAAAAATAGTTTTATTTCATTTCCGGTACCTCGCACTATTTTGGTTTGAGAAAACGCGTCGGAAGCTGTGGTCCTGAAGTCAGCAAAATAAGCGAATACGGATCACCGTCACCTTAACAGCATTCTTCGCTCGGCACCTCGGGATGTATGTGTGTGTATATATATATACATATACATATATGTGCGTATGTATATAAGTATATATAACGTACGAAGTACAATAGGCATTTTAACAGCTACCGTCGATTTTATTCCGAGCCTATTTAGCGGTGCTTCTTGAACCGATTTCATGTAGCAAGTACGGCGAAAGCATAATGTACATCATCGTGTATAACACCGTAAAGATACAGATCATTCTGCTACTATTTATATATGCAATTTTTGTTTGAATAAAGTCGCTGGAATATATCTATTTATATATATATATGTATATATATATATGTATATACACAACAATAAATAAATAAAAAAAGAAACGTAAGGCGTTATAACATATCAGTTCAGGTATTTTCAGTCGATCTTCGGTACAGGATTCGATTTCTTTTCTTTTTTGCTCTTTTTTTCTTCAATTGTCGTGATTCTAACTTCGAGCACTTTCTGACTGCTTAAATTGTATTCGCTGCTTATAAAAAGTGGCATAGCGAGCTGTTGCTGCGAGAAAAAAAAAGACATTGCACGCTGGTAGTACTTTTGATAATATTTAATAGTCAGTCTAAAATTTGAACAATGTAGCAACGTTTACGATAATCAAATACTGCATGAAAAATCGTTTGAAAGATTGCACTATATATAAATAGTATATTATATAATGTATAATCTATATATGTATTTTATTATATATATATGTATGTATAAGTACCATAATATGGAGTGTTTAATATTACATAAAAGATAGAATTTAATCGGGCAGAAATATGATATCTCTCTCTCTCTCTCTCTTTCTGGAAACGAATAGTTTTTTCCCTAAGTATACATCGCCTCGAGATAAAACTTCTTGCATTAGTCTCTGTGCACAATATAAAAAATTGTGAAGGTAGCAATGAACGAGTCGTACATCGTTATTCAATAGCATGTTAGTTTTACATGGAAAAAAAGTTGTTAGAGTATTACGTGTACGACGGTATCATCGTACGACGAGATTGAGCTTTCTTTTCTTTTCCTTTTTTTCGATCCTTTTGAAAGTCCTTAAACTAACCGAAATTGTCATGTTAAAGTAAATATAAGGAATCGGTTATGATCGATGCGCAGTACATAAGGGATACAATATGATGGTTTTTTTTCAAATAATATAAAATAACGGTTTCAATCAATCACGAGCGGGAGTTACATTCATTATTGGCGATTACCTTACTGGGTACTGTGTATTCTCGCATTTGTGTAGAGAATCAAGCAAAATATTTCACTTGCGAATCCACCTAACGCGAAGTATATATTTATATATATATTTTATATATATATATAGTGCACTTAGTGTTCTTGAACACTATTATTAAACAATTACGCTAAAATTTGCTAATTTAAAATCGCCAGTATTGAACTCAACCGTTTTGCATATTACCTAATATAAAACAACACAACAAACTTGTTGGCATACAAAGTACATGTAACATGTAAGGTTGTATGTCATCTTATTCATTTTTTTTGCTTTCCAGTTCATTTCCCTACCCTTCAAAGTTTCTCCACAGAATTTATCCGTGTTTTATACTCCCACTTACATAACGATAAACAGTATTCAAGTCAGAACGTTCACATTTCTTTTATCGCTCATTTATCGGGCGCATGCATTAGTTTTAAAAGAAATTTTTGTTATGTATACATACACATACTGAAGGTCCTTTTACACATGTTTGGTGATTTTAAATGTAAACTTTTGTTTTCGCATAGTGAGCGAGAAGATGAGGAGAAAGGAAGGGAGGAAGGGAGGAGAAAAGGAAGGATGGAGAAAAGAGAATAGAAATCAGCTTATCCGCTCTTAAACAGGAGAATGGCTACCTGACCCAGATAGAAATAGATAAAATGTCTTGTTTCATGCGTCACATAGCTACCGAAATTACGTCCTACAATGCAATGCCACGTTGGGTTATACTTCTTGTCAAACTCTTTCTTGATATATGCCGCAATATCCTGAAAAAGGCCAATATCAATATAAGCTGATGGCAATATATAATATTAATGGTAAAATCAATAATGATATTGATCTAACAATTTCACTAGTATACCTCATATACATAAGGAATGACAAGTTTTCGAAAAAATATTTTTATGCAATTTAGATAATCATATTTAGATGTTATTTGCTTTTAATTGAAGCTTCCCATTTTATATTACTAAATTCTTATGAAATGAATGGATCCTTTCATCTGTACTACTTAAAATTAATATTTAACATTCTCTTTATTAATTATTTGCTTTATCGTAACATTCTATATTAATTTCTTTTATTATAGATTTTTATATGTGTATACACATGCAACTGTACCTTTTTTCGTCAAAATGCAATTAATCAAATAAAGCATTATTTTAACATACATTACATGCCTAGTAGAATTGTTTAGACTCCAATGGACCATTTAAATCAAATCTCATAGACACCCAATTATCATAGTCAAGTGCCCACAAAATATGATTTGTGCTATTATTGTCATTGGACAAGACATGATAGAACAAAGACTAAATATACCTAAGTATCTATATATATTTTGATCGTGTCTTACACATTCCCAGCATGCTCTTCAATAATATTCAGAAAATAGGTTACCTAGTACATTTATAACATAAGATAGAAGGAATATATACCTTTTCTATATTATATTTTTCAAGTGCTTGAGTAGCACAGTCTACAGCATCCTGCTGCATCTCCTCTGACATATCTGCATTCTTGATTACAGCCTTTCGGTCCGACATTTTTTCTATTGTCCTGAAACATAGAGAAAATCATGGTCACACGGTATACCGCCATTGTTCACAATAAAGTATATTTTTAATACTAATATTATACAAGAACTAATCAAACTTGCCTTGGCAAAATCACGATAAGAATTATATATTTGTACATACAGTCATATACACACACAGGGAACCATTAAATAATTTGAAAATAGCATGACTTAAACAAAATATAATCATTAATCGATGTGATGTGTCTCTTTCATCTAGATTTATATCACTTTCAAAATAAACAGCTTATTTATAAATGACATTATCGGTGTTTAGAGCCAATTGGAGTTAAATGTCACGCAGGTGAGACATGCTAATTAACGGCATATTGACGCGGGCCTCGCCAATGTAACGCGATCATGCGTACGCTATTAAAAAAATGTAATTGAGAAATTGAACGGATAAACCTGGATCGCGGAAAGCGCACGACTTTGACAGTAGCGTGTACATCCAACGCCGGCATGACAATACTTTAGTTGTGTGCGTGCAGCACTAGATCCAAGCAAGACAGAGACAGACGTAGAAATAGAGGTGGGGAGACAGGAGGTGAGAAAAAGAGAGAGGGAAGGAAGGGAGGGAGAAAGAGAGAGAGAGAAAGGGTAAGGGAGCGAGAATTCTACTGCTATTGCCGCGAATCTCGGTGCGAGGCACAAATAGAGAATAGGAGACAGAGAGAAAGCAAGTGAGTGAGAGATAGAGAGAGAGAGAGAGAGAGAGAGAGAGAGAGATAAAGTAGCGCGAATAGAGCAGAGACGACAGAGTGAAAGAAAGAGAACGAGGGACGGGAGGTGTGAGAGAAAGAGAGAGTGAGAACAGGATAGAACAGAGTATATGATTAAAGGAGGAGGAGGAGGAAGAGGAGGGCGAAACGCGGGAGGACGGTGTTTTGTCGATATGAGACAATAAAGAAAATGCTAATTCGGCCGGCACGCGAGAGCACGGAGCCGCGCGAAAGTGGGTCGCGCAACGATGCCGCTCGTCGTGTCGTCGACGACGGCGACGGTGGCAACGACGACCGTGGTGATGGTGGTGGTAGTGGCGGTGGCGACGAAGACGACGAGGACGGTTGCTTCGCCGTCTCCGGCGGAGCATCCCCGAGCCGCATCTGACGCAAGACCAGAACGTGCTCGAACGAATCCCGGCGATGAGCCAGGCTCTCGACGACGATGACGGCGGCGGCGGCGACGGCGGCGGTGGCGGCCGCGGCCGCCGCCGCCGCCGCTGCCGCCGCCGCCACCACCGCGACGATCGACGACGATGACTTTGTAATCGAGTGCCGCCGCATATCCACAGAGATTCGCGACGCGACGCGACGAGACGCTCTCGCGTATCCCGTGTTTTCTTTACCTTGTCTCGTTGACACTGTCTCCGGCGGATCACAAACGGGCTCGCCCTCCGGTCCGTGAATAGCCGCGAATACGTTATTTAACGCGCGCGTTGCAATTCGCGACAACGATGATTTGGAGACGCGACGATAGACGCGTGATCAAACGATGGACGACGTTATTGCCGTTCGGTTGCTGCTGCTGTTTCACACTCGGGGAGATTTTGCGCTCGTTGGCTCCTACGGGCCTCGAGAGAGATACGGTACCTCCGCGGCGAATCGGGCTCCGGACTGCGAGTAGTGCGGCCAAGTCGCGCGCGACACCGGCCTGTGATTGGCCGGCCGACAGGGTCTTCTATCAGGGTCTTCTATCGTCCCAGCATGCATCACGCGAGCGACGCGCGAACAAACGAAACGCACGGACAGATGAATGCTCCACGCGGGTGGAACTCCCGCACTGCGAATCCGCGAGTCCCCGTCGAGATATAGAAATGAATCAGCCATCTCGGGAGACGCGAGCCGCTCTCGCGCGTCTATCGGCGAGTTCTGCTAGTCTTGACCGCATGTGTTGCATGTGTCTCGTTATCTGCTCTCTCCAAGTGAGATGATAAGCGTACGATCGAACGTCCAGGGGGAGTGGAGCGTATACAAGAAGTGAATGGAAGTATGGAGACATCGGATAAAAATAATAGACCTCGGGTTATAAATAATAATAGATAAAGAGAACGAGGGAGTATGCGCAGAATTGCTAGAGAGATTCAAGAGCAAAGTTGAAGAAGGAAGCAAAGGTTCTAATAAGATTCGATTGATTATCTAAATGATAATTGATATCACTCGAAAATAATATTTGGTTCTACTTAGTTCTATATTCGTCTGTAAAATAATAACTTAAAAACTGATAGTATATCAGTACTCTTCTTTCTTCAAACAAACACTTCAAACGCTCATCTTTTCTCCCTCTCTTCATTCTACCAAAAGAACCAAAAGTATTAACGCGTGTATACTTTCATGGTATTCTGAGTATATGAACAATTATATATATATATATATATATGTATGTATGTATGTATGTATATATGTATACAAATAAATGTAATCGAATGATTATTATGTAAATATAATCAACGAGCTGCACGAACGAATCAAGAGCCTTCTTAAATTTTATTCGCGATAAAACGATACGCGGCGAGCTTAATTTTTATTATTGACCGTAAGCGCAACTTTCGTACGCAAGTATGAATTTCCGTATGCAATTTTATATAATACAATATTTCAGCTTTGACCGATGATAATACTTTGTTTCGCGCAGCGCTGATATGGCTTGTCTTCAACTGCGATGTTACTTCGCTCAAGTTTAACGATTTCATTTGCAAAGTGCAGTCTCTCATGCATTCGCCTAGTCAGTGAGAACAATGCATTTGCCGATGTACGAGGCAGGCTCACTCCTCATTCATTAATCATTCATCTATTTCTGTACGTCGGAAGCGCGCGAGTCAAAGAAAATATACGCAGAAAGATATTTTTGAGCTTGATTAATAAAGAAAGTGCTCTTTATCTGCGTCTTCCGCCGACCGATCGGACGATATGATGACATGCACTTCAATCCCGTTCGCCAATCAGCGCTGTCGTTTTCGGTGCCTCTTGAAAATACGGCCGCGCGATTGGTCAGCCGATGGAATTCGAACACTTCGCGCCTCATATCGTGCTCCCTTCTACCGCGCGCAGTGCACTCAATGGTATATATAAACGTCCCTCTGAATCGATAAATTGCTATAGTGAGCTGCAGTTGAGAGCGCTAGTGATCACTCGGCTTCTCGTTTCTTCGTCGTCTCTGGTTGCAAGTACGGACAGAAATCCGACGTCTAAATTTGCGTCGTGACTGTTTCTTTCTAAGTTTGGTCATTGAAAAATTCGTGAGATATGTTCCGCATTCTCGTGACGATCGTCGCACTCTTTGTGCTAAGCGACGCGAAATTACATAGGTAAGTAAATCGAAACGATTACAACATTTAGGCTACGTTCCGATATTCACTGCCAGCACTGAAATTCTATAGTATACATGACACAAACTATGTATTTTCAGTACTGGCAGTAAATTTCGGAACGCAGCCATACATGACATCGCATGACATGTATCAATTACGGATCACTCGATAAAAGCCCCCGTGTCAATTTGAATATCGCTGAATATTGAAGATTATGAATCAAATGTCTGAAATATGACAAGCCACTCTCTAACTACGTTCGTGGCTAGCTCCGTCACGATTAGTCAAATTTTAATTTTCAAAATCCGTTATCCTCAATCTGCGAAAATTGATTTTGTTACCGTCATCGTGGACCTTTGTAACCATATAAAATATAATTGATGCATGGAAAATGATTTTAAGTCTCTGGAAAAGTGTATTTTCGTTCATCATTACGAAAAAAGATATGTTTAATATTAGGACACAAGTAGTATATTTCTTTACGATAAGATATATTTACTTTAAGCTTCAAATAGAGTGATAACTTAGGTGTCAAATCAAAAATTTTGTGAAAATTTGCTCTTTCATATTTATCTGTAAAACTTTTTCAAGGAAATATCATATATTGAAAGTGTAAAAAGATTACTGATAAATATATTTATGAGATACTCAAATTATATCTTTCACTTTATCTCACGTGTAAATAAATGAGCTAAAAGTAGCATGTTATGATGTATCCTTGGTTTAGCAGACTTCATCAGTATCACTCTGCTCTTGGAAGCTTGCCTACCTTATTCCAAATATTATTTGTCCCCCCTCAATGAACAATTGTATATTGTCTTCTACTGTTAAATGTGTGCTAGAGTAGATATATATCATCTATTCTAGTCAAATGGTATTCTACCCAAAACTGTAGACTTTAGACAAAAATGATAATGAAATAATATTTTGTGTATGTACAATTTAGAAAGAAAAAATGATTAATTTAGCTTTATAATTAATTATAATTATAATTAATTAAAACTAATTTGATATGACCTTGAATATAGGAATATATTTAACACTTGTATCATAAACACTTAAGACAATATCTAGAGCAAAGCTTTAAATATATGCTCTTTTCTTTTAAAAGATGAGTCGCAGTGTTCTTTATATGACTGATCGCTTATACCAATAGATAAAGATATTTATATTTATATGTACATATATGTATTGCAATGCTTTTAAGGATCCAATTGCACAAGACAGAATCTATTCGAAGAATTCTGCAGGAAGTTGGTACAGATTTGCATCAAGTTCGTTTATACGGAGTTACTACTCCTACACCAGAACCCTTGTCCAATTACTTGGATGCTCAATACTATGGCGTAATTACCATTGGGACTCCACCACAGGAATTCAGAGTGATTTTTGATACAGGTTCTTCAAATCTTTGGGTACCATCCAAAAAGTGCAGCATTACTAACATTGCTTGCTGTAAGTATGCTATTGTATTTTACTGCTTCATTATTTATATATTTACATTTATATTTGAAGCATTTGTTATATAAAGTTATATAATCATTTGGATAATTGGGGTAATTAGGGGAATAATTATATATCAGTTAAAAGTGTAAATCACATTAATCTTAACACTATGGTATTCTATTCTATATATATCCATATCTCAGATAAATCTTTAAAATAACTTTAAAACTGAATGAATATGATTTAAAAAGACAAAATTTTTTATAACAAATATTATAGAAACATACTTCATTTACTGTAGACTTATTTATGCAATTTATCACTCCCTCTTAAGATGTAAGTGACCTTTGATACACTAAGATAAAATTATGAATCATAACAATGTATTCATCTAATTATATCTGGTAACTAAAGAAACAATAGATTGTTTATCCAGATTATTAAAATTATTTATTATTGTTGAGAAAAAACTTATATTATTATTTAAATTCCATTGTGATTTACAGTGTTGCATCACAAATATGACAGCAGAAAATCCAGCACATACCAGAAGAATGGCACTGAATTCGCTATTCGTTATGGTTCTGGCAGTCTGTCTGGTTTCTTATCATCTGATGTAGTGAATGTGAGTCATTCCACGAAAAGAAATTTGATAAGATATAAGTATGATCTAATAGTAAATCTTTACTGAGTGTTCTTTACATATTAACGTTTTCACTATTCTCGATAGAAAATGTACAATATTTTATCACTAATGTCAATATTTTTGCAGATTGGTGGATTAAATGTTCAAGGTCAAACATTCGCGGAAGCTGTCAAAGAACCAGGTTTGGTCTTCGTCGCCGCAAAATTCGACGGTATATTAGGAATGGGTTACTCCACAATTGCTGTTGATGGAGTGACTCCCGTCTTCTACAATATGGTGAAACAAGATTTGGTACCGAAAGCTGTTTTCAGCTTTTATCTTAATCGGTACATATCTTCTATTTTACTGTTAAAAGATTTGATGTTTAAAAACATCTGTTTAATTCGCTAAATCAAATATTGCCTTTCCATATTATAATAAAAAAAGAATATAATCTAATCACATAGCGACCCTGATGCTAAAGTGGGCGGTGAAATGTTGTTGGGTGGTTCTGATTCGGATCATTATGAAGGTGAATTCACATATGTTCCCGTTAGTCGCAAAGGATATTGGCAATTCGCAATGGACAGGTATATAACTATATTCTCTGGAAAAAAAGAACGGAATTTTATGATAGAAATCTACATAAATAACAATAGAATAAAAGATAAAAGCCTAGTAACACTATATGGAATTATTATTAACTTTCTCCAGTTCTTATATTTTCTGAATTATACATCGCTTGCACTTTCACGCACATAATTTACATTATCGTTTTGCAGTATTCAAGTACATGGTCACACTCTGTGCGCGTCTGGTTGTCAGGCTATCGCTGACACTGGCACCTCATTGATAGCTGGACCAGTCGAGGAAGTCGCAGTTATTAACAGTTTAATAGGAGCCACTACTATCATAGCTGGAGAGGCAATAGTAAATAAACGATTAATTTTGTACTTTTCACTGATATAAAGATTTTATCACACATTTTCTACAAGCAACACAAACATCTAAATTTTAATATTTCAAATTATGCAGAGATTATTACCAAAACTATAATTTTATGTGCTCTTACTCGAAGGTTGATTGCGATTTGATTGAGAAGTTACCCGGAATAGATGTCATCATAGGTGGTAAGATGTTCAGTCTTAGTGGTAAAGACTATATTCTTCGAGTAAGTAACATAAATCTTGATTCATACTTTACTGTAAAATTACCAAAATAGAAATTTTATGCATCATGTTTGAATTCTTCGTAGGTTAAGCAGTTTGGTAAAACGATATGCATGAGCGGCTTCATGGGTATGGATATTCCTCCGCCAAACGGACCACTATGGATTTTGGGTGATGTGTTTATTGGCCGTTTCTATACTGAATTCGACATGGAGAATGACCGAGTGGGATTCGCTGTGGCAAAATAAAATAATTGATTCTGTTCCTGTTCCAAGTTTATCATTAAAAGAACGAAAAAAAGTGTAACAATCGAAATTAAGATCAAGTAAAATTCATTTAGCATAATGATCAAATCTATGTTTATTGCTTTGTAATTGTTACTTATCGACGATTTAAGAAGTGTGTCGTGAAATATACTTTTATAATATTTTAGAAAAGTAAAACAAACATGTATAATTTCGATACTTAATGTTTAATCAATGCATCTTTTTTGTGCATAATACAGATGTAACTAAAGATGTTGAAATGGAATTAAATTTGTTGAAATAAATAATGTATTCTTTTCATACTATGTACCAATTTTATTTAATAATAATACCAATTCCAATATATTTATACTTATTCTGAATAAAATACCTCAGCTATATTATATCTTTGAAGTATTTTAGTATACAATGATCTTTGACCATAGTATCATAGTACATACATGTACATCTTATTATGTTCATAAAATATTTTATACAGAGAAAAATTATACATCGATTTCTTTCTTCTTGACTGCATGGAGGCCATAGCAAAATGCTGTGCTGGATGACAAAGACCATTCCTTAATTATTGGATTATATACTATTCCATAAATTAATTTAGTCTTACAACCATCTGTAAAATAAAAATATTAAAAGAAAATCCTCAAGTTGTCTGATGCAAAAGTACTTGCATGAATGATTTTTACATATTATAATTTCATATATTTCTTCGTGCAAAAAGTATCTTTAAGTAACACTATATATAATCTAGGTAAAAATTTACTTTTTTCCAATATACATTGAATTTCACAGGGAAGAATAAAGTTATTCCAATCATGGGTGCCGCGAGGTATTATATTTATAACATATTCAGCAACTATAATACCAAAAAACCAAGAGATTAGAGTTTTGTTCGGTGTTGTTATAAAAATTGATCCACCAGGCTTCAGAAGTCTTACACATTCCTGTAGTAAATATTTGTAAAGTGATTAATTCGATATTTAATATTTTAGGTAATTTCTAATGTGATATCATACCCTTAGAAATAATTTTTGGTTATATACATGTTCTATAACTTCAGAGGATACAACAACATCGTACAGTTTTTCATTCTCACCAGAGAATTCCTCTATGGTTGAGTGAACATAGTTTACATTCTTCGATATATTAGAATCTAACTCTGCATGCAGCTTAGCAATATTTATTAATTCTTCTGATGCATCTATTCCAGTTACTTGTGCTCCTATTCTAGCTAAAGCCTCAGATAGGATACCTCCTCCACAGCCAACATCTACAATCTTAACTCCTTGCAATGACATGTTTGGAGTCTGTTCTTTGAAACCAATATTAGCCAGACCATCTCTTATAAATTGTACTCTAAGTGGGTTAAATGCATGAAGGATTTTTATTTTACTGTTTTCACCCCACCAGTCATCTTTTAGTTTGCTGTGATGCTTGACATCTTTAATATTTATGGTTGATGTTGATCTGACTAATGTATAATTGATTTTTTTCAATCTGTTAAATCAGACAACCAATATACTTCATATTTAATCCGACAAACACTTCTCGGTGATTTGTGTAAATATTGAAAATCGAAATCTGATAAAATTATTGATAAGACCACTAGTAATCTGATAAAATTATAGATAAAATCAGCATTTTGTAACCAGTAAACAAATTTATAAAAAAGTCGGAACGGAACATTGTTATATAATTGATACAGTTAAATATCATAATAACAATTAAACAGTATACCTATTATAGAGAATAATTCTCTGTAGCCCACAAGGGTAAATAAAACTTTTCAAAATATTCATGCTTGCATTATATAAAATAAAAGAATAAATAATCAAAAGATGATCTTCACATAACATAGACCTATATGACAAGTGGTTAATTTTAATTGAAAATTTGCACTTTATAATTAAATATTCTGAGTTATATGTAACAAACAATTGTGTGTAATCTTATTTTAATTTCACAAATGCACTGTCCAGATTATTTTAACTCTTATATTGTAAAGAGAATAAGAAGTATTCATATGTCACAGATCATTGCAACAACATTGTAGCAACCTTGCAATAATGCAAATTGTAATAAAGAGGCATACTCATAGACATAATAAGAATAGACTGCGTGTGAGGGTCAAAACTTGAAAATCAAGTAGAAAGAGACGGACAATAGGTGCCGAGTATCTTTCTCTCTCACACAAGGAAAGGAGTGGGGAAAGAGTGGGGAGCAAAAAAGAGTAGTGAAACAGCTGTATGCGGTTGAAAAAAGGTGCGTAGTCGGTTCCCAGTTTATTTGCTGTACGATTCAGGAGATGCTCTGCTTTATTTATTTAAAGTTAGTATCAACGTATTGTTACGCGCTTAATTTCCTTGCGATCACACGCGCATGTCGGTCATAGCAGGATTAAGGGTAGCGTGAAGGTTAGAATCACATTGGAAGATCTTCTCTAACTGCTCTGTCCGCGTTTCTCTGCAGCTTTATTTCTCTACTTTCCTTCTAATGCTTCGGACATTCGTTTCGCATTTTCATTTAAGAAAAACTGATTATTCTGTCAGTGTTGTGTCAATGCTGGTGTGTTGCTAAAAGTTTTTGTTGACTACAGTTAATCGAATCCGTCGACGCACCATAGCATATACATATTCACGGAGAAAACAAGGAATAAAATAATTTAAAAAATAGTTATTACGTGCTGTATTTGTGGTGTGGAAGAAAACCCTCTTTATCCACGATCATTTCATAAGTAATTTAAAAAATATATTTGTATTCAATATGAATGTAAACATATCGTAATTAATAATATATATACACATATATATAAGTGAAAATATATATGTAAAAAATTTACAGAATCCCAAAAAATGAAGAAATGCGAAAAAAATGGTTTCACGTTATTGGCCGTGATGTATCTTACAAAGGAGTAAAAATATGTGACCACTTTACAAAAAATGACTATCATGAAATGAATGAATATAAACAAAATAAAATATTGAGAAAGACTGCAGTTCCATTAATTTTCGTGGAAGAAAATTGGTGAGAATGTTAAATTATAAATAAGAACATATATGTAATAATCTTACAGGAAGATGCAATAAATCCATTACATTGAAATATTTTGTTTTGTAGTAAACATGTGGAGAAGGATACAGATACCAATTTAAGCACAGATATAAATACAAATACAGCAGAAAATAATGACATAGACAATAAAAGAAATAGGTAAGAAACACTAAAGATACACTAAGATATACACCAAAAGGGAAAATAAAGTTATCGTAATATATAAGATAAAACATTAATGTATGTGAATATTTTTTGTTTTATAGTGAAAATACGAGTAAGAATTCCATTACGGACACAGATGCAGATATACATACACATGTAGCAGAAGATGTTAATAACATAAACATCTATAGCAACCATAGTAATAATCACAGTAGAAAAAGGTGAGATATCTAAAGATTTAAATAATTTTTCCTATCGGGTATTATTCCAACAAATTATAAATTATCAAAATTTTATTTTCAGGAAATTGTCGCAAGAGAATTTTAGAAACTCAAAAATTAAAAAAATATTTGTAAACACTTCTAAACATGCTACAAAATGCTTCCGTAAAACAGATTTTGTGTCTGATGCAAAATGAGAGCAGTTTGTAAGATATGTGTCATATATTCGAAATGAAACAAAAAATATGTGGCAAAAGAAAAACCGTATGCAGAAGAAAGTTTTAACTTATAAAGATTTGCTTCAGGACCTGAAAAGTAAAAACTTTATAACAAATAATGGTATAGATGCAATCAAAGTAAGTTGAGTTTAGTTATTTTCCATTCGCAGAAAGATTTGAAATTCACATTGTCCACAATATTTATTCTCTTATAAGAAAGTTCATGATAACTCTCCAATCACAATGTAACTTCATCATAATATTGACTCTTATAGAAAGGTCCATGATAATGAAGCAAATGATAGAACAATACTTGATTTCTACATCATGTTAAAAATATGATATAACAAATGTTGTGTATATACATATACCCTCTCAATCTACAAATCTACAAATGCACTAATGATGTTATATCTTCGTTCTAAATAAGTTATTATGTATATGTCTATGCGTACAACCATTTGTCTCCTTGATTTCTTCTGTTTTTATATCTATATTTTGTACTTCCTTTTTCTTTATTTAGGATATATTGTCACCTGTTATGCAACAGTTGCTACTTACAATGTTAAATAAGAAGCGAAAAAAGTCGTTCCCCGAAAGTTTAAAAAGTTTTGCATGCACGTTACATTTTCATTCGCCTGCAGCATATTTGTATGTAAGAAAAATGTTTTTAAAAAGTTTACCTCACCCCAGTACACTGCGCATGAGGACGCAGACAATTCGTAGCAATTTCGGTATATCTGAACAATCGTTTAAAACTAAACTCGATAAGGTGCAAAATGCTAGAGAGAAAGGAAAAAACTTAGTTTTCAATATAACTTTTGATGAAATGAATATTAAGAAAAAAGTTGATTGGGACGGCAAAGAATTACACGATTTTATTGAAACGGGTATTAAAGATAGTAAGTCTGACAGTCTGCCACTTGCTACCCATATCCTTCTTTTTATGTTAGTGTGCATAAATGATCATTTTAAAATCCCAATTGCATTTTATGTTATCGAGGCATTAAATGGTAAGGAAAAAGCAAATTTGTTAAATAACATTTTAAGTATTCTCCATGAAAAAGCAATTTACGTTGTTAGTATTACATTTGATGGAGCAACTTCTAATATTGCAATGTGCGAGATACTAGGCGCACAGTTAAAACATGTCAATTTTGAACATATTGTTCCATATTTTAAGCATCCTATTAACAAATCTAAAAATATTTATATTTTTTATGATGCATGTCACATGTTGAAGCTTGTGAGGAATGCAATTAGTAAAGGGGTTATTAAAGATAAAGACAAAAATGTAATAAGTTGGAACTTTCTGAAAGAATTAGTAAATGTGCAAACTGTGGAAAAATTACATGTTGCCAATAAAATGCGAAAAAGACATATACAGTTTTTTAATGAAAAGATGAAAGTTAATCTAGCAGCACAAACATTAAGTAATTCTGTAGCTGATGCATTGACGTTTTTAGAATATGAATTAAAAGAACCAAGATTTATAGGAGCTTCAACTACTGCAACATTTTGTAAAACTTTCAATGACATATTTGATATCTTAAATTCACGTAACATATACAATAAAACTGAAAATAAACATGCAATAACAAGAAATACATTATGTACTATTAAAGATAAAGCTAAAACTTTTATGCATTACATTGCTTCCTTAACGATAAATGATATTCCCGTATTATAAAGCATCCTCAAAACAGGTTTCATTGGATTTATAATTAATTTGCAGAACATTATTGCATTAGCAGAAGAATTATTTAATGTAAATGCAATAATCTTTCTTCTTAGATATAAATTATCACAGGACCATATCGAAACTTTTTTTTCATTGATTAGAAGAATGCATGGTTGGAATAATAATCTTAGCGTAAAGCAATTTAAGGTGTCATATAGAAAGATATTGCATTTAGCGAATGTATCAGTCTCATTGAATGCTAATTGCATTCCACAAGATGATACTGTATTGCTAACACTTTCACATGAATCTACGAATGATATACAGACAATTAACGAACATGTAGAACAAAATAAAGATACTATTTTAGAAGAAAGATCTTTAGAAGATGAACCTTCAGATCTCATCTTTATTGAGCATAATTATGTATTACGTGATAAAAAAGTTAATGAATATGCTGAAGAAATCATTGCTTACATATCAGGATATGTTGCTAAAACTATTATGAAAAGAATTAATTGTTCAGAATGCAAACAATTACTTTCAAATAATACATATAAACAGTTGAATATAGATCGTACCAGTAAACTTATACAGATAAAGGATCTAGGCAACTTATGTAAAGCATCAAATGATGTGATTACGATATGTAAGATAGCATATAAAATAGTACGATGTAATCAACATGGACTATTTACAAATAAAAATATTCTTGCACATCTCATCATGTGAGGCTGTACGCTCCATTCCTGTGCATATATTTGACTATAATAATCATATATTCGATCAAAGTCCACTTTTTGATCACCGAAACCAAATAATTAAATTAATTTTGAAAACATTTTTTAATTTAATTTTAAAACATGAAAGTACATCATTCGCAGATTCGATACAACGAGTTCGGATGAAAAATAATAAAATAACCTTGTTCAAAAATCAATAAATAAACAACAACTTATATAAAAATATATATATATTTTTTTAATAAAGATTATATTACTTTGTAATATTGATATTTTTATTACAACTTTTCCACACATATTCATGTATAAAATATTTAATCGTTTCAATATAAATGTTTACACGTAGTTTATAATAGTTGAAACACATTTATCTCTAAATTTTAAACGGTTTTATTTAACATTACACAACTTTTTTTAACCTAACATCATGTATATAGCACGTTATATATTACTACGCATCACTGCGCATGCGTGAGCAGAGAAAGAAAGATACTCGGCACTTGCTTTCTGTCTCTTTCTACCTGATCTTCAGTCTTCACAAGAGTACACGCGCAGTCTATTCTTACTATGTCTATGGGCATACCGTGCCTATAAAGCCCCTTGCACAATGCCAGGCAACAGGCAATAAGAATAAAAATAGACCAATCACAATAAATTATTCTTGTAATAGTTGATAAATAATTCTTCTGCTAATGCAATAATGTTCTGCAAATTAATTATAAATCCAATGAAACCTGTTTTGAGGATGCTTTGTAATACGGGAATATAATTTATCGTTAAGGAAGCAATGTAATGCATAAAAGTTTTAGCTTTATCTTTAATAGTACATAATGTATTTCTTGTTATTGCATGTTTATTTTCAGTTTTATTGTATATGTTACGTGAATTTAAGATATCAAATATGTCATTGAAAGTTTTACAAAATGTTGCAGTAGTTGAAGCTCCTATAAATCTTGGTTCTTTTAATTCATATTCTAAAAACGTCAATGCATCAGCCACAGAATTACTTAATGTTTGTGCTGCTAGATTAACTTTCATCTTTTCATTAAAAAATACGCGAAATTGCTAGTTGAAACGAGATGAGATATTCATATTTCAGCAATGGCTGAACCGATCGACGTTTTTTTAGTCCCAATCGATTCAGCCTTAAAAAATAGGAAGAAAAGTGTCCTAGTGTTTTTTGTGTACGTTGTCTCCAAGTATATATATTTTAAGACAAAGTCCAAATTACGGAAAATTACGATTCAGTAAGAAAGTAAGAATAAAAAAAAACACTAGACCGCTGAGGAGAGGGGATTTGTGCATCTCGTTTTTCCGACACAGTACCGCGATACTGTAACTCGTTATTGGAGTTAACGACACTTTCGTTATCGTTACGCAGCTTTTGTATACCGTAGAAAAGCTGCGCAATAATAACGAAACTGTCGTTAACTCCAATAACGAGTTACAGAATCGCAGCACAGAGGCGTTACGAGCGCGCTGAAGAAGCAAAGAGCAGCGAGTGCGAGTGAGCAAGCGATAGAGAGTAAGAGAGAGAAGAATATTGCTAGAATACAGGAGGTGGAAATGTGTGACAGAGAGAAAGAGAGAGAGAGAGAGGGAGAACGCGGGAGAAAACGAGGGAGAGAACGGGGGAGAGAACGGGAGAGAGAACGAGAAAGAGAACGGGAGAAAGAACGAGAAAGAGAACGAGAGAGAGAGAACGAGAAAGAGAACGGGAGAGAGAACGGGAGAGAGAGCGAGAGCAAGAAAGAGAGAGAGAGAGAGAGGGTAGGAACAGGCGAGAAAGAGAACCGGCGAGAGAGGTGAAAGAGAGAGGCATAAAAAGGTGAGAATGTTAGTATGCGCTGGTATGTTATGATGCACGTCATTTGATTGCCGATCAGCTGATGCTGAGCAGACGATGTGATGAGCTATGCCATCGAAAAATCAATACCGGTGTTTATTGACTCGTCGTCCAGGGTGATCGCCCTTCAATTATAAAGACCGCTTCATACAATTTATAAGTGGTACAGGTATTACGCGATTTAGCTGGATAATTAACAAGTATAAATTAATAACATTTATATATTAATAATGTACGTACGTGACGTATATATAAAATAATAATGTAACATAGTATAAGACAATATAATATAACGTATATTATAATATTTTTAAATATTTGAAATTCAAATTTTTTTTAAAGGTATATATATGTACATAACAAGTTTTTACAAGTAAAACTTAAAGATAATACATAAGATTTTACAAGTAAAACTTATATAAAACTTACCTTTTTAAACAAAAAGGTAAAAAAAAGGCGCCAAGTACAAGCGCAACACGTATTGTGTTATTTTTAGAAGTATCAAACTCCAATTATTTTTTTATCGTATATATGTATACATACGTTTTTACAAGTAAAACTTATAATTATAATAAAACTCTGCAACACTTTTCTACTGTACAAAAGAAGTGATATATTAGAACAGTAGCGCCAACTGAGAAACCTAACATATATATATGATTACTGTATATTTAACATAATATTTTTAGAAATCTCAAATTAAAATTATTTTTTTTAAGATATATATTATGTACATAACATAAGTTTTTATAATATATATACATAAACTTTTAAAAGTAAAAATTATATCGTGTTATAAAAATTTAACACGTTTGTTAATAGTGTCCAATGTTTAAAAACAATATCTTTTTAAATATTATGTATATAACATAAGTTTTTATAAGTAAAACTTATCAAATTATTTTTTTTGTAAGATATATATGTACATAAACATTTAAAAGTAAAAATTATATAGTGTTATAAAAATTTAATACGTTTGTTAGTAGTGTCCAAGCGTTTTTGTATTTTGTATGTTCAGAGGAAAAAAACTTTCTTTCCTGAAGTCACTGATTTGTTAATATCCTCCAGAGATAGCGATATTCTCATAGAATTCGATATTGATAGTAACTCAGGAGATAATTTTGATTTATAAAAATATATAATATATTAATAATAATTATATAACAAAATAATAATAATAACACAACAAAAAATAATAAAAAATACAAACAATAAAACTAGCAAAAATAAAAAAATAAATAAATAAAAATGACAAAAAGATTATAAAATAATGAAAAATACAAAAACAATTAAAATAACAAAAAAATACAAATATTGAAAAGTTGCAAATTAAGAAAGAATGCGTGGACTTATTACATTTAGAGGCCTATTTAATTATATTTAAATTCAAATTTCAATTAAAATTAAATTAAAATTTAAAAATGTAACCTTCGGTATCTCCTAAATGGCTCAGGATACAGGAACGCGCTTTTGCCTCAATATAGTCCTCTATCAACCCTATTCTCACCATAAATTTCGACTCTCAATTCCCAGTAGAAGCGGAGATATGAACATTTAAATTCAAATTTCAATTAAAATTAACTTAAAATTTAGAAATGTAACCTTCGGTATCTCCTAAACAGCTCAAGATACAGGAACGCGCTTTTGCCTCAATATAGTCCTGTATCAACCCTATTCTCACCATAAATTTCGACTCTCAATTCCCAGTAGAAGCGGAGATATGAACATTTAAATTCAAATTTCAATTAAAATTAACTTAAAATTTAAAAATGTAACCTTCGGTATCTCCTAAACGGCTCAAGATACAGGAACGCGCTTTTGCCTCAATATAGTCCTGTATCAACCCTATTCTCACCATAAATCTCGACTCTCAATTCCCAGTAGAAGCGGAGATATGAACATTTAAATTCAAATTTCAATTAAAATTAACTTAAAATTAAAAAATGTAACCTTCGGTATCTCCTAAACGGCTCAAGATACAGGAACGCGCTTTTGCCTCAATATAGTCCTGTATCAACCCTATTCTCACCATAAATTTCGACTCTCAATTCCCAGTAGAAGCGGAGATATGAACATTTAAATTCAAATTTCAATTAAAATTAACGTAAAATTTAAAAATGTAACCTTCCATATCTCCTAAACGGCTCAAGATACAGGAACGCGCTTTTGCCTCAATATAGTCCTGTATCAACCCTATCCCCACCATAAATTTCGACTCTCAATTCCCAGTAGAAGCGGAGATATGAACATTTAAATTCAAATTTCAATTAAAATTAACGTAAAATTTAAAAATGTAACCTTCGATATCTCCTAAACGGCTCAAGATACAGGAACGCGCTTTTGCCTCAATATAGTCCTGTATCAACCCTATCCCCACCATAAATTTCGACTCTCAATTCCCAGTAGAAGCGGAGATATGAACATTTAAATTCAAATTTCAATTAAAATTAACTTAAAATTTATAAATGTAACCTTCGGTATCTCCTAAACGGCTCAAGATACAGGAACGCGCTTTTGCCTCAATATAGTCCTGTATCAACCCTATTCTCACCATAAATTTCGACTCTCAATTCACAGTAGAAGCGGAGATATGAACATTTAAATTCAAATTTCAATTAAAATTAACTTAAAATTAAAAAATGTAACCTTCGATATCTCCTAAACGGCTCAAGATACAGGAACGCGCTTTTGCCTCAATATAGTCCTGTATCAACCCTATCCCCACCATAAATTTCGACTCTCAATTCCCAGTAGAAGCGGAGATATGAACATTTAAATTCAAATTTCAATTAAAATTAACTTAAAATTTATAAATGTAACCTTCGGTATCTCCTAAACGGCTCAAGATACAGGAACGCGCTTTTGCCTCAATATAGTCCTGTATCAACCCTATCCCCACCATAAATTTCGACTCTCAATTCCCAGTAGAAGCGGAGATATGAACATTTAAATTCAAATTTCAATTAAAATTAACTTAAAATTAAAAAATGTAACCTTCGATATCTCCTAAACGGCTCAAGATACAGGAACGCGCTTTTGCCTCAATATAGTCCTGTATCAACCCTATCCCCACCATAAATTTCGACTCTCAATTCCCAGTAGAAGCGGAGATATGAACATTTAAATTCAAATTTCAATTAAAATTAACGTAAAATTTAAAAATGTAACCTTCGATATCTCCTAAACGGCTCAAGATACAGGAACGCGCTTTTGCCTCAATATAGTCCTGTATCAACCCTATCCCCACCATAAATTTCGACTCTCAATTCCCAGTAGAAGCGGAGATATGAACATTTAAATTCAAATTTCAATTAAAATTAACTTAAAATTTATAAATGTAACCTTCGGTATCTCCTAAACGGCTCAAGATACAGGAACGCGCTTTTGCCTCAATATAGTCCTGTATCAACCCTATTCTCACCATAAATTTCGACTCTCAATTCACAGTAGAAGCGGAGATATGAACATTTAAATTCAAATTTCAATTAAAATTAACTTAAAATTAAAAAATGTAACCTTCGGTATCTCCTAAACGGCTCAAGATACAGGAACGCGCTTTTGCCTCAATATAATCCTGTATCAACCCTATTCTCTCCATAAATCTCGACTCTCAATTCCCAGTAGAAGCGGAGATATGAACATTTAAATTCAAATTTCAATTAAAATTAACTTAAAATTAAAAATGTAACCTTCGGTATCTCCTAAACGGCTCAAGATACAGGAACGCGCTTTTGCCTCAATATAGTCCTGTATCAACCCTATTCTCACCATAATCTCGACTCTCAATTCCCAGTAGAAGCGGAGATATGAACATTTAAATTCAAATTTCAATTAAAATTAACTTAAAATTTAGAAATGTAACCTTCGGTATCTCCTAAACGGCTCAAGATACAGGAACGCGCTTTTGCCTCAATATAGTCCTGTATCAACCCTATTCTCACCATAAATCTCAACTCTCAATTCCCAGTAGAAGCGGAGATATGAACATTTAAATTCAAATTTCAATTAAAATTAACTTATAATTTATAAATGTAACCTTCGGTATCTCCTGAACGGCTCAAGATACAGGAACGCGCTTTTGCCTCAATATAGTCCTGTATCAAGCCTATTCTCACCATAAATCTCGACTCTCAATTCCCAGTAGAAGCGGAGATATGAACATTTAAATTCAAATTTCAATTAAAATTAACTTAAAATTTGAAAATGTAACCTTCGGTATCTCCTAAACGGCTCAAGATACAGGAACGCGCTTTTGCCTCAATATAGTCCTGTATCAACCCTATTCTCACCATAAATTTCGACTCTCAATTCCCAGTAGAAGCGGAGATATGAACATTTAAATTCAAATTTTAATTAAAATTAACTTAAAATTTAGAAATATAACCTTCGGTATCTCCTAAACGGCTCAAGATACAGGAACGCGCTTTTGCCTCAATATAGTCCTGTATCAACCCTATTCTCACCATAAATCTCGACTCTCAATTCCCAGTAGAAGCGGAGATATGAACATTTAAATTCAAATTTCAATTAAAATTAACTTATAATTTATAAATGTAACCTTCGGTATCTCCTAAACGGCTCAAGATACAGGAACGCGCTTTTGCCTCAATATAGTCCTGTATCAACCCTATTCTCACCATAAATCTCGACTCTCAATTCCCAGTAGAAGCGGAGATATGAACATTTAAATTCAAATTTTAATTAAAATTAACTTAAAATTTAGAAATATAACCTTCGGTATCTCCTAAACGGCTCAAGATACAGGAACGCGCTTTTGCCTCAATATAGTCCTGTATCAACCCTATTCTCACCATAAATCTCGACTCTCAATTCCCAGTAGAAGCGGAGATATGAACATTTAAATTCAAATTTCAATTAAAATTAACTTAAAATTTAGAAATGTAACCTTCGGTATCTCCTAAACGGCTCAAGATACAGGAACGCGCTTTTGCCTCAATATAGTCCTGTATCAACCCTATTCCTCCCATAAATTTCGACTCTCAATTCCCAGTAGAAGCGGAGATATGAACATTTGAATTCAAATTTCAATTAAAATTAACGTAAAATTTAAAAATGTAACCTTCGGTATCTCCTAAACGGCTCAAGATAAAGGAACGCGCTTTTGCCTCAATATAGTCCTGTATCAACACTACCCCCACCATAAATTTCGACTCTCAATTCCCAGTAGAAGCGGAGATATGAACATTTAAATTCAAATTTCAATTAAAATTAACGTAAAATTTAAAAATGTAACCTTCGATATCTCCTAAACGGCTCAAGATACAGGAACGCGCTTTTGCCTCAATATAGTCCTGTATCAACCCTATCCCCACCATAAATTTCGACTCTCAATTCCCAGTAGAAGCGGAGATATGAACATTTAAATTCAAATTTCAATTAAAATTAACGTAAAATTTAAAAATGTAACCTTCGATATCTCTAAACGGCTCAAGATACAGGAACGCGCTTTTGCCTCAATATAGTCCTGTATCAACCCTATCCCACCATAAATTTCGACTCTCAATTCCCAGTAGAAGCGGAGATATGAACATTTAAATTCAAATTTCAATTAAATTAACGAAAATTTAAAAATGTAACCTTCGGTATCTCCTAAACGGCTCAAGATACAGGAACGCGCTTTTGCCTCAATATAGTCCTGTATCAACCCTATCCCACCATAAATTTCGACTCTCAATTCCCAGTAGAAGCGGAGATATGAACATTTAAATTCAAATTTCAATTAAAATTAACGTAAAATTTAAAAATGTAACCTTCGATATCTCCTAAACGGCTCAAGATACAGGAACGCGCTTTTGCCTCAATATAGTCCTGTATCAACCCTATCCCCACCATAAATTTCGACTCTCAATTCCCAGTAGAAGCGGAGATATGAACATTTAAATTCAAATTTCAATTAAAATTAACTTAAAATTTAAAATGTAACCTTCGGTATCTCCTAAACGGCTCAAGATACAGGAACGCGCTTTTGCCTCAATATAGTCCTGTATCAACCCTATTCTCACCATAAATTTCGACTCTCAATTCACAGTAGAAGCGGAGATATGAACATTTAAATTCAAATTTCAATTAAAATTAACTTAAAATTTAAAAATGTAACCTTCGGTATCTCCTAAATTGCTCAAGATACAGGAACGCGCTTTTGCCTCAATATAGTCCTGTATCAACCCTATTCTCACCATAAATTTCGACTCTCAATTCCTAGTAGAAGCGGAGATATGAACATTTAAATTCAAATTTCAATTAAAATTAACTTAAAATTTAAAAATGTAACCTTCGGTATCTCCTAAATGGCTCAAGATACAGGAACGCGCTTTTGCCTCAATATAGTCCTGTATCAACCCTATTCTCACCATAAATTTCGACTCTCAATTCCCAGTAGAAGCGGAGATATGAACATTTAAAAGGTCCGGGTTTTGCTATACTTCGACCCGCTGTGCGTCGTGAAGTTAGCAGACAAATTGAAGATTTTCTAATTCTTTTTTTGTATCATTTGGGAATCATTTAGGTAAGTTTAGGAACATAGTCTCATAGTTTAGGAAATAATAATTTATTAGCAATTAATAAAAATTAATTAAGCATTAAGTTGACAGACATAATAAAAGAAAAATTTTTTAAAATTTTTAATTAACGTAAAATTATTTGGGAAACACGTCTGTAATGTTTTTAACGTTTGAGAAATAATAAGTTTTTATAATAATTGAAAACAAAGATTACATGTGGTACATTTCCAAAGATGGATGGAAATGCACCAATTAGAACGCAGTATTTTCATCCAGCAAGCAATCCAGCACACAAACAAGCACCGTGTGCCGTTGGCTTAACGTTCAGTCTAATATTTAATTTCCTACCCAAGAAAGCTTATCTTCACCCTAAAAAGAAAGTCTTTTTTTACGTCAAATATTTAAGCTGTGCACATAAAAATGAATCGAATAGGTTATTTCTCCCTGTGTCTTATCATACAAGTATTCATTGTTTTGTATATTTTGACTGGTACTTATATTTTATGCTTATCAATAGATTTAGCTAGCTGATTTTTAATTCACGATAACATTAAATGTAATGTTTATGCTCACAAATTTAATAAATTTTACATGTATAGGATACAATATTGATATATTGATATATTGATATATTGAAATATTGATATATTTGATAAGAAAGTGTCACTGAAATACTATACTTTTCCAGGCTTTTAGAAAAATATATAGTGTTGCAGTAACACTTTCTTACCAAATATATTCTTTCAATTACACGAGACGGAAGTGACGAGCACGTCGCGCACGGCTGCTGTTGATGGAATGAGGTCGAATACACGAGGTGCGCGAGTATTATAATACGAAGGACAAAAAGTGTCGTCGCTCGCGAGCCGATCAACACAATCGGCGCGATGTAAATATTGCGGGCCTCGGTGGCGGTTGAAGCAAGAGAGATTTGCCCTTGAGCGTCTCTTCTTTTCTCGAAGGTTCCGAAACGACGAAGGGAATGCTAAGAGGTCTTTCAACTGTATGCGACATTGATGCACTCTATTGATTACTGAAAATAAAGAAAATTATTCTGTCGAAACATCGGATATTTGTTAGCTTTATGTTAATTAAAGAGGAATGTACGATTAGAAAATGTGTTAGCAACTAATTGTACAGAGTGTCAAAGTTGTTGTGACGCCGTTTTCGGAGAATAATTAAAGATCATGGTAGCGTTAAAGAGAGGAATCCCATGCGAATTTTGTCGCGTTCTTATGAAATGTTAGTCCTGTATAAAATGTCGTATTTAAAAGTATTGTTTCGCATTCACGAGATTTTGTCATGAATTCTGCTTTGCGGAAATCTCAGATTGGATCGCGGGCCAATACTTTTCAATGCGACAGGGAATAGAACGTGAAAATCTTGTATGCCTCTGAATCCGAAAACAATTAGGAAAAGAAGTGAATATTTTTCAATACGAAAGTTCGCATTTGAAAATTATCGATTGCGATTGAATACAAGGCATATTTGAAATGAATTGAATCCTTTTTAATGCGAAGCATTCACAACTGCCATCTCGTATTTAGCGCGATGAAATTTAATGAGAACTAATATTTTTTAGTCCCTTTCTTCAGATCAGAAAGCAGAATTCAGATGTCAATATTCAAAATGTCAGTACTTTTTAATATGTTTCAGTTCGACATTTTATACAGAGAGATTATCTGCTGCGGACAATAACTCTTCTACTTTTCATCTAATATTCAATGATGATAAATAACATTTAATTGCATTCGTTTGGTTCTTTTTATTTCGAAAATAAAAAAATATATACCAGGGTGAGATTTCACCCATGACAACATCAACGTGATTTTCTTTGGTTTTTTTTTTAAAGTTCAAATATTTCGTCGTCTCGCGCGATATTTATAATCGGAGTATCGTCGCGTTAATTAACACGTGCTCCTCCGAGCGGATCGAATGCTCACCGACGGCCACTGTCAGTGCCACGAGCGAATGTCCGGAGCGGACGGAATGCTGAATTGAGAAGCAGGACGAAGGGAACGGAACGCGGGCAACGATACATCATGCGTCTCCAGACATGTTAAATCGTTTATTATAGAGGAGACTTTGATACGACAACATGTATTCGAAGATTTAACATTTAATACGTACTTTTATTTTCTCTGTTCCTCCCCTCTTCCTCCCGCTCTTTTTAGACTACCGGGCATAGTCTGGTATAGAGATGGCAACTGTGGTTGCAGCACGGACATAAACCGCCTGAAAATGGATGTAGCACGGACTTCCACCACATGCAGATTTTACCACCGAGACCTGAAAGTGGATGTAGCATCGTATTTTTTCCCCTCTCGAAATGGATGCAGATGGCGTCCTTTCCCAATACGGAAAGTCGATGTCGCAGAAAATGTGTTGGCCGCTCTCAGGTTTCTCTGCTTTGACCCATATTCAGAACATGCTTATAACTATGTTAGTGCGCTGTTAACTAATCAGAAGGTATATTACGTGGCTTTTCATTGGTTAACAGCACGTTAACATAGTTACAAGCGTGTTCTGAATATGGGCCTTTCTTTTTAGAGTGAAGATAAGCATTCTTGGATAGGAAATTAAATATTTGGCTGAACGTTATAAGCCAGCGGCACATGGTGCTTGTTTGTGTGCTGGATTGCTTACTGGATGAAAATATTGCTTTCTGATTAGTGCATTTCCATCCATCTTCGGAAATGTACCACATATAATCTTTGTTTTCAATTATTATAAAAACTTATTATTTCCCAAACGTTAAAAACATTACAGACGTGTTTCCCAAATAATTCTACGTTAATTAAAAATTAAAAAACATTTTTCTTTTATGTCTGCTAATTTAATGCTTAATTAATTTTTATTAATTACTAATAAACTGTTATTTCCCAAACTATGAGACTATGTTCCTAAATTTCCCTAAATGATTTCCAAATGATACAAAAAAAAAAAAATTAGAAAATCTTCAATTTGTCTGCTAACTTCACGACGGTACGCTCCGTTTCGCCGTTGAGTTAACTTAGCGTTGATTATTGAATGTATGACGTTCTTGTCTCAAACTAATTATTTGGTAGTTTGGCTGTGAATACACGGTATTCGCTAGCACTGTCGTGGATGCATGATATACTTTCCTAATACGAATAAATCACTCATTAATTCGATCGTGGATATACGACATTCTCTATATATTGACCGATAATTGTCGCTAATTATTGAAATCTGACCGATAATTGTAGGTTCAGTTATCGCGGACGCGCGCAGCTATTTTATATGATTATACCTACGGTATTTTGAACCGATAATTGTCAATAGATATGCACAAAATGTATATAATACTTCTTCAGTAGTTCACTACTGTGTGTGTGTGTGTGTGTGTGCGCGTGTGTGCGTGCGTGCGTGCGTGTGTGCGCGTGTGTGTGCGCGCGCGCGCGCGCGCGTGTGTGTGTGTGTGTGTGTGTGTGTGCGCGTGCGCGCGCGCGCACGTATCAATTCAATTATATATCAATCAATATCAATTATATAATAAATATTGTAATATATAATGAATTCTATATTAATTAAGATAGGGAAGATAGGAATCAATTATTCTGTACATATCCCCTTTCTCATAGCTGTGTAAATATATATTAAATATAATATTTTTATATCTTCTTTCTCTTTAATATGGATAAAATCCTTTCCTAATCTTAAGATAATAATGTTAGTTACATTCTTCATAATGTTCTCGAATTGTCTCTTTGATAACATTTCATAATTAAATAATATATTACTATATAACATAAATTAATCACGCTCTTTCAATAAAAATAAAATCATTCTGATTCACAATTTCTTTTTATATTTTATAAAATTTACATTCTATGATAAAACATATGTGACATAGATCTTCAATTTTGTTTTGTAGATAACTTAGGTAAAGAATACCAGTATCAAATATTGTTCCTATAAAACTGTCGCTTCAAGCGCAATTGTTGACAATAAAGTTTATGGTTGTGGAAGACTCGTACGTATTCGAATACCGTGCATATCTTTGATTTCTTCTTTAAGAGCCTGCACATATTTGTCAAATGAATTGATTATAACATACTATTACCAACTTCTCTCAGAAAGGATTATTAGTTACCTCGTTAATTATTCGATGTTGCTTCACAGTGTTTAATCCCTTAAATTCTGGGGCGACAACGTTTATATCGAACATAGCACCACATCCTCCTTATGCAATTGAGCAAAAATTAAAATAGATTAATATAATATGTAATGGATGCATAGTATTTTTCATAATAATTGCTTACTACATCTTCTGAGAAAGTTCTTTTCTTGCAATATAGAATAATTTTTACCTGATACATCAGTCACTTCTATCAACACTGCTTCAGGTAACTTGTTCCTAAGGATGGATATCATTTTTTGCTCAGCCTGTTTACCTGCAAGTACTCCACCAGGTCCATTCCATAGCCGAGATAGCAGCTGCAACAGTTTGCTTTTATTCATCTTTTTCATCGCTGCCTCGAATTTGATCATTTATCTATAGCATGCAAAACATTGCTCAAGGAAGACAGTTAAAATTAAAGTTAATGTTAATTTCATCATAATTTTACACTTCCTTTCCTTTTTAATTATGTTTTCTCATCCTCTTTATGTAATTAAAAAATGAAAATAAGGATATTGTGTAAAAAAAGTAACAAAAATATAGCTGAAGTAGAAACAAGTAAGACTTATTTTAATTATACTGTCTATATTCCTTTTTACTTTCTCCTTTTCTAAAATCTCTTAATATAAAATGTATTTTAAATATAGAAAATGCAAATATTGCACTGCTATCGCCTTTCACGTGC
The DNA here is from genome assembly GCF_003227715.2 of Harpegnathos saltator. Taxonomy (NCBI): domain Eukaryota; kingdom Metazoa; phylum Arthropoda; class Insecta; order Hymenoptera; family Formicidae; genus Harpegnathos; species Harpegnathos saltator. The sequence continues at coordinate 372,967 of NW_020230327.1, read as the reverse complement.
TAATTCGTATCTATTAGTAACTTATAATACACTGTCACTAATTATATTATGTTTCAGTCATGTTATTATTTCCAGTCACATATAATATTATATAGTCACTTGTCAGAGAAGAGATAAAAGAAAAGAAAAATACTAATATATCTACAAAAAACAGTCAAAATTCGTGAATAAGTTGTATTCGACCTACCGATATCCCGCGAAAACTTGACTTAAATGCACGTTGAAACATAGCCGAATGAATTGCGGTTGTTGTCTGTTTATTTATCGGGCGTTTATTCTTCCTTCGACTAGATAGACTCGTTGTCAATAAATATTTTTTTTGTCGAGAAAAAATCGACAGAATACAACCGGCTACCATAGACCTACCTAACCTGGTTTGGAAAAGAACAAACTTTAAGTTAACTTAGATTAGGCTAGGTTGGCCGCGCTGATCAGCTGACTTTTTATTACGTACAAGCCACATGACAGTAGGTTGGCCGACAGTACATTGGCTGACTCCGCAGATATCCAAGGCACGTAGATAGCTAACTTGTAGCCCTTGCCTCTTAGGCAGATTCAATTTTCTCCTGAGCTCCTTATTATTCATGTTTCTCACTTTTCAGATTACAACAAGCGAGAATCTAATTTTACATATGTAAGGATAATATAAAATCGGTCGATTCAGTGATTGTACTGTTCGGTGTCATTGCTGCTATTCAACAAATTCGATTAACGAAAAAGATGTCGAGCTTTTCAGATTCATAAAATTCAAACCTACACGATGAAACGCTCCTGTCTACTTGCGATGCATATCTAGTGTTTGATAAATATTTGGTGACGCAGTATTGAGGCAACATATAAGCCTCGTGTCATACTCTGCTCATTGGAACATACAATATTCTTGTGTTAAAGCTATTTTTTTCAACCGAAGAAACCCGACCTCTGCCCTGAGTAATGTGCGTAGATAAAACGTTTTAAGCACCACCCATCACAAAGAACAAAGAAGAAGCGTGTTTTTACTTTAAATCAGTTCAATCTACAGTCACGACGTTTGGGATTGCATTTTTATCTGTAATCGACGTTCAGTATGAATTACGTGACGAACGAGGTTCCTGAAACCGAACGACTGATCACTAATGAGATGTTTTTGTCGACTGCGCCAAGTCCCTCCGCTGTGCATAATAGTGAAACTCGAACAGGTAAATAAATGGGATCATAAAAATGGAAAAAAAATCACACTGTTTCAATACACATTTTCCATTAGCTTTAAACACAAAAATTTGGATATCTAAAGTTCCACTGATAAACTGATCTTTTGTTCCTGTCTAGTCTTATTTCTGGAAAGAGAAATGAGTCACACATACCATAATCAGGGAAAAATTGATATTTATGAATTTGTATCTTGCAGAGAAATATATCGGACAGTATGAATTAACATAAATAGAATGAGAGAACTGATAATGAACCAATTTCATGAGCATATTCATTTCATATTTCAGGTGCTGGAATCTTAGGAACCATTTTTCTAATTGTCAATGCTACACTAGGGGCTGGACTGTTAAATTTTCCTCAAGCATTTGACAAAGCTGGTGGAGTCGGGACCTCTGTTCTGACACAGCTTGTTTTTCTTGTGTTCATCACAGCTGCTCTAGTGATACTAGCCAGTAGCAGTGACTTTATATATGCTGATACTTTGCAAGATGTATTTGCTGGTCTGTGTGGGTCTAAATCACTTATTTTCTGTGGAATATGTGTAGCCCTTTATAGTTTTGGCTGCTGTTTAACATTTCTAATAATTGTTGGCGATCAATTTGACAGATTGTTTGCTACATTTTATGGACTTGACTATTGTCACACTTGGTAACTGCCGCAATAATGAATCTAATTATCTATAAAATTACTCTATCTTATAAAAACAGTCTGTTTAAATTTGCAGGTACTTATCGAGACCATTCGTGACTGCTGTGAGTTGCAGCTTGTTTATATTACCCCTATGTTTTTTTAAAAGATTGGATGTTTTAAGCTATGCAAGTTCCATTGGCTGTGTAACTATCGTGTACTTTGTATGCCTAGTGACTTACAAAAGCATTACTGAGCACCGTAATAATGTGCCACCCATGAAAATCTGGCCGGACAGTGGATATGAAGCTCTACAGTTAGTACCCATCATCTGCTTTGCATACCAGGTATATATATATTTTCCTAATCCCTTTATCTAGATGCTGTATCAGTATTATTTATAAGTACATACAATATTAAAATATAATAATTTTTGTGTGATACTACAGTACAATAATAATTTATATATAGGCCTCATTATCATTGTAGGGTTATCTAAAAAATTGCCAAGTAAATTATAACCCATAAAAAATATGGGTAACCGATTATAATTTAATCATCGATTCAAATTATTAAATGTAACTCAATACACATCGATATAACGCAGCATGTGTGCGTGTATTTTATGTCTACAGAGCCACATGACCGCGATACCAACCTACGCCTGCATGAAAGATCGCCATCTGGGCAAGTTCATTCTGTGCGCCGTCATCAGCATGCTCGTCTGTTTCGGCGCGTACACCACGGTGGGCATTTTCGGATACGCTACGTTCGGTTCAGGTCGTGTGCCGAGCGATATCCTGCAAGGCTACGATGATAAGAGTGTCGTGCTGGCGGTGGCGATAATCGCTGTGGCCGTAAAGAACTTCACCACCTATCCTATCGTCCTATACTGCGGTCGAGATGCGCTTCTCGGTATCTCCGACGTGGACCTTGATCGAACTGGTGTTCGAGCGGCCGTCACCTTGGTGTGGTTTATCTCATCGTTGGTCATCGCTATCTTGGTACCAGACATCTCGCCGATGATCTCTCTGTTGGGATCATTGTCTGCGATATTTATCTTTGTACTGCCCGGCATTTGTCTCTTGCAAAATGTGCTCTTGAAGGATCCGCAATTGTATCTGAACAAGGACCGCTTGATGATAATTTTTGCAATTTTCTTGACCGCACTCGGCGCTTTCGCATGCGGTGTCGTTTTTGTAGAGGCTCTCCATGATCTGTACAAAAAGCCATTCGAGCCCAATCATCTGGTCACCGGCTTCAGACAACTCAAAGAGAGTTTATGCGTTTGATTAGGATTAGATTTATACGGGCTCTCTCGAAACACGCGATGTAACCTGCGTGATCTGCGAAACTTGAAGATTCGTCATTATTAAAGTAACAATAAATTAAGGATTGTTAGCTCTCTAAAGATCTCGTACGTGAAGCTGGGATAATATTAGGAAAGTTGATCTTTGTAATTCTGCCTCATTCAATCAGGTAAGACGTCAGAGAAAGAGACTGATGTATATACATTTTTATTAGTAAGTTTTTCTTTTTTTTACCGATCGACTCGTACGCGAATTTTTAAGTAATAATATAAGGACGAAGATGGATGTCCTTCTATCGAAGTGTGCTCAATAGTAATCGATATGCTGCATTTGTGGATATAAATAAAGCTTCCTTTGATACTCTTTTTACAACAATTTGCTGCCGCTCTCAATTTATCCTAATCTTTACAGAGGAAGGAAATATCTCTTATCGTCATACGACTAAAATTATACGTCAATTTTGTTCGGTACTCAGTGCACGATGCATTGAGAATATTGCGGAATTTTAACAGAGTTTCAATACAGTATACACGACCTTTGAGATACACGTGTCGCTGGATCAAGAAGTCGCTTTCGAGGTCGAGAATTCATCGGTAAAATCGTGCAATAAGTTCCCGCTTAAATCCTCGACTTTGTCTATGGTCGCTTTGCAAAAGAAGCACTCTCTGGCGTTAAGCAGATGACGATCTATGCAAGTGCGACACGTTTGATGATTGCACGGTTTGAAGGTCGCAGCGATTGGGAACGCGTAACAAATCGTGCAAGTATCATCGTCGTCGCTTATCATTTTGGCTTCTGGTAACAGCGTACGACACGTGTCGAGATAATTTATCATCTTTTTCACTCGATCAATTTCTCCCACTGTTACGTCTTCTTCATCTGCGAATAGAGAGAAAGAAGATGAAGAAATAATATGAAGTTATCGTTATCGTTATACTTTCAAGAAGAAACAAGTTGTCCGTTATTCTCTTTACCAACTTTCAAAGATTTCTTTCTCTACTTCCGTGCAAGTACGTTAGATATACTTACAGTTCGAGAGCGAGAACGGTTTCACGTTTTTCGCTTTTGTGTTTTTCAGTTTCGTGTCGCCCAGAACAAAGTACAAAGAACTGATCTGGAAGCTGGGCTCTGTCAGTAAGCATCGCGTAATTTTCGGCACTTCGACTGACGGTTTTGCTGATAAAAGTAGAACACATTCATTAAGATATACTCGGTACAAACAGCAAACGGAGGTTGCATCTGCACTGAGATTGTAGTACTTGCCTGCGAAAGTGGACATCTCCTTCTCGAGTAATGCCAGCAAGATACCGATAACAGCGGCTAATATGGGAAAATGGTCTACCGACTCTAGATCCGGTATTTCTAATAGCACTACGTGTTGGAAACAGCTCGTCTGCGAGCTCATTCTGTTCAACACTTGGCAAAGTAACTACAAGAGGAGCAACGTGATACGATCAATGCGAATACGATGTATGGATCGTGTCAAGACATCGTCCACTCACCTGACATAATCTGGTCAACAAGGTCTCACTGGAAGACTGCGCAGGATCGTTGAAAACACTCGGTGCCACCGTGGAGATCATCTCCAGCACTCGGAGCAACGAGATCGCTAGATCGAAGCAAGTTGCACAAATCTTCAACTGTCTCGATTCGATGAATACTCGCTCCGGTCTCGACGACACGTTGTGGATTTCCTGCACCATTCCGATAAACTCGGAGAACGCCCAGTTCAATTGATTCAACAGGGAGTTTAAGAACTGCGTGGTCGCTTGCGGATTTTCCAACAGTACATCTCTCACGTGCGCTTGGTACACTGCAGACGGGCATGGTTCTGAAAAATTACAATAATAGCTCATGGCATATTTTATCTTCCCTGAAATATAATCTAAAGTTATCGTCAGGACTGAAAAAGTTATTTTTTATTTATAATGTAATAACTCTACTATAATAATAATTAATAACTCGCGCGTTACTCATATTGGAAAACAGTTGTTGTTGCTGCTATCGGCAATAAAAAGAAGCAAAAAACACGAGTCATTAAAATTGTTTTAAATTTCTTCACCACGTTTCTTCATTTCTTTTACAATACAATAGTTATTGGAAAAAAATTAGAGAAAAAAAATGGTTTTACAAAAACGCGTTACTTCTCAATCCTAGTTATTATATCACATCGTATTGTCTAACTTCCACATTTCGGAGGAAGAAATACGTACTTATAGGCTGCGAAATGGATTCTTGCTGCAACAACTTCGGGCCGACCTTCTTCGACAGATGCGGACTCTTCTCGTAACGAAAGGCGAAGCCGTTACCTTGCCAAAATCTGACCAATACCCAATTGGACTGCGCCCAGGCACGATTCTCGTAGGGCTTCAGCAGGTTCGTGACAACCTTAATCCTACTGTCGCGCGGCACGTTCTCCAACGCCTCCAACGTCAACGGATTGGATACGAATCCGGCGAGCGTCAGTATCAGCATGTCTTTCGAATTGGCATGCACTATTCGCGGATCCAAGAAGTGATCGCACAGAAACTCGGCGGCGTTCAGCAGCATCTCCCGGTAGTCTTGTATGTTCTCAATCGGCGTGGTGGGATGCACGTGATTACGGAGGGCGACGCACAGATTGGCCAACACCTCCAGGTAGAAATCGGGCACGAAGCTGAACATGTTGCCCTGCTGGCTAGCTGTCTGCAGGGTCAGCGTGACCACTCGCAGCAGCCACGCCAGTTGCGCCTGCTTCTCCTCTGAATATACAACCGCGCGTATCCATGCCATATGCCTCGCTTGTTCTGATAACTTCGTGTTGAATACACCTATCGTGCGTAGTAACTCTCGCTGCGTCGCGGCCACGTCCGGGTCTTTCGTCGTCCCCTTTTTCACGAGCTCAAGCCTCGCCTTGGTGTCGGCGATCGCGTTTATGTACTCGGACATATTGTCCCGCAGACTGGCCACTTTGGCCAGCTGCTTCTTCGCCGCTACATGGTAGAACAAGATAATACCGTCTAATAATTCCATCAACGATATTGCCGGATCTGCAGGACCGTAACGTATTGGAGTCCTATCTTCTCTAATATGCGGAAAGAATCCCAATCTTTCCAGTATCATAGAACTACCTTGGCTCGGCGGGTTGATGTTAATTAGACGAGGATATGCGGCAGGTATCGCCACGGGCAGGTCAGCCAGTCTCGCGGCCGCGCCGACGGCAGCGGCGGCTGCGGTCGTATATGCGCTCGACGCTTGTTCGTGCGCCGTAGCCATCTGTTCCATGGCAACGATTACCTCATGATCTGGACCTAGGAGGCGTAGCAATTCGTTCTTGAATGTCTTGTTTAAGTGGGTTATTACGCCACCGAGTCTGTCGATTCCAGTGTAATTGATCGATGCATCGTAGAACGCCCTGCCCATTCCAATTTATAAGGAAATGCTATTACGTAAATTAAACGTGGCTCAATAATACTTGCGAATAATAGTAATAATGTACGAAGCGAGTGCTTTCATTTGGTAAAAAGACAAGAAAATAATCTAGAGAAGAAGGAAGAAAAAGAAAAAGGTCAGAGAAGAACTAGTTGCGGAGTATCAATATGTACATGGGTATACGCAGCTGTTCGCGGCAAAACAAAAAGTAGCGAGATGCAAGCGTTTAAAAGCATTTCAGATATATCAAATATATATATATACAATTGTATATATTGTGTGTGTGTGTGTGTATATATATACTGGATGATCCGAAATTCCTGCATTCGAAGTACAGGACATGATATTTTATGCTAAAACAAACAACTTTTTTCTTTAGCAAAATTGCGTCCGACAAGCAGTTTTTGCAGGAGAGCGTGTTAAATTTAACGAATAAGCGCTCTACGTCTACGTAGCGCTCAGGGCCGGCGCGCGCGCCTCACTCGCGTGTACCTAGTCCGTGATTAGTAATCATAAGTAGTGTCTTTTAAGACGCTCATACGGTTCTGTTGTGATTAGTTTACGACATTTTAAGACTGTGCTTAAGACAATTTTAAATAATAAGAATCAATTATGAACAATACCGGGATTTGACCCGCTTTCGTATTTGTATTGCTTAAATAATGAAAAGTTAATAAAATAAGTATTGCCTTTATTTCTTACGTAATAAATGAATAAAATATTGTCTGGTTGCACAATATTATCTGAAAATAAAGACAAATGTAAACAGTAATATGTTTTGCGAGCTGTGAGCATTCTATTATTTCAAATATTGCACAATTACGTGATAATTAAGTAGTATCATTAAACTTAAAGATTAATTTACTGATCAAGCATATATATATAGGAGTACACATATTTGTAACAGTGATTAAAAATAAAATATTTGAATTAATGTCTTTTAAGAGCTCTCTTTTTATTTTTTTATAACAGAAAATACAAAGAACTTATTTAAAATTCAAATTGTGTGATATATTCACGTCACGGTCTACATTTATTTATTATTGCTTATGCACGTTAGCCTTTCAATATGTACTTTCCTTACATGTTTCGATTATTGCGAGGAATATTGCTATAGCCTCAATGATTTATTTTCTTAACCAACTTGACTATTGAGGCTATAGCAATATTCCTCGCAATAATTAAAACATGTAAGGAAAGTACGTATTGAAAGGCTAACGTGCATAAGCAATAATAAGTAAATGTAGACCGTGACGTGAGTATATCACACAATTTGAATTTTAAATAAGTTCTTTGTATTTTCTATTGTAAAAAAAAATAAAAAGAGAGCTCTTAAAAGACGTTAATTCAAATATTTTACTTTTAATCACTGTTACAAATATGTGTACTTGTATGTATACGCTTGATGGGTAAATTAATCTTTAAGTTTAATGATACTACTTAATTATCACGTAATTGTGCAATATTTGAAATAATAGAATGCTCACAGCTCGCAAAACATATTACTGTTTACATTTGTCTTTATTTTCAGATAATATTGTGCAACCAGACAATATTTTACTCATTTATTACGTAAGAAATAAAGGCAATACTTATTTTATTAACTTTTCATTATTTAAGCAATACAAATACGAAAGCGGGTCAAATCCCGGTATTGTTCATAATTGATTCTTATTATTTAAAATTGTCTTAAGCACAGTCTTAAAATGTCGTAAACTAATCACAACAGAACCGTATGAGCGTCTTAAAAGACACTACTTATGATTACTAATCACGGACTAGGTACACGCGAGTGAGGCGCGCGCGCCGGCCCTGAGTGCTACGTAGACGTAGAGCGCTTATTCGTTAAATTTAACACGCTCTCCTGCAAAAACTGCTTGTCGGACGCAATTTTGCTAAAGAAAAATGTTGTTTGTTTTAACATAAAGTATCATGTCCTGTACTCCGAATGCGGGAATTTTTGATCACCCTGTATATATATATATATATATATATATATATATATATACAAATACACACACATAAAATATGCAAAAGCGCTTCATGAAAATATATTAAATTGACTGAAAATGTCTACGTTACTAAAGTAGGGAGTCGATTCCATTTGCTAGTGTATATGTGTCTGATAACACTCGTAACGTAATGCCTTATCACCTGCAGGGTATATAGACAGGGCTTGTTCCAATTTCAGTGTCCCATAAAATTCTGAATGCAACCAGAAGTCGGTGAAAGCAACATAATGTGATCGGCAAGGGTGTCTGCAGAATTCGTAACGTATCTGCAGGATTGCTGACTGATTTGTTCGATATCGCGCGGACGATTCGCGCGCAAAGAGTTTTTGTATTTACTGATACATTGTCTACTTACGCGACTGGATATCAGGTTCTCATTAATGAAGCGTTTGAATTTTCTTAAAAAGATAGTTCTCGAGGCCGGCTGTTTCGCCGTGCCGTCAGTATTATTCAGTAGAGTGACTAGTAATTCGACTTGTAACGCTTCTACCTCTGCAAAGGAAAGTGATTAGAAAACATTATGGAAATCTGTCTTTAACATTTTTTAGAGTAAGACTTTTGTGGTATAATGTAATCATACAAATAATTATAACTCATAATCGTATTTTAAACAAGAGAAATGCAAATATGTTACATCTTACCAGATATGGCAGCTTTGATGCGCTCGCAAGCGTAAAGATAATCGCCCTTATTAGCCTCGATAGTCGGATCGACGGGATTCGTCTTCCACCAGACCTTGCCTACTACGTCCGCTAGTCCGCCCTCATCCAATGGCTTTACGTGTACGAAATTGGCGAATCGCACACGATCGAACAGTAAATATTGCAACAAGTGTTGACGTGTGACGGTGTGCTGACAGATTCGAGTCAACAGCATCAAGCTCTTGCACTGATCGGGATACTCGAGCAGTAGAGAAACATGCCTGAATGTGGAAAGTAAATGAAGAACCGTGCTCTCCAAACACATCTTGATCTCCTGCTCCTCCAAAAACGTCCACAGCAGATCCAGACAGATAATCGGCTTGGCGCTGTGGAAATTGGAATATAACGACTTCGTTGTTACCATATAGTCAGTGTTTAGATTGCACAACGCCTGCATAAACGGCACAAAGACCGCTTCCGTGATGTAGGGAACAGTGAGTAGCGGCCCGATGTGCTTCAAGATAGACCTCGCTAGACACATAAGAAATGCCTGAGCACTCATCATTTTGTCCTCCATCGGAATATTCTGTTTGTCATGCTGCTTGTTCTTTAGTTGTTCCAACAGTTCGATCATTTGAGACAACCATTGAAAGAGGAGAGTAGCCTGCAAAACTTGTGCCGTCGGTGGTGCCTGTAGTGGTTGGTAACCTTTCACAGGATATCTGAAGGGTATAGAGCCAAAGTTGGCTGTTAGGTTCTCGGTGAAGGCCAAACTGACAGTGGGAAAGTATGCGATCCCGGCGCCTATCGGTACGTTCTCGAACGCTCTGCCCAGACTTCTACCGTTCCTATAGAAATCTATCGTCCCATCGTCCATGTCCAACGCACAGCCAATGATATCACCTGTTAACCAAGACTCGCCGTACTTGTGCGTCGTTACGTTCCACTTTCTCATGCGATTTCCGTCATAAGCGTATGAATTGGCAGTATCACCTGAAAAAAAAAAAAAAAGAAAAATAAGAAATGTTAATAATCAATATAGATCTCGACCTGATGCTGTATTCTTCATGTATTTGTTTAGCACACAAAGCCACAAAGAACTCAAATTGAGCATTTTTCTATAGCGCGAAGCCTGAAATATCAGAAATGTCAATGATGAAGATTGAAACACAAATAAATTAAACTCTGTGAGAAGACTGTGTTCTCCTACTTGTAACAAAGATATCCGACAGTAATTATTTTTATGTTTTTTTCGATCTTTTACGTACCAACACCAAATTGCTGATTAAATTTGCATTGAGCAGTCCCCCAACCCACTTGCATCACCCCCTTGGATCCAAGTTGTACTTCATACATCCACTTTCCTTTAAAGACTGCAGTGTTGGCTCGCATTGTGCTGAAGCTACTTTGCGAATTAACGCTCAGCCGATCGGGAGAGACGATGCAGAGACCATGGTGCATTGATATATCGAATCTAACGACATTAGGGCCTATACGACCTTCTCTGTTATCCTCGGAATTCCCGGTGTCGATATAATTTAGCAGAGATTTTCTGATATAATCATTCACCCGAATGAGACTGTGCGATGACCTGAAACATTAGTTAGCATTGGTAACGATTATCCCAGATAGCACAAAAAATCCTGAGATTATCTTGGATATCCTAGAATATCCCTGCGGTATATACATTGAATCAGAATTATTCCAGAATGTTGTGTACTGCCTAGGTGTGCCTAGATATAATCACTTTAGCTGTTTACAATCTTTATCACAGAGTACTTTGTTGAGACACGTTAAAAATATGTACGTGTACCTTTTATCATTCCGATGTACAAAAAATAATGATGATAAGAGAACTATTGTCTTATCATATACAGCACACATATGCATGATATACACAATATACACAAGGTCACTGCATTTTTCCTGTTCTGTGCACCTTCTTACAGTTCCCACGTTTGAAATGTGAATATAGTGAATCACGAGGAGGAGAAATGACAAAACTATAGGAGCGGGAAAACAACACACGGAAATAACGAACGAGAATATCCGTACCTGGTCGTTGCAAGATGATCCTCCTTGGATCTAGCCCCGGTGACGTGCTCGATGATGGGGCCCGTACCGAAGACTCTACGCAGAATCTCGTCGGTGTTCATCATTGCCACGGTGCAAATTTATCGAGTGATCAGCAGAGAGGCGTGCGAGTGGGCAAGAGGCCAGCAGATGAGCAGGTTAATTTGGTAGTCGACGCGACGACATTCTCAAACGAGCAACTCCGCGATCGAGTTCGCCTCATCCACGTTGATTCGCGTCGTTCCAGGGAAACGGCGGCGGCAAGGCGACGGGGATGATGGATAGTCTCGACGACGATACTGATTTCGTCAAGCTCGTATCGACGGAACCGCCGATGCCGCCATGTCCGAAGCGAACGATGAATCGCGCTCGCGAGAAGTGTTGGCTCCCGTCGCAAACTTCTCGTTATTGACACGGGAACGGACGAGCGAGCGCGCGCGCGTTGACGTGTCATACTCCTGGCGCTCGAGCCGCAACCAGGTGGCAGCTGGGAGCAGCAGGGAGGGAGGGAGGAGGATATCAGCTGATGCATCAGCCGGTTGCGTCCGCGCAGCATCAATGACAGATTAAAGGGGTCCGGAATTCCGGAGGAACGTCAGGGATAATATAGTAAGTCACTCGCTATATGACTTGTAAAATCGCGGAGCTGCGGCGAGTATCGATCGCGAGAGGACGGACGCGCCGCAGCAGACTCGCTAATTTTGCGTACGTTACGCGCGTTTCACACCCGGCCCGGTTTGTCGCAATCGTTGTTATCTTGAGATCAGCACTGGCATTTAATTGTATTCACAATCTGTCCGGCTGATTCGTAACGTCTGCACTGCGTATTATCTTCGAGCAGTCTCGTATATCGGCAATTTTATCTCAATAAGGATAGAAATATTCGTAAGATAAGACACGCTATTTGCTGGTGAACGATTGAAAAATCCAAAGAGCAACGATTAAATCATATTAGAGAACATCTCGAGCGAATGTCTCGTGGAATATTCGTTTCGAGGCGTGTTCGTTGTTGAAAATACTCTTCTGTCAAGTTTGAATCGATAGGTATCGAAAATGGCGGAAATCGAAGATGAATACGAGGGAGACGCAAGTCGGGTAGACTGTAGGCGCGGGAATCTTGTGACGGGAATCGGGACTTGTGACAAGAATGCTCGCACGTGAATAATAGTATACAGCCTGTAAGTTCGTTTATTACGATATCCATAATGTCATTAGCCTTAACGGGAGAGATTATCGATTAAGCTATTACGCTCCTCTCGGATCCACTGATAAGACGTGGCTACGCTAAAATTATTACGCGTTAAATTACGTTACAGATCGTTTAAAAATCGTTATTATCGTCCGACGCGTTCGGCGCCGTGTAAAAAAAAGAAAAAGAAACGATAAAGAAAAGGAAACGGGAGTTGATTACTATATAAACGCAGTCCGCGGGTACGATTTAAAACGAAAAGATGTGGGCGGGGAAAAGAACGAAGGGGACAGCATCTAAAAAACAGTCTCGAAACTCCATAAAGATCTCGAAAATTATTTTACAATCAATGGAGGGAGCAGGGCGGAGGGCGGGGGCGCGTATTCTTGGCTTTGGTATTTCTTAGTGCGGTGGGGTATAGCGCCTGCAATGTTCGGCGAGCCCAACATCAGCCAGTATTATCGCACTCGAATTTTTCAAATCGGAACTACTCTCCATATCCGATTGTTGATGCTCTTTCTTTCTCTTTTCGTACATATAATTTCGAGTATCCCGCCGGCCGCTGATTGTTAATTTTAACGACACGTTCATACGCCGATATGGAATTGATTTTTCCTCGCGATCGAAGCGTCACCGCAAACAGCAAACCATTTGAAATGGAAAGATATTCGTGCGCAAAGTGCGTATCTTTGAAATACGACCGAATAAAAAGTATCATCAGCGTGTCTCGAGGTTGAAGCGAACTCTACATTCCTTCGAAGAATCAATTCCAGATTCAACCGCAAAAGAATATTGAGATTTACTTGGAATTATTCGATCGAACGTCGTAGGAAGTAGCGGTAGAATTAACAGAAGGAGACAGAGAAAGAAATCCCGTTTTCACGAAATTATCTGGAGATACCAATCGGGAACGAGGCTCTCGCGAAATCCTCCTACGCAGGGACGCCGTGATCGCGATTGAGATGAGAGCACCGGTGATCGCGCGGTAATACGGACGACGCGAGGAACATCGCCGAGCACGTGCTAACATTTAGTTGATACACACATAAAGTGAGAGGGCATCGCGGAATTTATCGCGTTTCATCTCGGAGACACGCTCGAATCATCGAATCACTGATCCGCCGTGATTGATCCAGTGTCGAGTGTGAAAATCCTCGCGAAAACTCGCTCGCAGGAACGCACGCATACGCTAATGCCGTCGTAACATTTGCGCGTCGGTATACATTTCGTGTGTTAATTAATGTACGTGTATACGATACGCTATCGTTAAATCACGAGTACACAGACCGACATAGTGGTCCCGACGCATCACGCGAATTGAGTCAATCGGACTTCCCAAACGTGCGCGATATTGCTTACTTGTTTATCGATTAGCTCAAGGAAGCGGGAACGATGTGTCAAGTGTCGGCGTATCTGTCACACACAGCGAAAGCTTCGCGTTCATGCTCGGAAACAAATGTGTGTGTACATTCAGAAGATACCACCAACCTAATTGTAGCGAATGTTAAGACTATTATGCCGGTCTGTGCGCATTCGTTTGCGAAACGCTCATGAATGAGGGCGAATCCGCTGCTCACGAAGCTGCTACACGGGATAATCCGTTATAACAGCAGCCGAAGTGACAATATACTAGGGGGGGGGGCACGCGTGTGCGACAAAGCAACTGCAGAGGAGGATTCGAGAAAGGAGTGAGTGTGTATGTGAGTATATTTTATTGTATTCTTATATATGTCAAATAAGAACGTAATAAAAAGTCAACATGTACGCCGTCACTTCGGCTCTCATCCTGAGACATCACCGTGCAAGCTCGTGCAAACAGCGGCGCGCAATTGTGACAATTTGATACGCTCCGAACTTCATCGAAATATGTTCCAAACATCTCGCAAACGAGTGCATACAAGTTTCCTCATTTTCTCGCTTTTTTTTCTATTTTTTTTTTCTTTTCGATCGATCGATTACAGGGAGAGGCGATGCGTGAATATGTCGAGCTGTTACATAGAGGGTTGTCTCTTCTTCTCTCTTCATCTGTTTTCTTTTCCTCCGTTTTTTCCTCCTTTTCCCTTCCTCGTTTTTCTCCTTCCTCTTCTCTCAGCTTGAAATTCGATCCCGGGATTGAGTAACGGCCTACAACGCCATGTCAATCGATAAATACTAGCATTGTCGTCATCGTCGTCGTAGTCACCTAGCTATTCTCCTCTTCCCCCTTTCGCTCTATATCTCGGATATATCGAACATCGCTGTTTTGGATAGTTAGTACCTATAATTAAGACGGCACGCGGTATACATAGTAACGTACCCTATAGTAAACTTACGGTAAAGTCGCGGGACTCGCGGGACCCCGACCCTCGTCTCTCACTCACTCACTTCCGCTCTGACGCGAGATACGAACTCGCGTTCAAGGGTGGTGTGTTGATCGGGCGGGGAGGGCTGGGGAGCAGCTCTTGCTCTTCCTCTCTTCTTTTCTTGCCTCTTCTCCTTCCTCTTCTTCATTCTTCCTTTTTTCTCTTCTTTTAAAAAAAACTCATACTAACACTCGTTCGCGCGTAAAGGAACCATCAAAACGCGTTCGCCGCGTCTCGCGACTTACGATATATTCGTCAAGAGCAACAGGCAGGAAAATCCAGGCATGCGGGCACGCGCTAAAAAATAAATTACATCCAACGTTACAAATTCGCACACACATCGACTAAATATTTTACTTGCCAAGATTCTCATATTCTTCGATATTAATTCTCTCTCTCTCTCTCTCTCTCTCTCTCTCTCTCTCTCTCCCTCTCTCTCTCTCTCTCCCCCTCTCTCTCTCCCTCTCTCTCTCTCTCTCTCTCTCTCACACACACATACATACACACACACACACACACACACACACACACACACACACACACACACACACACACGTACACACACGCACGCACGCACGCACGCGCGCGCACGCACGCACGCACGCACGCACGCGCGCGCACGCACGCACGCACGCACGCACGCACGCACACGCACACCCACACGCACACCCACACGCGCACACACACACACACACACACACACACACACACACACACACACACACACACACACTTTCGCTCTTCCACTCTTTCTTTGTCTTACTCTTTCACTCTCTCTTTTTCTCTCTCTTCTCTCTCTCTCTCTTTCTCTCTCTCTCTCTCTCTCTCTCTCTCTCTCTCTCTCTCTCTCTCTCCCGCTCATTCTTTTTCATTATTTTTTTTCTTATTCTTATCTTCGCTCGATGACTAGAAACATCGCTTCGCGGATCATTTGGTAAAAAAATTATGCGAAAATGGAAAACATCTGTAGAAAAAATAAACTCGCCACCGCGCGGATAGCATCGCGGTCTCGCACATACTACTATTCACTAAAAGATCCGCTCGTGCCAAATTTAGCACCGAGATTTAGCGCGATTAGTATGCGCGCGAGCGCGCAGACACGCACCGGACCGCGCTATCCCGCGGTGGCTTTCCTTTCTTCTCGGGCACGGTAATTAATACAGTAGAAGTCCTCGCGACTGGGCGGAGTAACTGGTCGATGGGTGGTCGCGCTTATCGCTAATCTACACGCTACCGTCTCGAAATGGCGTAGTTTCGAATTCGCAGCACGGTCTCGCCTTGGCCTCCGGCAAACGGCCTAGTTTTTCGCCTTTGTTTTTCATCCCATTGTTTCCATTCTGCTCTTTTATTCGCAACCCGCGGGATTTCGCCGCGCGAGAAGGAACAGTTATTGTCAAGTACATCGTTCGGAAGCGGTGTGGACACGCGAGATAAATCGAAATTGGTCTGATGAAAATTAAGAGGGGAATATCATGAACGTAGTCGAGGACATCGGCTTCGCGAGAGCGATGCGACGGTTGGTCCAGTCCCGTCGTGACGGCTGAGCGCCGCTCGGCCTCGCTTCGAAAAATCCGCGCGTGTCGGGGTGGTTCGTACTAACCCCCATCCCTGTCTCCAAGAAAGAAGGAGAGACTGGACCTTTCTCGCGCGTCGCTCTCGTTCGTGACTCGAGAGATACGTTTCCCGAGTCGCATTCGGAGACCGACTGTACACTCCGGCTGCAAGTGAAGTCTCACGACGGCTCCGAGAGACAAGAGAGCGACGACATCCGGCCGATTGCCGGGGCCAAACGCTCCGACCGAGCGCGACAGTAAAAAAAACCTCTTGTCCGGCTCCGATGATGATTACTTATGGCAATCAGTTAATTGGCCTGTTCCGCGCTCTGCGCCTGCTTCTCGATCTTGCGCGCGAGCTCAGGGCTCATGTGCGGGTGCGGGAACGGCAGCACCGGTTTGCGCAGGATCGTCGGCTTGACCTTGACCTGCGGCTTGAACGTCGACACCACCTGGCTGCCGCCGGTCAGATGCATGTCGGCGAACTTGGCGACTATCTTGGGGGTGGATCGCGGCGGTAGGGGTGACTTGAGCGGCACTCCGCCGCCTCCCCCGTCAGCGAGCTGATTCGAACTGGCCGACCGCACGATCTCGTCGTTCTCGATCGCGTCGATCGCGCCGATCTCATGATCCGCGGTCTCCACCCGCTTCAACTTGCCCGCAGAGTCCGAGTTGGTCTTCGTGTTCTTCTTCAGCGTGCACTGGTTCTGCTTGGCGAAGCGTTCGGCGGCGGTACTCATGTCCGGCGACTCCGGGCCGCCGGTGGGCGAGGTGGCGGCCTCAGCGCGCGCTGGCGCCATCGGCAACGACGTCGGCGTCTCGTCGTCCGAGCTGCTAAGGCTGCTGGACGAGGCGGACTTTTTGCTGGCGTCCTGAGCGGAGAGCGGCAGGTCCATCACCAGGTCAGGCGTATGCTTCTGTCGCATCTCGCGAAACTCCTGAGACGTACGAAAGGACTTTGGCGTCGGCGGTACAGCCGGGTTTAGCTGGGTCTGCGAGGTGGCGCGACGCTGCCAGAGCTCGCGGTTCGCCGAGAAGTTGGTCGTCGTCGCCGTCGTCGTCGTCGTCGTCATCGTCATCATAGCCGTCGTCGTCGTCTCCTGTTGTTGCTGCTGCTGCTGTAGGTCGTCGTCCAACGTTGTCGTCGTTGTCGTCGTCGATGATGACAACGAGTTCGCGTGGGTTAGCTGCTGATGCTGCTGCGCTACGACGTTCTCGCCGACGCTCTGCGACTTCCAATGCTGCTGCTTGCGACCGGTGCTCGCGCGTTTCGCAGCGCCGTCCAACGACGACATCGTCGACACGCATTCGCCCTGCTCCTCGTTGACGACGGTCTCCTCGCTGCCGCTTCCGCGTTGTGATTGCTGCTGAGCGTTCGTGTCTGTCCCGTAAACGGAGATCTTGCTGTTGTTGCTGCCACCGTCGCAGCAGTCGACGTTGTTCTCCAGCGCGATCTGGAGAACGCCGTCGGCGCGATGGTGCTCCGACGACGAGTGCCTCTCGTTCTCCGGAGTGGACACCCTGGCCAGCCTGGACGGCGTCGCGGAGTCCTGCAAACAGTCAGGCGGAACAATCGTAGCGAGACTTGGCGCGCGCGCGCGCGTACAGCGAGAGAAAGCGCCGGGGGGCTCTAAATGGGTGTCGCCTGAAGTCGAGAGACGGACGGGTCGTTTACTATTGCGGGGAATACGCAGATTCTACGGAGTCGTCTTGTTCTACCGATCGTGCGCGCTGTAATGAGATACGAATTATTGTATTGTTGTCTGTCTATCGAATCTGCTTGCTTCTTTATTTTTACACAGCGAGTCTCTCGCCGCTAACGGACCAGTGCTCTTGTGTTCTCCGTCACAAACGCCACATACGGTTCGTGCTGCAAACCGGAAAATGCAAGACGTCATTTCGTTGGATATCAAGAGCCTTCAAGACAGCTCTGGTTCTAAATGAAACAGATAATACAGGAGAACGTGAGAGACGTGGGCAATGAAATTTATTCCTCTTTGAATTTTCAGCTTTATCCCGCTTTGATCAGTGGTTTCCAAAATCGTTGATGCATTTAACGTGTGTACATTAAAATAAAAGCAAAGAAATGGGAAGATGCGTCGAAGAGACGCACGAATCGTTCGCGGGGAATGACCGCAAGAAAAACTCGACGACACAATTGTACAAGAGACACTCTGTGTCTCTGAGAGGCTGTCCGGTAGCGGCGAGACAACACGCATACACAACGTTTCCACGTAAACACGTGTAGATACAGAGATTGGGGGCAGTGAGTTGGGTAATTTGTGAGAGATTGACAACTGCACGATGTACACAACGTGAGATATAAATACCGTACGAAAAAGGTGCCGTCGGTCGGATCGGGCAAGGTACACCGAAACTTGGCTCCATCAAGCTACCCGTACGGCCAATCGTATTGCCAATCCAACGCGACACATCGTGCAACGCGATCATCGCGAAGTGATCAGAGTCGTCGCGTGACTCTCAACACGATTGATCCAGAGTAGTGTTTTCGGAGATCTCACGGAGGCACGCACGACGCTTATCCGGAGCTTATCGCTCGCATGCAAATAGAGATACGCAAGAGTCGAAGGCAGAAGGGAATCGGATAAAAAAAGTACACACACATGAGGCAGTAACCATTAAGGAGACAGGATTAAAAACTGCTCGTAAAACTGAGACGAATAGAAGCGGGCAAAACGTACCGGCGCAAATAACGATGGATATTAGTTCACCTATCTCTTTCTGTCTCTATCCGATGTCCGAAGAGGAAGGTGCTAGAGTCTGGGGGTCTGGGCGGAGGGGGAGGTTAATAAAACGGACTAGGCTATTGCAGTGGGTGAGATCTCTCTCTCTTTACTCACCTCGAAGCCGAAAGGATATCCGCTGGAGATAAGCAGGCCCCCCGCGAGCGGCATTCCTTTTTTTGGTCTCAGACTAACAGACCGAAGAGGTTCTCTCTACGGAGAAATTTCTAAGACTCGCAGAATCGACAGGAAAAAAAAAAAAGTAAGAGAGGGCCGAGAACTCGCACTCCTCCCGCCGAGATCTCGATCTCGAAGTCTCGCGATCAACGAACGCACAACAGCGACGACAACAATAACGACAGCGAATTTATCGCACGACGACCAACTGCGACGGCCAGTTTTATCGAACAGTTTTTAGTCCGCCCAGTTTCGCCCCCGCGTAATAAATCTCTACGCATGTGTACGGCGCGAAACGGCTTACTTTTCTCGCCAACTAAAGGCGCCAAGAGACTAAACGTATATCTGGAAAAACAGCAACCATCCCAACCATTAAAACATCGACATTCATTAACGAAAAGAAAAAAGGAAACAAAAAGATATATATATATACGTGTAAAGGAGAAAAATAAAAAAATATATACACACATACACACACACACACACACACACACACACATACGCATGTACAGTAAAACGAAACGGTGCGCAGGACACAGGCGACGCAAGACAAGAACAACCAAGGCGACATGCAGCACAACATGAACATGTATATTTCTATTTTATTTACAGATCGTATCGTACAAAAATGTATAAAGTCCTACAAGATACTAGAGTACTGCTGTGTTTACCGGATAAGTTAACTTAAAGTAGCGGTTTCTCAGAGGGTGGCGTGCTCTCTTTCTCTTTCTCTCTCTTTCTCTCTCTCTCTCTCTCTCTCTCTCTCTCTCTCTCTCTCTCTTTCATCACAACGCGTCTCTTCGTCATCGTCTACCGTGACGCCGGATGCGACGTCATCACCGTCGTGAGAAACGGCACTCGCGAAACTTTTCGAATATATCTTCTCTCGGAATCACGCCCGCGGTGAGATATCGGCGATATCGATTCGCGCACGTTGCGCGTTAAATGATTAACGGCCCAGCTAAGCTTCGCGCGCGCGAGTAACTCGGCGTACCGACGGCGACTCGGAAATTCGGCGAATTATTCATCCGAAACCTTTATCTCTCTCCCTCTCTTCTCGGCTTCGAGAACTTTTTCACCGACGGAACTCGCTGTGTCAAATTGCCCGAGCATTTTCGACCCGGTCACTGTGACGAGAGACTCAACGTCGAGAATCCCGTCATTTTCGAGAACGAAGGAGACGACACTTGTTCGCGATCGATCGCGAACAACGGTTCATCCGCACGCGGTCGTTATAGACAAGACGAAGCGATGCGTGGTGCCTGATGTACAGGTGCGGTGCAGCACAGAGGCGAGAAGAAGAAGGAGAAAGAAAGAAAGAGAGGGAGAGAGTAAGAGACGTTCGTGTTGCCAATCTACATTGTGCATTCCGGGCGTGATTTCGTTGCTATTTAATGAGGGAGACGAAATAAAAGGAAAAGAAAGATACAAACAAGTCCGACGCAACTCGCGACAGCCATGCACCTGAGTGCGCCCGAAGGGGCAGGATACGAGAACGTCGGAGTCTACCTCGCGGTGCGGTGCGGTGTGTCGCGCAGTATTGACAACAAGCACAGAGATGAACAACAACAACAACAGCAGCAACAGCAACAACAACAACAACACGAGGAGGAGACAGAATCGGGAGATTAATGTCAGTAGCTAAACGGTGGTTTCCAATACCTCTCGACTGATGATCGGCTGCGCCGATGAGATGCAGGGCACATTCGTCACCACGGACGCGATAATACCGCTGGCGTTACTATTGTCCGTTATTATGTTCGTCGTGGCGGACGACATATCGGACGCGGCGCCGGACGACCAGGTGCTGGGGTTAGCTGACGGGCCCATCAACGGCGAATTGTTGCTCGATAGAACGCTGTCCGCCGAGCTGGACGCTCTTCTACGCATGGACTCCTCGCTGGACGATTTCAAGAGTTCTTTCTCACGCTCCTCATCCCTGATGCACCGCATAAAAAATGCCACCGAGACGGCGACGAATTAATGACATTATGATTTGGATTTTGATAACTCGAGAGTGACGAAGCGAGTTGAGAAAAAATAACTTGTAGCGGAGAATTTAATTCATACGATTGACATTAAGAACAATAATTCAACGATGAACAACGGTTCAATGTAAACGATGATGAAATAACGATTGAAATTCAAGTGGAAACTGCAATGAAATGTAACTGTGAAAACTGTGACTCATTTTGGAAACTGTACGTTCAAGGTTTTCGCATAATCAATAATCAATCGCATAACAATTTGCATAATCGCACTCACTTGATCTTGAGCATAATATATTTGTCAGGAATCAGCCCTTCTCTGCCAGCTAAAGCGCCTCGCCACCAGTCGTTGCTGACCTGTGTGAATAACGTCAGAGTGTCGCCCTTCTTGAAGCTCAGCTCTCTCTCGGATCTCGCGTTGAAGTCGAATTGCGCGGTGGCCTCGAGATTCTCCGATTCTAACGGACAAAACAGAACGTGAAGATATTTCTCATCTTGTGTCAGCATCGACAAGTAAGTTCGAGGTGCATTACCGTCTTCGGACGGGTAGACTTCCGAATCCATGTCTTCCTGAACTTGATCCGTCGGCGAATCTCCCACGTCCCTGAATCACGCGTAAATATATCTCGTTACGACCACTCAAGCAACGTGAAAGCCTTGGACTGGACGTCTGAGAGACGCGTGCTGAAGAATCACGTCTCTTGGACGTCTTTACGACGCCCTTCGCGTATGTTTCCCTCGTCTCGAAACACGACCCATCGCTCGCGAGAGATGGCCGGCGATAATTCCTACTTACACATCGTCCGGTTCTCTGCTGATATACTTTTCGTACTGCGTGCCGCCAATGTCCTCCGGGAAGATCTCTTCGCAGAACGTGATGATATTCTTGATCAGCTCGTTCACCTGATTCTGGTACTGCACCTGATCTTTGTCCTCGGGAACGGGCACCAAGGTTGGGCCGAAGCAGATAGCCAAGTTGTACGGGTCCATCATGTTCTCGTCCGAGAATTCCGACAGACTGCGCAATAGGGTCCGGGATTTATGCAGGTCTGGCGTTCGAATCTCACACGAGCCGACTGATACTCACTGATTGAGGAAAGCGAAGAGATAACGCATGACGATGACAACCGGCCTCGGCAAGCTCGCTATCATCTCCTTCATCTTATTGACGAAGTCTTGTTTCGACTCCAACTGCGCCAGTTCCATGAGATGCTCGAAGTAGATGATGGGGAAGAGCGGTTCGCGCAGCTCCCTTAGATACAGCTTCAACACCCCGGCGACGCTGTTGATGTCCGAGGCGTCAGTCACGTCCGCCAGAGGGTCTTCGCCTCTCTCGAACCACTCGCGGAAGTTATTGATCTCCACTTGGGAGCCGGACACGCGGAATATGCCTTGGTGGTGCAGACCGTACAGATTGATCACGCGAATGCAGCTCTTCATGATGAGCGGTATCTCCTGGTTAGTGCTCTCCAAGTACTCCTCGAGCGAGCCGCCGAACAGCTTCGGCTGACCGTTCATCTGCAACCGGCCGATTCGCTTCCGGCGAGCCTGTTTTTGTTTCGTGGCTGAGATGGACGGGTTCGGGCTGGCGTTCGAGCCGTCCAGTAGGCTCTGCCGGATGTATTCCTGTTTCGCGTCTAGCCTGGCTATCCTCGATGTGCCGAGAAGATATTCCCTGAATTTCTGCGAACACGCGCGAACAGACTGATCGCGGGCACGTCGGGCGCGAAGACATCGGTCTTGTGTCAAGAGACCAAACATCAACGTTTCTCGTCAAATGTATATTAAAATGAGGATAAACCCGGGTAAAGAAAAAGTAAAAAAAAACAAACCGGATGAAACAAGAAAGCGAGTCTCAGAGTTGTGTTGCACAAATTTTGCGATAAATTGAACGACAAGATTCAGAGTCAACTTATCTCGCGAGATAAGACGTAGAACACAAACGTCCTAATTTGATCCTATTGCGATTCCAGTTTAGATACAAACGCGAGAATGTACATCAACTGCGGCGTTGGCATCGCGCGTTTTATTTCTGCGTTCTTATCAAGGAGTCACCTTCGAGGGATCTTAACGCAAGAGGCGTTTTATTTCAGGGAAATAATCTATGGAAAGAAAAAGAGAGAGAGAGAGAGAGAGAGAGAGAGAGAGAGAGAGAGAGACGCCCTTTCTCTTTCTCTCCAAGTACCGAGCAGCGACGCGTTTTCTCAGCTATTCCCTACCTGTCCCTTTCTCGCGCTTCCACTATCCTTCGAATGCTAATGCGACAATCAATATTCTACCGCACGGCCAGGTCTTTCGCTCTCACACACCGTCGCCGAGATAGAATTCCCCGTTTACTCACTATGAGGTAGAACTCTTCGGTCTCCTGTCTGTCGGCCCGCAGCTTGATCTGCACGGTCTCCGGCGGCCTAGACGTAGGCACGGCATTCTCACCGAAATATCGCGAGCAATCGTAATCCTTGGCGGTCAGCATCTCGAGCAGACTCGCCTCCGCGGTCTCCAGCGTCTTCCACACCTCCTCGGACTCGGTACGCAACGACGTCACCCTCTGCTGCAGCTGCGCTAGCCGTTGCTCCATCTCTGAGTGCAGCATCTTTTGCAGCTCGGGCTCGGGTGTCTGTCGGGAGGAAATGTAAGCGCGGCGGTTTTTAGCAGAGCGCTCGTGCGGCTGTGCGGCTATATCTCGAGAAACGGACTCGACACAGATCGTAACGATCAAATGC
This sequence comes from Harpegnathos saltator, assembly GCF_003227715.2. NCBI lineage: Eukaryota > Metazoa > Arthropoda > Insecta > Hymenoptera > Formicidae > Harpegnathos > Harpegnathos saltator. The sequence goes on along the minus strand of NW_020230327.1, from coordinate 348,986 downwards.
ATTTCTCTATTCTCGTTCGTTGACACTTGAATTACAGCTTGAATCTACAGCTAATCGATTTCGAATCGAAATGTTGCAAAAATGTCCTAAATTCTCTCGAAATTTCTCTCGACCTCCTAATAAATGCGCACTCACTACTCCATCACATGCCGTTCGATTCCCGCGTTCCCCGGGAATTTACCTATCGATTCGCTAAAGCGACATTTCTTACGAGTCAAATTACTGTTTGACTAAAATATGACGGGGGTTTCTTCTCATCAAAGAATTTAATAAAGCTCGAAGGAGAAGCCCCCTCTCTCCATGGTCGTCTCTTCATGGTTCATCATCTTTCGCCCGCTGAAATTCGCCGTTATTGCCGTACCTCATCTCCGCGTTGTCCTTGGAACTCAAACTTCTTGGGAATCATGAAGGCGGTGTGATGAGACTCCAGGAATCTCTGCTTATCCGCCCTGGAGTCGAGCGCACCGACGCAAGCGGCTAATTGCTCGGCGCCAGATTGCAGGGAACGCTGCCTGCCCTCCTCCGCGCTGCAGTGCATCAGCAATGCTCTTGCTATGCAGTTGTGAAATCCAAAGTCCATGCACTACGCAAGGAGAGCACACAGACGCACTCACGTCATTTCTGTCGTGCGATATCTGTCTAACGTGCAAACGCCGAAGCGTCGCGTCGTCGTCCGCGATTTAATCGTCGTCAAAGTAAAAGCATCTTGACGAATCAACTCCGACTGCACTTTCGTCTCGTATCAATGAATCGTATCTAAAGGGAACGGTCGATAAACAGAGAGGACTACGACAAGTGGCTGAAAGAGCCACGTGCATTGCAATTTACCGTATCTTCGTCGTATCTTGGACTGTTCGATCGGTCCAAGATCGGTTTTTGCGGTTTTCGCGCAATCGATGGGAATCAGCGAGGCAGTCGACGTGACATCGAGCTCACGACCAAGTATGGAACACACAACGTCGTGGAAATGGGATCGCCGGCGACGATTCCGTAGGGTTCATGTCGAGCAACGACGTCGTAGCCCGACGAACAAGTGCAACGACAATTACGGAGCCCGGAGAGAAAGCGCGGCGGCGGCGGCGGCGGCGGCGGTGGCGAGACAGTCGCGGGGGGTCAATGGGGTGTGTGCGTGTGAGTAACTTACGTCGATGAGATCGGACAGGTCGTCGACGAAGTATTTGTGTATCGTCGTGTTCGACGCCTCCAGGCACAGGATGTACTCGTTTCTCGCCTTGAGCGCCTTCAGCTTCGCCTCCTGGTACTTGCTCTTCCTCTGAAAGGAGATTGCGGATCAGAAGAGCGCGGGACTTTTGCTCGTGCGTGCCGCGACGCAACGCGACGCGACCGACTGGGACCGCTTAGTCTAATTAATCTCATTAATCGACCGCGACCGGCAGCAGCGTATTAATTGACCCGGTCGATTCCAGCCAGACGAGCACCGCCTGTGCGGTCGCGTCCTTTTCCCTCCGAGGATTATCCGCGATTATCGCTTTTCGTGATGCGCACGATCCAGCTGCTCGTCACTTTGCTTTCGATTATGTCACTTTACGACTATACACCGTCGCGTCGTACGCCTCCGACGGAATTTTATCTCAATCGCCAACACAATGTAACTTCCGACAGACATAATACTCTAATAACGCCGTTTTCTTTATTTTTTATTCTCGATATTTTATATTTATTTTTATTCTCGGTCAAACCGGGAAACGTATTTCTTTTCTTCAACTCGCCTACACAATCGGTAGATAGTTGTAATATTGGAGGGTAAAAGAAGTTCTTTTATCTCCATGTACAACTCTGAATAATCTGTAACTTCCATAACAATCAGCGGTATCATCCGCGTGATCAGACATTAAATAATTTAATTTTAGAGAAATTTGTCAAATCTACGTGTCCCATAAACGAGAGAACGTGCGTTCGACGCTGGATGCGAGCAGTGGCGCCGAGTGTAACGACGATAACGACGACGGCGACGAGTCGGTTGCACGTGTTGTCGATCTATCTCTCTCTCTCTCTCTCTCTCTCTCTCTCTCTCTCTCTCTCTCTCTCTCTCTCTCTCTCTCTCGATATTTTTTTTTCGACCTGCTAGGCTCCTGCTTCTCCTCCCTGGTCTTTTTCTCTCGATGTCCCCTTTACTTGCAGGCCGTTTTAACCATCTGTCTTATCACACTACAGCCGCCCAAGGGGGAGCGCTATTTATTTTTCCATCGAGCTGCATGTGCACGGCAAAAAATTCATTCTGTCAGGTCGTCCCTAAATCCTCGGCCCGCGTCTGCTCGGATTGGTAGTAGGTTGGGAAAAAAAAGACACGTACGGACAACGCGTCGTACGGATTTCGTGGAGTCTCACTTCGATTCACTTCGCCGAGTGGATGAAATCCACTCCAGGTAGGCCGAAGAAGTGCTTTGTATCTCGGGAGACTTCAGATGAACGGAGAAGCGGAGTGAATGCACTCTAGCAGAAGATAGAAACGAACGTGTTTGATGCGAAAAAAACATACGAGTGCGCTTGTGTCCTCTCAAAAGACATCAAAGGCTGGACAATATTCCCTACAAGCTTTAAGACTCTCCCTCTCTCGCACAGCCCAACGGAAAATTGAGTTTGGCCGTTGGAAATTAAGACGTGCGGCGGACGGGCCAAGTGCGACGTGAACTCGACGCGTAACATTTCGCCAATTTACGGAAAAATAATTCGAAAGATTAGATATCGCGCGGAGAGAACGTTTCTCGGAACAATATTTCCTTCGTTCTCATTTTCAGTCGTACGCGATTGTCATTCGCACGCCATTCTCGCCGACTCCGCGACTCGCGCCCCAGAATGCGCGAGAGCTGCTTTTCGAAAGGCCGGAGAGACGGGATTCGCTGCAAAGCGCGACTCTGCGCTCGATTCCGCGGAAAGCGGACGACGAGCGCCAACGAGATGGACGCGATGATGGGCAAAAAGCGGAACAATTGCCGGACTGATGACGCAGATACCTAATTCGGACATCCTGCGACTGGCCTGAATATTGTTCGGTCGACGCGGTGATGGCCGCGTCTTCACCTGGCCCCGGCCATGTTTTCGTTCACCGCACCATAATGGCTCAGCTCGATATTTCGCGGGGCTGTTATTTCCTTCTGATAATGCGCGTAGCATGCGAGGATATAAAGTGTCATCGATCGCGTCTCGCTCTAATCTTGGGCGAGGTGCGCGGTAAGAGCGGCGGCGGTAATAATTCCCGTGCGACGACAGTCGTAAATCACGCAGCGTGCTCGTGATAACGAAGTTATTCTCGGAGTAACGCACGTTTACGGAAACTATTCCGACGTTGTAATGTCCGTACTAACAAAAACATCAATTCCATATTCGCGCGTCTCCTACGACTATTGCAATGTCCTCAAAGTTGTATATATATCTCGCGAGCTTTGCGCGAATGTAAATTTCCTGAAACGTACTTTGGCTAAAATTAGGGAAATATACATAAATTCCTTCAAATCGCCACAACCGTGGAAGATTACAGAAGATGAGAGAGAGAGAGAGAGAGAGAGAGAGAGGAGGAGGAGGAGGAGGAGGAATGAGAGGGGGATCGTTCATTTTTACTACAAATCGCGCTTTGAAGACTGACTTGATTCCAGTTTCGTTTTGCAACAACACTCGCGTTTGCAATCAGCAACGACGTCCGCAGCGCGAATGGATTCTGCGAACGACGGATCTGCCGGTTGATTTTAATGATATCCTTATTGTTAAATTGTGACAGAGGAAATTAGCGGCAGCATCCGAGCCGTAATGAACGTATTTCCGTTGCACTCCTCCAAACGAAATTATTAAGACGCAGCACAGACGACAGCACTATTCGTTCCAGCTGTACTTTCAATTTCCTTTCAATCGCATCGACGAAGGCCAGACACGCAAACTTCCAGCCAGCCCCACGCGAAGTGCCCGCTCGCTTTTAAAGGGACACGAACAAAGAACACCCAATTTCTCGATATCGAGGAAACCCAAGTGCCAGAAACTTTGTTATTAATTTATCGAATCTTATTTGCACCGTTATCTCGACAATTATCTCGACAAGTTCACATCTAAATTAAATTAAAGAGCAACCCGACAAAGTTTTCGCAAAATATTTTCTCGCCTTTAAAAATCCTCCAAGACGCATCATTTTTTTTCCTCCGTATTCTCTGACCCTCTTTAAGAATCAAATTGTTGATTGTCTGAATCTGGAACATCTACGGCGGATGTTCCAATCGTCTCGAGTGTATTTGTTCCAGCATCGGTGGAGTACATTCGATTCACTCTCCAATTTCGAATGAAACTATTCGCCCCGCGATTCAGCGAAAAGAAGAATTCAATCCATAGGAGTGAAAAGCCATTCGATATCGAATGACTCGACTGTCGCTCTACTTTTCGAGCGGGATTTCACTTGGAGAAACTTACAGAATAAGACGAGCGATGCACAAAGCTATCGAGAAATTAAATAAACCTTCAAACCCGATCCCAAGTATTATCGTTTGAAACAAGCGCCCCGATTCACTCTTAACAAGTTAAAAAATACCGATGTGTGCCATCGTCCGGTCTAAAAAATAAAAAATACGCCACGACTCCCCAATGCCTATTGGCGTTGGCCTGTTACATACGAATCGTCGTGCGACAAAGCGGAAACGTACTGAAACATATTTCCCCCCTCAAGCCCGAGCTCGACGCGTCGCTTTGACTTCGCGAACAGCTGGTGGACGCGCGAATGTGAAAAAGAAGCACGTCGAATTCGTGCCGTCAAACGTGTTCATCGTCGCAAAGAGAGCCCTCTGATCGCGGACGATAAATCTTACCGCCGGCGTAAAATCACTAGCGATCTGTCGCCAGGAGCGACGATCGAGCAACCGACCGACCGACCGTTAAGAGGCCGCGTGGCCGCGTGGCCCGTTCGGTCGCGCCAGGTGCCAACAGCTGCCTGAGCGCTGAGAGAGCTGAAGAGAGGGAAAGTCATCGCGCATCGCGCGGATGCGATGACCGTCGACGAATAATTTCCATCGCGACCGCGTCGTCCGCTCGTAACGAGTCGTCACACCGCTGCCAAAAGCCGAAGGACACTCTCCGCGCGCGAACGCAATACGCCAGATTTATCCACGGCCAGGGTCGTCCCGAAAACGGCCGGTCAATTTGCGAGCATATGGCGGACGGCTTCTGCATTGGTTACGGTAAACAACGTGAGGCGCGGTGAACAGGAGGTCTACAAGGAGCTCGGTCATTAGAAGGGAATGTGTCGTTACCGGAGGAATAAAACGCGTCACAGAGCCAAGTTTTCGCCGAAGTCATCGGCGCTTCCGTCGAATTGTGTATTAGTGAGTTCGCGCACGGGGCACGACGGATTTATCCGCGGTCAGGGTCGTCCTCAAGGAGAAGAAGGGCGAATTGGCGAGCGACGCACACGTGGCTCGCCCCGGCGGAATTTCGATTCGATCGGTTATCGTAAATATACGATAAATGCAGGAGATGTGCATCAGGGGCCGTCTGTCGCCGAAATAAATATATTGTTGCAATACAGCTGATCGATTTCCACATACCGAAAATAGACAGCGATAGACACCGTTTTCCCCGTCCCGGCGGAGAATCATCACTTTAGAGAAAATGAACTCGACGGATACTCTTAAACTCGGACCGTTCGATTTCGTTCGCGCTGCATTCGACGCGAGTAACAAGCCGAAGTATATCACATTCGGGATACGCTTTACAAAGTTTGGACGCAATTTCTTTTCGCGGCACACGATCCCAGATTCGCTCTCTTATCAGCGTAACTTTGGCAGGCTGATTGCTCGAAGCAGCTGGAAAGAAGAAACTTGCACGAGCTCTCGCGAAGGTCAAGCGCTATCGAGCTACTTCAGACGTCGGCGCGAAGCGGATCTCCTCCTTACGTGTGCCTGTCGTCTCTCGCGAGAAGGCAGGCGCTCGAGAGATCTCGACCTTCAACAATTTTACCACTAACCTTGTTAACTTCCTTCTCGATGAGCTTGTACTTCTTGCTGCGCGCGAGCTTCTCCGGCGGCGCGTTCGCGACCTCGAGCTTGCTGCGTTGCTGCTCGGCGACGCGAAGCTTCGTCTCCGCCTGTCTCGACTCCGCCTGGTAAGCCTGGAAGGTCTTCATCGTAGTGTGCAGCTCGTGCAGCACCCGTAGTATCTCCTCGTGCGTTTCGTAACCAATCTCGCGACACTGAAACGAATCGAGCAGATGGATGTACTTGGATGTACTTGCGGTCTTTGTAAAGCGAATCTTCAATTCTCACCGTACGCTGAGATGAGAGTGATTGATATTTGTGGCTACAATTATTGACAATTTTACGCTCGTCTCGCTCATCGAACAATTTCAAAATAATTAAAGACGAGAAAATAATCGAGCAGCCGCGAGGAGAAAACGAAAAATAGAATCAGTATACGAATAAGAAAGCGATGAGAGAGATTTACAGAAATTCAATTACCGATCTACGAGAGCGCGCGCGGGAAGAAACGCGTCTCGCGCATGATCGCATCGACATGGACAAAGAAATACGCGACAAAACGAGTCGCGTATTATTCCAGCGCGACGTGACCGTCGCGCAGCCGACGGCGCGGCGGCCCCCGTTCCCACCTGGGAATGCGCATCGGCGCCGTGGCGAAACGTCGCCGTCGTGCCGGCGACGGAATTGAGACATTCGCGGCAATTAATTCGGCGAGACAATGGAACAGTCGAACTTCTCACGGCGCGGCGCAGCCGCGATCGGCGACGCGATATCGCGAGCCGACAACTGCAGCGGCAATCGAGGGAGAAGAGAGAGGGCGGCGATGCTGGGCGATTACGGGAGCGCGTATGTGACACTCACACGCTTGTAAATTCGCTGCACGTCCTCCATCACCTGATTGAGGCGACCCACGAGATGGGTGCTGTAGACCTCGGACAGGGCGGCGTGGTCCCGGCTGAGAGACTTGGTCTCGTTGACGAGCTGCTGCCAGCAGGCGTAGCTGGAGAACAGGGGCCATTGTTCCCGCCTGGAAAAGACGATCGATAAAGGGCGATATCTCGACGAGACGGCGGATGTTCCGTCGCGCGCGCGTATCGGCATAATTACACCGGCAATTAAATCGCCGCCGCCGCCGTCGCCGCCGCCGCCGTCGTCGTCGTCGCCGAGACAACCGATAGAACGTTGTCTTGCGGTGACCGCCACTGCCATCGTCGTCAATATGTCGTAAGCCGGGCTGCTTCGTGCTCGTAACCGCGATCGCTCCACTTACACGTTCATGCATACGCCAAGTGCGCGGATATAAAAGCGCGTATCGGTAGCGTAATGTGTTATGAAGGCGCGTCGTAACGATAAAGGCGTTTCGTTCCGCGTTCCCCGCCTGTACGCTTGTCTTTCAGATCGAGTATTACGAGAGAAATGTACTTTGTGCGGATGAATTATACAGTCGACGGGAGAAAGCTTGCGATATTTTTACCTTGATGAAATTCAAGACGCATCCGATACCCAATGAGGAGAGTTTACTCTTTTAGTCTTTTATCGAAAGTAGAGTCATTTATTTGCTTGACTCTTTCGAACGTGTTGTTCAATGTGTAACTTTTGATCAAACTGTGGTAGTCGATTAGGTAGCCAATCGACTACCTAATCACAACTTGTGTTTTGAGAATTTTTAAACAGATAAATTCTTTCGCTCCTGCCATCGACATCGATAATCGTAATCGTAATATTTTGTTCTCACATTACGATAACCGTGACACCTACGTATAAAAATGTGTCTAAAATCGATTCGAGAATAATCAACCCAAAACTATTTCGACAACATCGCGTTTAAAATCACACGCCTGTAGACATTCGGACGAATTATAGATAGCGTCCCCGCGGTGCGTCCGATGTTCTCTCGGTAGCAAAGTGTCTAAAATTGTTTCGACATTAAGAACGTCTATAAATAATAATTTTCACGTCGCAAACGGGCCGTCTAAACTCGTCCAGTTATCGACCGTAAGACCCAGTTTACACTGATTATTTTTCGCGCCAAGACACGCCGCTGCCGCAAAGGGTGAACGAATGTGTCGTGGCCGGCGCGGTGTAACCCCGGATGCGCTAAGCAAAGGAGGAGCTATCGATCCGCGATATCTCTCGAAGCGAAATGAGGGAGATGAAGAAGAGGAAAGAGAGAGAGAGAGAGAGAGAGAGAGAGAGAGAGAGGAGGGGGGGAAGCGCGTGCGGCATCGTGTGCTGGATTACGTTTACCCGTGTGTACAGCGCGGCGAGAGAAGCAGCGTCCCTTTTGTGGCCGCTGAATACGGCGCACAAAAGGGGCACCACGCGTTCAGGGTTGAATGAGAGAAGGAACTGGGGCATGTCGCAAATGCAGCAGCGGCTACAGCAGCGGCGACGGCGACGGTGACGGGGCGGGCGAATGCACGCGCGTGTACGACGCGGGGAAAAATACGAAACGCTTTTCCGCCATCGTGAAAGTAGAGCGCGGAAAATGTCAATCGCGGCCCACCCGCGAGAAAAATACGAACCGTCATGATGCATGCGATGGAGCTCGTAAGAGCGTTTGTTACGGACGGATATACCTGTTGGAAACAAATCCGTGCGATCTCGCGATATCAAGAATGAAATCAAGATCATTGAGATATATATAGTCAGCTAATTATCAAACGTTTTAAACATCTGTTGAGGATTCGTGAGATCTTGTGAGCTCCAAATGTTGTCGTTGAATCTAATCTTGCAGTAATAACGAATTTCAAAATCAACTTGAACATCAAATCGCATGAAATTTTCCAACTGTCCGATAATGACGTAATATGAAAAACGATACACATGTCTGAGCGTTTCATATGTTGCAGAAAAAAGCTTTCTTCAGGAACCCTAAAAAAGAGCCAACTGACATTGTGTGTGTGTGTGTGTGTGTGTCAATGACAGCGTAAGGAAAGCTTTTATTTGCAGCATATGCAGAAAGGCTGCCGAGAGCTGGAAGGAAGCAGAAGCAACAGTAAACGTAGCATCTCTTACTTTTGTTTCTGCTCCTTATGCCTCAGCTGTATGCTTCTGGCCATCTTGTCGAGAGACTTGCTGTAGTCTAGCTCCAGTTCCGCCCTTTTGCGGAAGAAGTCCTGGAGCTCGGCCACGAGGGCGACTTGCGCCTCCATCCTCACGTCGAGGCATCTCAGCTGCTCGTTCAGCTGTAGCCGTATGTCTGCGAGCAGAAAAAGGAGAAACCCCGTCAGTACTTGGTCGCTTCGTTCGTGACGAGCGTGTCGGGTTTCAAGGTTCGTGCGAAGACCCTGAAAAGACTTGTCACGGACTTTGCCCGGAAATTGGGCGCCTTCGAGGTGGTAACGGATTGCTCGTCGTCGTACCGTACAGGATCAAAGTTCGTCGGCCTGACGCGACAATTTCAACACGAAACGTGACTTTGTATGCGACTCTGTACTTTCTAATTTCTCAGAATGAAATCTCACTCGAAGCGAATGAAAATCCAGTCAAAGCGATATCGACGATACAATACCACCACTCGAAATCACAAAAGTGAGTGTTTAATTCAAATCTAAAAATGTATTCTTAACCAATACCATATACGGACGAATATTTCCCTTCAATTACAGCGAATTTTACTCGTAGAAATTTAGAGCATGACGAGGCAAATAATTTTTCTCTCATGCTTAATCGCATACATATTTTATAATGAAGTATTACGATTTAATTACAGCAGCGTGTTCGTTGAAACGTGTTCATTGCAAATGGGTTATTGATAAATGTCATTTATTAATCATCAGATTAATTATCAATTTCCATCGCAAGCGAGGCAGTTCGCAAAAACGAGATGTCCTTTTTTCCACTCTGACGAATAAATTCCACCGTCAGCCGATTTATTTCAATTGTACAATTTAATCGGCGGAAAATCCTTTGCGCTTGGTAGAAGGAGGAAGGAAAGATTATCACACGATATCCCACGTGGAAATTCGTCGGTCTTCACGACGATGCCGGTGGGATCGATTCCCGGCGCAAACTTGATCGGACAAACACTATTAACTTGAACGCACAAGGACCGTATTGTCTCCCGTGACACGATGCAGATTCCGATTGGGTGTCGTCGTCTCGTTACTTGGTCTCCAGTGCCGCGATCATCTTCCTCGTCCAAGTCGTTTTATTCCCGCATCGACGGTAGACAATGGTGGAGAGAGGCGGATGCTGCGCGGAATAATAATGTCTCGGGGATGACGGGCGCGTCGCGCGGCGGAGGACTTTGACACGATCGCGCGCGCGGACTTCCGACTATCTCTCTCCCGCTTTCCCGTATAATCCGTATTCCGTTAATGTTATCCGCAAGACAATGACGAGGACGACGACGACGACGACGACGACGAGGTCTCGGGTCTGCGGCGAGACGGCGCTAAAAATAGACGGTATGCGACGGACGCGAAACGATCTATCGTTTGCCGAGACAGACTTTGCCGAGACGAGGAGAGATGATCCGCGAGCGCTTACGTGCCGCGCAACGTGATTTATTGTCGCGGTCGTATCTCGTTTCCGTTCCGAACTTCCTTCGACTTTGATAATAAACGTCGCGCGCGCGCGCGCGGATACACGTTGCACACGTACGCGCGTAATCCGTTTCTGATGAAGCGCGAAGGAGAACGTCCTCAATTTCTCATCGTCTTTTTGTCGTGACCCGCGTCGTTGTCTCGGAGCGAAAGACACCGCGCGAGTTACGAACGTTCGTCGAATCGTGATCGCGCCGATCAGGGACGTTTAACTTTGTCGCGATCGGATTCAGTTTTGCTATCTCGTCCTTCTCTATTTCTCCCCTCTTTACCCGTTTGATTTTCCTTTGATTTCATCAACATGTGCCGCGAGGAGAGTCATCGGTTAGTCCACGTTAAATTTTCCGCTCGAGCCTTTTGATATTTTATTAGCTTCAAAGCGAAGTATAATCATGAAATACTCTTGAAAGTTTTATGAGACACGTGTTATTTGAGAAACATAATAACACGACAATGTGGCTCTCACCGATGTGCCACGTGATGTATATGAGAAGTCACAAAAAGGGAACGCGTCGAAAGATATGAGAGAAAGAAGGCGCTACGACCGTTTCCTTATTCGCTTTCGAAAGTCCGTAAATTAGAAGAGCAAGATAAATATACGTTAGATCCTCCCCCTGATTGAATTTTTCCCTGGTTTCTCGAGACTCGAGTTTCACTTCCGTGAAGCTTCGAAAACTAATGGGAGGTCAAAGTGGCTTGAAAGATTGTCGTCGCCCATCAAACTTTTTCCCGAAAATTTCAATCAAAATGAAAGGAAAAAAAAAGGGGGGGAAAAGCCCTGGGCCGACGGTGGTTGGAAATAACCGTCGTCATTATTGTCGGTCTTATTGTCGATCGAGCGGCAACCGACGCAACATAGTAATCTAACAGCGAGCTCACTTTGGCTGCACTAGCGCGCACTGGTGCATACCAAAAGCCATCGCGCACAAATTGACACGAAAGCATATGCATAACGTAGAGGCGACACGCCAATGAAATTTTCAGCATACATCACCATATTGTTGGTCGGAATTTACAGCTGGCCGTTTCAGCGACCGAGATACTTCACGTCTTGTGCATGCCTGCGCGCTTTGCCGCTAAATTTGCGCACCGCGCTTTTTACAGTATATCGGTCGCGTCCACAAATAAATTCGATATACACGTTGGTTTATCCGTCGAAAAGAGATTCATTCTAACGCCGAGAATACAAAATCACGCTGCGGCTAAATTAGGATTAGATTGAGTGCACTCGCTCGCTAAATGCACAAACTAGCTGATGTATGCGATCGATGTAGATTTAATTTTACCGCTAAGTTTATCACTCGACGTTGCATATAATTTAAATATAGTTTAAGTGCAATTTTATCTTATCGGGCGTGCTTTTCGGAATGGGTATGACCGCACCGGTCTCGACGCGATGCGATGCGACTCCTCCATACGACGGACTAATTAAGGTTTAAATTTGAATTAATAATCTTGTGGACTTTTTCGGAGAAATGAGTTTGAAGCCGTTATCGCACCGTGTGTGCCGCTCGATCCAATTTACAGCGTTACACTTGACAGACTGCTTCGAAGAGGCGGAAACGTTCCGATCGCGTAAGCGTCGATCAATCAGCGTAATTGGACGATCGTCGAGCAGAGGAGCTGGACGGTCTTAAAACCGTTTTTCTTTCATCGACCCGCCGACGTTTCAACGAGTCGTTAAAAAGAGCGCGGGAAAGAAACGGAGAGAGAAAGGTCTCCGGCGAGATAAACGGGACGAGCGGCAACGAGCGAACGGAACCGGAATGGTTCCTCTGTTCGTGACAGATCAAGGCGACGTCGCTTCGCATTTTCGGGAATATCGTCCGTCGTCTCGAGACAAAAAAAGAAGCCTGCGGGAGAGCACATGTCAGTCCGCTCACGTGTTACCAATTATCGAGAGCTCTAAACGGATCGGTTCATCGGCGGGTAGCCTGGGCCGTGTCGAAACTCACGAATGGACCTTTTATGAGACAGCGAGTCTCCGTCAATGTGTGTGCGATAATGTTATTTCTGGGAAATACCGAGTCCGGATGAAAAGATTCCGCCGTGGTTTTTTTTTTGCCATTGGTAGTCAGCGCGACGTGGTCGCGTCTTAATCACCACGTGATGAACTAGGTCGAGAGATAAAAAAATATGCGTTGAAATGCAGGATCGGAAAAGATAATTTTTGCAGGTGACTCGTTACGGCGTCACTCGTTGCCCATTGAAAAAAATAACTCATTAACGTCGTCTTTATTCGTTTTGGAAGAAAGAAAAAAAATCACTCGTTACCAAGTATTTGCGAGCTCTCATCTGTGGAGCTTTGCCGATTTGTTCAACGAGATCGTTCTAATTTTTAACGAGGTGACGTTAAATAAAAGATGCTTCGAGCGGAAAAGGTCGACGCGATTCCGACTCTAACAGTTTCGTTTGAATAATATCGAATGAAAGAATGAATATCGACAAAGATCCTCCGATAATCTCCGCCCACGGTCAGTCAGTTAAAATACGATATACTATATCTCGGTTTTACGACCGCCGTCAGAAAACGATTTTTTAACGATCGTAAATATATTTTGCGTCACCCACGATGATACCGCGGATATGCCAAGAAAAAAATGCGGGCGTAATTACTCTATCCATCGTGTATTACCTTATTTTCCCTTCAAAGAGAAAGACCGCTCATTATAATAAACTCTTTTTACTCGCCTCGCTCGACTCGCTTCAAGGACGGAAATTTCGTTCGCGACAGCCAACGTCTTGGAAGAACGACTAAGCCGTCCACACGGGTTTCCCTTCCAAGGGCGAGCGCCTCGATGCATTTCGCCGGACGTAGTCCTATCGATTTCCTAACTTCCGCGCGTGTGATTCATCCCTCCCGAAAGGACGGAGAGCGATCTTTGACCCCGAAATGGGAACGAGACGCAGACACGCAACCGCACGACGGAGGTAAATAAACGCACTCTCGTGTGCGCCCATAGCTTCGGGCTACGTATACAGGGTATCTCAAAGCCGCAGGACATCCACCCTCTGCGCGTAACGAACACTCTGTCCGATGCGGAATCGATTCCCCTTCGAAACGGAAACATCGAAGCTCACTGGCATGGCGGCCGCCGCGCGGTGAGCGAGAGTTGATGAAAATTCCGAGCAACTCGTGATTCTGAAGGTTCCAACGGTCACCGACGGTACCGGCCGAGACATTCTCGCCCGCCTTAATCGCTTGCGGAATAAAGTCATGCGCTCGATTGCCAGTGTTAAAAGAGAAAGTCCACGACAAAAACTCATCCCGCATTTCTAATCGCAAGCGTGAATTTCACTGCGCTGAGTTGCTTTAGATCGGCGATTACGAGTCACAAGATGACGGTTGAGAAAACGACAATTCAGAAGCGGCAACTCAACGGGATGATCTCCCGGCGTTTACAGCACGGAGATATATCATTTGCTCGATCACGAAGAAGCTATTCGATCAAAGGGAGACATCCGGCGCTTCTGGAACACTCTGTAGAGCACCCCCGCTGAGTCATCTACGTAACAAGCGAGAGGTCGATGTGTGCTGCGCGTCATCGTGGTCGGATGCACCAACTGACGAGCCGTTAGCCGATCAACGACGACGACGACGACGACGACGACGACAAGGGAGGATACGGATTGACCGGACGACATCGGCCACGAGAGTGGAGCACCGCGACGATCTCGTCGAGCACTTTGAAGACGGAGAATTGCGGTCTACGATTAACTAGACCGCGATATAGGCGCTATTAGCGAAATAGGTTGTACGATACAGGCCAGGCCGCTCGTCCTCTTTCAATCGCGCCCCACCGATTGAACGATTGTGCATCATCGAGCTATTGTTCGGCTGGGATTAATGTACGGGGTGTCCGGGAACACGCAACCAGCATTCCAAATGAGAATTTAGCGGTCGAGTCGGCGGCTGGGCGCGCTAAGCTTCATATTTACGCGTTAATATTAATGTTACATATATTATTATTATTGATAGTACATTAATAATAATAATTAACGATAGTAATACGTTAATATTACTGTTCCGTGAAAATATTAGCGTCTCATTCCTAGCGTTGATGTAACGTAACTTGAATAATCGCCTAAAGAAACGTCCTTTATCTTACGATGACGAAGGTGAAACGCGAGAGAGCAATTCACAAATAGATATCTAAATTTGCAAGATACGTTTAAATAAATAGAAAAAAATTATCACACAAATTTCAAGCACCTCGCAGATTTCTCAACAACGGCGGAAACGTCTGCGACCCTCGTCCCTCGTTGCGTTTAATGAGCCGCGTGACGAAGTAGGCGACGTGGGACGGAAAGTTCGGGAGCATCGTCGTCAACGACGACAACGACGAGAAATACACGGAGGAGAGAGTGGCGTACAAAAACGCGTTTATGCCCGAGAAGAGAGAAAGAGCGGCAGTCGAGAGGCAGCTGCGCCTAAAAACCACCCACGACAAAGCGCGAACCGGTTGTTGCGGTATCGCACCCCCGCCGCGGCCAGAAATATGCGCGAGTGTGCATACGGAGATTACCGGCGAGAAAGGGAGGAAGAGAGAGAGAGAGAGAGAGAGAGAGGAGAGAGAGAGAGAGAGAGAGAGAGAGAGAGAGAGAGAGGAGAGAGAGAGAGAGAGAGAGAGAGAGAGAGAGAGAGAGAGAGAGAGAGAGAGAGAGAGAGAGAGAGAGAGAGAGAGAGAGAGAGAGAGAGAGAGAGAGAGAGAGAGAGAGAGAGAGAGAGAGAGAGAGAGAGAGAGAGAGAGAGAGAGAGAGAGAGCGCGAGGTCGGGTCTTTAGGATGATCCCAAAATACGTTCGATTTCATTCTCCAAGACGCTGCGATCAGCGGGCGAGGAAACGGGTTTCTTCGCCCCGTGTTCGCCAATCGGCCGACGCTCTCGAACGGGAGCGATGCACTCGCGACGCGGAAATTCTACGACGAACAACATCGATCGATTCGAGTATCCCACAATCACTAATGTGCGCCAGATTTTTAGAAGAGAACTAATTGAGCTTGAGTTGATAGAAATGAAATTTATAATAACCGTGTGAATGGAGTCGTGGCGAATAATTGGAGCAGCGCCTGCATGCAACGTGAATTGATAAATTGTATGTAAAATAGACTCCTCTTTCGACGAGTTCATATTCATTATCTGTAACGCCGATGCACACGAATACACACAATCAAAAACTCACAACTCATCCCGGTACGATTTGTAGACCGGCAACATGTACTCTCTGTGACGATCGTTCCTTTCTTCCTTTCGTTAACGAAGCTACCAGTCGCACAAACGGAAGAGAGGGAAAGAATACCGAGAGATTTCAATTTTATCTCACCTTTAGCTATCTCACGTCGGAGACACACAAGCGCGAGGAAACGTCTCGAAATCACACAGTCTCGCAGCCGGCTGCGTGACGAGCACGCGTCGCTCGTAAGTAGCCGTAATTTTTGCGCACGATCTCATGTGCGTAACGCAAACGCGGACCGGAACGCATGAAGGTTGACACGGCAGGTGCGCAACGCGCGCGTAACAGAATCCCGCGGCGAGAAGAAGCGGCGGGCAATTTCGCGAACGACTGTGATTTAATAATCGCAGCGTCGCGTCGCGTCGCGAGGATCCGTTAGAACGCGCATACGGTACACACACACACACACACGTGCATGTGAGGAAACATAACTGTACGACCATGTGTATCCATGGGCAAGTGGACGTGATTCGCCGCGGCTACAATGTTAACGTTGTTATCAAGCGGATCCGACGCGCGCTCGTTGCGCTGAGCGCGAATAAATCGTTGCGAGACGAACGCGTCGGTATCGCTTCCTGTGTTACATCGTGCCCGCGCGTTCATTTGTCTCGTGTTTTATTACGCGATGAAAATATTATATTTTCTTCGGCTCGCCGTTCAATTTCGCGAATCAGCATATTGCGCTTCTCGTAAAGTCATCCACGGAGGAACGGGCACAAAATTGCGAATTTAATTGGCTCGATCGCTAATTAATTTCAATTAGCTGATAATTGATCAAACTTTATTTTTTCTCATATTTTCCATTTCATATTAATATTCTCTTCCAGCACGGAAAATAAGCGAAATATCTAAAGTTGTACGTGTGAGAGCGTCTGTTTATCTTACTAGTGTATCGCTGTTGCATGCTACAAGATGAATCGAATCTAAAGTGCAGTGGATACGTAAATTTTTCTCTCTGAGAGAGAGAGAGAGAGAGAGAGAGAGAGAGAGAGAGAGAGAGAGAGAGAGAGAGAGAGAGAGAGAGAGAGAGAGAGAAATATTCGACATATTAAGACATCGCAGGTGTCTCGACCACTCTCATCTACTTGAATACGTAACATTTGTCGATGCCTCGGCACAGGCAGTTCTGTTTGTAAATATATACTTGCTTTCATCGGCCAGACGTGTTACGACACATATCGTTAGTCGCGCGTTTCAGCGTTTTGTCTTACTTGGCAGAGCACACATTTTCTTCGCCGCAGAAATATCGCAGCAATGCGATCCAAAAACTAAAAAGACAACATTAAGGAATGATTCACTCACTGAAAGGTCACGCGAGGACAGCAGCAATGATGCTGTCGACGAGTGAAACGACTTTGCGGATACCATAGATGAGATACGATATTTTTTTCGTTCAATTTTACATAAATTCAACTTCGACAAAATCACCTTAATTATTGTTTAAAAATATCCAGAGCAGATTTAATGTCGCAGAGAAGAAAGATCACGAATGAAAACATCGCCGATGTAAAATTCTGAATTCGCCGGGGATCTAAATCAACGGGAGGAGCCGCGCGGCGCGATTCACCCTATTAGGAGCAAATAATTGACTTGGCGAATCTCCGACGAAATCGTCGGGAAATGTACAGATCCAAAGTCCGAGGCTTCGAGCTCCGTCCTCCTCTGCCGCGTCACCCTCGATTCGGTCAGCCAACACCCAGTTATCGCGACCTGTGAAAGCTCCTTATCAATCATCGGCGATCCCCTTGTCGCGCACACCTCACCCCTTACACCCTCGCAGAACTCGTTGTCCTTCTCCTCTTCGCCACCTACGCTCTCGATATTCCATTTACCTTTTGCGTAGGCCTCCCACTCGTGACGTCCGGCCAGTTTGAACATTTCTCCCGCGTTATTTATTATCTCGGGCTAGAGCTCTCTCTCTCTCTCTCTCTCTCTCTCCTCTCGTCGTCGTCGTCGCTGTTCCTCGTTCCTCGTTCACCCACGTTCACCAGCTACTCGTGCACGTCACTACTACCACACCGCAGACTTCGGAGACCTCGTGTTACACTGTGTCTCTCCTCGGGTGTGCACACGCACACCGGCGCTCGAGCGAGCACGCGCTAGCACTCACGTACATGCACTCACACACACGCACACGCGCGACGCGCGACGCGATCGCCCGGTATATATCACGCGAGTCTCTCCGTAGGCACGCACTGTGGCTCTCTGAGTGTGCGACGATTACTTGCCATCTGGAAGGTATACCGATCTTAATTGCAGAGCTTCCTCCGATACGATCCCAATCGCGAGATTAACACGGCCATCGGCCCGCGATCTTTTTCCGCACTGTCTCGCCATCGGCGACGATGTCACCGTGACCGCGCCGTTCGGACCGACGCGACTAACGGAAAATGTTACGCGCGAAACCAGACGAGAGAGGAGAAACGGCGATCCGGCGAACGCGAATCTATACGGACGTCTGAAATGGCTGTTGAAGTTGTAATAATAATCGCCGAGAGGTGAACGGACTCTCCTCCGTGAAGGAGAAAGAGGGAGAGAATCGGTAACGTTGCTTGGACCGCAAACACTTGCTGCGTTCGATTTTACACTCGCTCGTTCCCCGCTGAAAATCTCCTCTACGATCCTCCGCGAATTTTATTTCATTTATACAACGCGCTCGTAGCAAACGTTAACCCGCTTCGTCGTGCTTCGAAATGCTTTTTTACGTTGCTGGTTAAATGAAGCGTCGTTTAATAGTATAAACCACGAAAATTCCCGTTACTTCTTTCTCACCCGGTGCGAATCATCTATCCGTTTCGAAAAATATATTAATTTCTACACCTTTCGTCACATCGTTGTTGTGTGATCCCGTACAAACTGTGCATTCGAATCAGGGAGTGGAAGTACTCAAAGACTTCGATAACCGATACTTGTAATCGATAATACAAAAATATCGACGCCTTCGGACGCGTCTTGGATGGCGGCTCAAAGGAAGCGATATCGGCCACTTTTACGCAGTACCGGCGCGCGCTCTCCTAAGCAATTCTAATCGCAACAACCTCGCACGTCGGTCATCTGGCGCTCGTCCGTTGCACCGTCTGCGCAGTACAGCGTACATATGCACCGGGTGAGGATTAATAAATACGCGGAAAGGAAGGCGAATTACAGTTAGCTCCGTCTGTAACGCGAGGCTCATGTTCTCTCTCTCTCTCTCTCTCTCTCTCTCTCTCTCTCTCTCTCTCTCTTAGAGAGAGAAAGAGAGAGATCCGCTGTTTTATGACTCCCGTTACCCTCTCCGACTCCCCGGGGCGCCCCGGAAGAAACTCGATCGAGGGGTAAACGAACGCCTCTCGGCAAGGAGAGGAACTAGAACGTCGTCTATCGGGAAGGCGAGTTCACAGATCATGGCGATCTCGATCCTACACGCTTCTCGATTTACGACGATCGGCCGCATTTTCCGGGGATAATTCCGTCGTTACCTTTCGCCGAAGTACCGAATGCGCAAGAACCAGAGATTTCTCTGTTCCTTTCGCGTCAATATTTGTACTCGTTTCTCTCTCTCTCTCTCTCCCTCTCTCTCTCTCTCTCTCTCTCTCTCCCTCCCTCCCTCCTCTTCCCTTTCCGTTGAATACGCTCAGGAAACAAATTATACGTCTGGCCATGGTCGTTGTTAGACTGGATAATAGATTAAACAGGGACCATGTGCCTGTGACGAAACCGACCGAGAGAGGATATTTGCTTTTTTGTTCTTGATTACGACAGCCCGTAGATAAATTGGGCGCCTGAAATATTCTATTGAAAAAAAAAGAAAAGAAAAAGAAAGGCACGAAATAGGGGAGTGCTCGCGACCGTAACGTGAGCCGCTCGACGGAACGAATGAGAGTAGTACCGATAAAACGACAGTCGGCCGTTATTAACGAGCACATTCTGAGAGAGAGGAGAGAGAGAGGAGAGAGAGAGAGAGAGAGAGAGAGAGAGAGAGAGAGAGAGAGAGAGAGAGAGACTACGCTTATCGTTTATGTCCGGTGAAAGAACTCTGTTGATACAACCGTACAGTTCTGCTTAAGTGATTGTTATCGGGGCTTAACTCGCGTCCGTGTATCTGCGCCGCGCGCGCGCGAGAGAGAGAAAAAGAGAGAGAGAGAGAGGGAGAGAGGGAGGGAGGGAGAGAGATAGAGTACACGCTGCCGCACTCGATAATGTCGCGACTATTTTTACATCGCCTGCTTCGCGCGCGCACCCAACAGTTCAACCCTCTCCTCCCTGCCCGCCACCCCGATCGACCTCGCATAATCAGTTAGATCATTGGAGTTACGCGATTGAATATTTATGAGAACGCGGCGGCGCGGCGGCGGCGGCGGCGGCGGCGACAACGCGTCCGCCGCGCGGGGAATTGATAATCCACCAGTAGGGCCGGACAATAAAACAACGCGTTTGAACTTTCATCCATTGAATGACCGATCAATCATCGTATTATGTATCATCGACCAAAACGACCACAACGATCGAGTTGTGACAATGGTCGTGAAAATATTGGAGAGGCTCGAAGGTCGCGCGCACGCGCGCGCATGATCGATCGCACCGAGATGAAACGTATGCGAAAGTGAAAAGTGGAAAACTTGGTTACGGATCTCTCGTGAGAGATCGCGCAAGAGCGTAACGTTTCCTTTCCGCGGTAGCGCAGGAAGGAGAGGAGATGCGCGCGGATCGGCGGAGAGATGAGTTTCACCTGATAATTCGAGAGAACGAGAAAGTGAAGAAACACACACGGCGAGAGTCGCGAAATATCCTCATAAAGTAAAGTCCGCTATGAAATATCCCGGAGTCGAAGTAAATAAATCAACAACGATGCCTCGACGATAAATAAATCAACAGCCTGTATCCCCTGAAATCGAGACCGTGCGCGCGTTTCGAGGTCCGAGCTGTTTATGCAGAGGATCAAAGTTATTAATATCCGAGATATTATAAGGTATCGTGTAGCGGATATCGTTCCACGTAATCCGTGACGAATGATAACAACACGGGCGCCGCGATGTTTTTCACGGCGTGCTCGTCGAACCGAGCGGGTCGAGAATCACTCGGCCGTCGGAGCGAGCGAAGGCAGGAAGCGCGAATAATTTCGCATTCCGACGAGAAGGGCGACACGCCTCTCTCCATTATTTGATTACATCGCGCGCACTGCCGACATCCGTTAATCACTTTCGACGGCAAAAATCTCGACCCGACGATCCGACGATCCGCCGATCACGATGCACCTTCGGCGATACCTCGGCGATACCCGATCAAGCCCCTCGGCGCGATTCCGCACTACTTATCATCGCGCCGCACACACACACACGCACCGCACAGAGAATGTGAAATTCGTATGATTCTGAAGTCGGATAAAATGGGAAAAGCTGAGCGCACAGGTTGTCAGTCTGATTAACACACTGCCAAATTATCGCGGTCGGCCGCGAACGATTTCCCTGTCGTGTCGCACCCTCGTGCGAGAGAATGTGTAACGGTCGGTCGGGATTTATACATTCGCGCGATCAATCTCCAGCGAGATAGTATTTTCGTGCTCGCATGACGACAAACGGCTCTCGCCGTGGAAATCGGATCCGGACCGCGTTGTCGATCGCGCCGATACCGCCAAGTCCCGATTTTTCGACTTCGGCCGGAAAAATCTGCGGAATACTTATCAGCACAAACCGCGCGCGTCACGAGTGGAGATGAGTCCGCGGTGTTACCCGCGAATAATCGTCGCAACAACGTTCCGGGTCGCGATGTGGATCAAGCCCGATCGGCCGATTGATCTCTCAACGATGGCGGCCGCAGGTGTTAAAGCGGCGTTGATTAGGCGAAATAGCCGGTACGAAGCGATCACCGTTACTGCCGAGTCGCTCACGCGCACGAGAGAGAGAGACCTCTCCTCTCTCTCTCTCTCTCTCTCTCTCTCTCTCTCTCTCTCTCTCGTGCGTCGCGAGAACTCCCGACCGACCGACCGACCGACCGATCGATCCATCGATCGATCGATCCTGCGGACGTCATCGATCGACGGCGGGGAGATTAACGATACACATCGAGGCCGTGTTAGAATCGCTTTCGCACTTACGCCACTCGATCATTGAGTAACGACGATTCTCATTATAAAATCAGCGGTTTCACTTGCGCGTATATTTAGAATAAGCGTCGATCGCGACTTCGTCGAGAACGTTAATCTCGAGAGCGGCTCAATCGGCCCTCATTATTCTCCTCTGAAAGACTCGCAACTCGAAGGATGAATTCCGATTAATTCCCAAATCGCTGGAAACTGGAGCACGAGCGAGCGCGTTTCTAATGATTTTGCATCGAGTATCGCGCAAGTGCCGCTGCTTTCCCGCAAAAGTTCAATTGCTCGATCTGCGCGATTCGTCACTGCTTATCGTCCGATCGCGCATATGCGCGCAATATGGAGAAACACGAGAATATGAGGAACCCGAGCTCATTCACCTCTCGCTCACCGCCCACAGACTCCGTTTCTCCACTCCTCCCCTTCAATTACTCATCAATTTCAGGCAACACGCACACACTTTCTTCGCGTTACCCTACACTAATTCATCTCCCGGACGCGTCTTTCTCAATCTCGTTTCCGAGCACAGCTGTCGCGCGACCAATCGAAGCAACTAATCAATCAATCAATCAATCAGTCAGCCAGCCAGCCAGCCAGCCAGATTCAACCCGTATTTTCCCGTATTAGTTAGCAATACCGTTGCTCGCAACGCGCAACGCGCGACGACCCCTGCGCGACTATAACGGACGGCACCGAAATCGCAAAAGCAGTAGCACGATTTCCGACAGGCCGACGACCAGGGCGAAGCGGATTTTCGCGCGCGCGCGCGCGTGCGGACGCTGCGGCCGGCGCTCGGGAGTCGGCCGCGTAAACTGGCCTGTAAGGACAGGCAGTGACTGCTTTGACCGTCGTTAAATTAACCACAATTACCGTTCCCGGGCCCACACATGCTCTCACGCATACACCGCCGAGGAGTCAGTGTGTCGGGCACAGGCGCGAGCGGAAAGCAGGCGCGGTGAGACGCTTCGAAGGGCCCCGCCCTTGACATTGAGCGCCCGCGATCATGCGTGATGCGATTTTGCCTCGAGAAAAACTCGGCGGGATTGCCGTTCTCGCCGTGACTCGCTGATAACAATCTTTTTCGTCTTTGAACCGTGAGAATCGGCTCGCGCAATGTGGAATACTCGAACGAAAGGACGACGACGAGGGTGGAGGACGACGGAGAGATGTTTCTCCGACGAGAAAGGACAACGCTGACAACAAACTCCTCGTTTCGTGGAACGGAGGCAGGTAGAGCGACGACGTTCCTGTATAATCCACCGTGATAATGAGTAATCAATAACTGATGCTGAAGTGTATCGGCGCGACGAAGCGGAGCTACAGACACCTCGATAATAATAATGGCAGTATCGTTGCCACAGGCACGGAAGCGGCGTATAATGGGCGCGTTAAAGGGCGCAGAGGACCTAGGATAGATTTTCCATAGTGGGAGGAAGGAAGAGAAAGAGGGGGGAGGAGAAAGAGAGATAATGGCTTTAATCACTTTTGCTTGCGCGTTGACGGACCGGCGAGCGCGTCACAGAGCGCAAATGATTGCCTCGGGGATTGCATAAACGAGAAATAAATCGCAAACTTCTCGTCCAGCTCTACGAGTATTTTACTTTCGCCTTTACGTCATATCCTCGGAGATCGGACGGTCTCGCCCACGATGCATCGCTCGGAACGATAATCGGGAAATCCGGCGAGCACGAGACGCGGCGGTAACGACAATGGGTGGCGAAATGCGAATAACCGAATTAAAAATTCGCGCGACGCTACGATTGCGGCTACCGCACGGTGAAAAATACGGCTGCGATAAGGTGAAAAGCATGCGCGCGCGAAATTCGTTAATCGAGGAATCGATAATTTTCGCGGCGAAATGCTTCAACGGCCGACAGTAACAATATCAATGTTGCTCTGCGGTGCCGCGTTAAATGAATATAACGATGCACGATGCACGAATTACGGGGGAAGGGGGAAGGAGGAGGAGCGCGAGGATTAGGTTTAAACTGCCGAATAATTAGGTTTACTCGTCGCATTCCACGTCATTGTATGTGCTCGTGACCGTGACAAATTCCGAGTACGATGAGTGCGACGCTCAAGCGTAATTTCTTTATCACCGCCTTTGTTGCGGTTGTTACACGTAACGATTAACATTCGCTCAGAGATCCCGAATATTAAACGCTCTCGCACGCTCAATTAAATCGTGATAATCTCTCGCAAATTTGCACGTGCAAATTAAAGTGTTACCGCGTTTGTCAAATTAAAATAATATGTACCTGATAAAAACACGAAAATTTCGCTGAAAGAATCAAGGTATTCAAAATTCGCTGTCTCTTATCTAAGACCGTAAATTTTTCACACTTTGGATCACTTTGGTAACTTTTTTTTGCGTCAAGAGCAACACGTTCCGCACGTTTGACGATCCGATTTGTTCCTCGCGCATCTTCGGTCCTTTGATATCAAAGCGAGCGAGTGTTTCACTTTATTTTAGTATTTCACTTTTAGTATTCACTTTATGCGTATGCTGTTAACAGGTTAACGCGCATACGCACGTGCGCGAAATGAAACTCAAACGAATTGATATGCAGCGCATCGACCGTCTTTCTCTCGCTCTCTCCATCGACTTCCTTCCTGCGCGAATTGAAGGGAAGCGTCAAGTGTGTGGTTATTGCGTCGACGATTACTTTTTCGTTATCTTAACTCTGATACACTCGCCCGAGTAACTGTGTCAAGCTGACCCGCTGATGATGTATAAATGTGTGCGCGCGTTTGCGTATGTTGCGTGTGTAAGTGCGACCAGCTTGAAGAGCGCAATCGGCACAATGGCGGGTCGGAGGATGGTTCGATGGCCTCTCGATAAGTTTAATAAAAGTCACTCGATAGGATCGGCCGCGCCTCGTTGCGCAGCCGTACAGTTAGACTCGACCGTTTCATTCGAAAATTTTGTGGCCTCCGCAACAGAGAGGGTCCCCGTCGGTCCCCAGAATCCGCAGAAACTCGAGAATGTGTCACGCGTAGTGTCATGCATAAATATAGATTCGAGTAAACGTCCCAGAGAGCTATGAGTGATATGCTAGATATTCTACATGTAATATTCTGCGTAAAAAAATACATATACAGGGTGTCCGAAAAATCGCCTACTCCACTTCGGGAGGTGATTCGGGACCTAAAAACAAGCAAAAAAGTTCATACAAACATAGGTCCGGAAATAAGCCGTTTCCGAGTTATAGCCACTTTTATGTTCAAAAATCGTAATTTGGAATCCGCTTGGCATCCCTCTTTCTTAATTATTTCTTAAATTAAAAATTTTTATTTTTAAATTTTTATTTGTTATTTTTATTTAATTTTTAATTTTCAATTTTTATTTTTAAATTTTTATTTTTAATTTTTCTTTAATTATAATTTTTTTAGTTTTTTTCAATTTTTCAATATTTGTAATAATAATTCATGGGTTTGAAGAAATAAGGAGGGATCCAAATTTTCAAAGTGTTCGGAATTCCTTTGATAGAAGAATAAGGGCCTGCATTCGTGCTGAAGGTGGTTATTTTGAACATCTTATTTAATTCGATTTAAATATCTGTTCATGTTTACTTTAAAAATAATGTAATCGTATTTACAAATATTGAAAAATTGAAAAAAACAAAAAATTATAATTAAAGAAAAATTAAAAATAAAAATTTAAAAATAAAAATTGAAAATTAAAAATTAAATAAAAATAACAAATAAAAATTTAAAAATAAAAATTTTTAATTTAAGAAATAATTAAGAAAGAGGGATGCTAAGCGGATTTTAAATTACGATTTTTGAACATAAAAGTGGCTATAACTCGGAAACGGCTCATTTCCGGACCTATGTTTGTATGAACTTTTTTGCTTGTTTTTAGGTCCCGAATCATCTCCCGAAGTGGAGTAGACGATTTTTCGGACACTCTGTATATCTTGATATTAAAAATATATTAATACCGATAAGAAGGAAAAGAAGTAAAAATTGGTAGTTTGTAAAAACGAACGCGGTTCGCCCCGAAAAATTTAGCGAGAGAGAGAGAGAGAGAGAGAGAGAGAGAGAAGCAATCTCGTTATTAACTTCTCAATAAAGCCGCGAGAGTGCGAACAACGATAGAATTTAAATTAATCGGGTAATTCTCAGAGCTATGGGACACCCTGTATAGCAAGACGAGATGCACGGAGAGGGAAATAATGGTGCGCGAACGACGGTCGTCGGTTCCCACCACTCGGCGAGAATTCGTCTCGATCGTCGTTTCGCGATTCGCC
Organism: Harpegnathos saltator; assembly: GCF_003227715.2. NCBI lineage: Eukaryota > Metazoa > Arthropoda > Insecta > Hymenoptera > Formicidae > Harpegnathos > Harpegnathos saltator. The sequence goes on along the minus strand of NW_020230327.1, from coordinate 322,910 downwards.
TCTTCTGGCTCGTTGATTTTCGAATAAGCATCGTCGAGTTCCTTTTCTTTCGTCTCTAATTGCGCCATGCTTGCGATAGTAATGTACCGTTTTAATGATGTGAAGGCAAGCTGCAGTGCAGCGCAGCGCAACGCAACGCAACGCAGCGCAGCGCGCGCGCACGAGGCCGATGATAACGCGGCACAGCATAAAACAGCTGTTTAATTTGTCATGAGCGAACACGTTCCTTAACGCGAACGCGCGTATACTACGTAATTACGGTAAGTAAGTAAGTAAGCGCGCCAGCACGATGGGTCTGTTTTCCCTTGGGACACGCGACATTTGTTTTCCTTCCGTTCCGAGATACGTCTCGAAGGCGAATCGGCAATTAATTTCAATTGGTTCTCATTAATTTTGCGTTTCAATTGAATCATCTTTCAGAGCGTCGAGCGTATGAAATTCAACGTGGGGAGGAATAGCAAACAAGTGCCTTGTCACAGTGATTAGCGAAGGAAATTTCATCCATTAACAAATGATATTTGCCTATGATATTATTGTTATTAATAACTGTGATGGGTTATTGTTTGCCATTTCTTTCCGCGCAGAATTCCGTTTTCGCAAAAGTAATCTTAAACTATAAAATTTCTCACCGAGAATACGTCATGGCTAATCTGAAGAATGAATACAAATGCATTTATAATATGACATGCGTAATGTATTTACTTATGTCCTAAACCTTGAAATAAAAATTACGTGCTGAAGCGTCTCGTTATAACGGAAGAAATTGCATTTGCGTTTATTTCCAGTTGTAAAACGATGTACAAACAAACACGGAGCTCACGTGATATCGCGTGCGATAAAGCAGAAACACTGCTGGCCGCCGGATTGATAATGATGCCGGATTGATAGGGTATTGCATATTCCACATTCGCTTATCAGCCGCGCTCGTCAACGGAAGATGTTACACGAACGACTTCCGCCGGTTTCTTATAATTTTACTCTCACGAATATCTCATGTGCTTGCACTCATGTACTGATTCAAGAGATACGCAAAATTACACGGCAGAATCCACATCACGATAACAAGTCATATACTGAAATTGTTTAAAAGCATTTATACACGTAAAATTATTTCGAGATCGTCGCAACAATATGTAACACGACGTTGTGACAAGCACACAATTCTTACTCCATTTCTCCCCAATACGAAAAGTTTCCAGAACATCTCCTCGGATGCACCCGGACTTATTTTGGACTTGTTTTGTCCGCTGCTCGTGAAAAAGAGGGGAAACTGAGCGCAACACATCTCTGACATTTTCGGGCTAAAATCCCTTTCTAAAACAAGTGCTCCAATTACATCTCGGTCTACATTTTCGCACGGACAAGGTCAACCGAAACTTTGAAGTTCTAGGCCATCGGCACAGACCTGAAATAACGTACACCACAAGAGCTAGGAGAGAGAGAGAGAGAGAGAGAGAGAGAGAGAGAGAGGGGGGAGGGTGAGAGTGAAAAGGCGACTGAGGGCGACTTACAACATAACGTGTGATTATACAGGCGCCGAAAGGACCGCGGCTAAGTTTTCAATCCTGGCATAGTTCCTCCGCTAGCGCTAATTATCGATCGCTCATGCCCACAATCGCAATCACAGACGGAGAACAACGATCGCCTTAATAATCGTGCGGTGCGCGCGAAATTATTACGCTCTTCGAAGCGCAAGCTCGCGCAGGAGTTGTGCAAGAATGCAACGCTCGTAGCGCACATCTATTGTTGCAAGAGCCCGGCGGCGGCATTTGAATCGAGGGACTGACGTGGAATGTCGGGAGAAGAGAGCGAGGTGGAAAACGGAAAACCATGGGCACGAGCGTGTGCTCCGTTCTCCTCAGGGTGAAGATCGCGTTTCCAGCCAATGTCAACGGGCGGGATTCGTCTTTGGCCGCGCGTCCGTCTGTTACGAGCGACGAGAGCCGGGACAAGTCGAGTTCGTTACGACTTTTTCTGCGTCCGACTGATGTCATTAGGATCGTGTTTCATGCGCGTGGATGCCGACGGTGGAATTAATTGTCGGAATTAGGAATTAATTGGCGAGACCAAACCTACTCCCGTGCGCTCGCAGGGTTTAAACCGCGACGGAGCGACGCAATTTTCCGCCGAGTCGAATGAGATCGGGAAGAAGAAGAGATCCGCTCTCTCTCTCTCTCTCTCCCTCCCTCTCTTTTTCACTGGAAACGCCGTGTTTAGCTAATGGCGAGTAAATTTTACGAGCAATACCGTGCGGCACGAGTCACATGTGCTGCAACGTCGGAGATCAATCGGTCGAGCAATTTCCGCGGGTGAATTCGAGCGATTGCATAACTTCGTACTCTTCGATCTTTCTGGGTTCCGTCGACACGTTTCTCTCTTTCTTCGGCTGACGCTCGTCACACGTGCTTTCCCGCCGGTAACAAAATTCAAGTATGCAAATATATGTGTCAAGATACTCTCTAAATTTCTTAGAGTGGAATCTCATTGAAAGCGAGTGCAAATTCACTCGAAACGACTCGAAGATACGAAGATGTCGCTCGGAAGAGTGTATGTCCAACTCAAAGGTGGATTCTTAATCTACATAAGCGGATATTCTCTAGCTCTCAGCTAATTAAACTGAATATGTCTTCATCACCTGGCATACGCTTCTCAATTTGGAACCAAAGTATTCACTCGACAATTCAGAACAGAGAATTCGCTCTGTACGAATGAAAAGTCACTCGGCTGCCACTCTATTTTCTCCGAGCGGAATTTCTGTCAAGACACCTAAAGGACATGCACCCCGGTGTGCAAGGCCTTTGAAGAGATTAAACATCAAAAACGGAATCAGGTTTCACGGTAATGAGAATATGATTTTAATTAAAAGAGCGTAATTGACGAAATACATAAATTTTTAATGACCAGATAGATGGAATATTTCACTGTTGCGCCGGATAAAGATCGCTTCGCGGTTCACAAGAATACGTCTCTCGTCACGAATCCCGCTTGTGTATGTGTCTGTGTGCATTGCTGTAACGCAATTATAGTTCGCGGGTTCGCCACGCGCGGCAAGCTATCGGCAAGATTAATCGGCGAAATTGGAAATTAATTGGCGAAATAACTTCTCCCGTGACTGGAATTCTCTCCGGGTGCAGCGGCGGCGAGGCCACGGCGCGGCCGTGTTCAAGCGGTTTAAACTGACTTTCGCGCGGCCAAAGATCACAAACGAATTCAATTTGTCACGGCGGTGTCACTTTCATGCGCGACGCAATTGTCACGCAGCAAGTAATTAGCCTGGAAAAAAAGAGTTATGCGACCGTTCGCAAGTCCGCGAGCAATGGCCGGCGAACCGCGTCGAACTTTACGTCTGCTGCTTACGAAGCCTTTCATTTCTACCGTACAATAGCCCCTTGGAGAATATCCCACGATTGACATGATTTTTCGAGCATACTCGGCGAGCCTCGAAAGCTGAGACAAAAAGATATCCTCCGCGATTACAGTATCCATTTGCAGGAAATCTTTTAAGCCGACTTGCTAAATTCTCAGAGTAAAATTTCGCTAAAAACAAGTGAAAATTCGTTCGAAGTGAATGTGAAAGCATTACTCGAAATCATAGAAATGCGATGAAAACAAAAGTTCACTCCAAGTCTGTCAATGGATTACATAAAATTCATATTTCCGTATAATATAATCGCTTCATATTATCAACTTTTATAAATGATAAAATGTGCATTCATTATATGATTGATTAAAAGATCAAGTCATGGATCGTGTGACAAGCTACAGAGGCCAGAGAGAGAGAGAGAGAGAGAGAGAGAGAGAGAGAGAGAGAGAGGGGGAGAGGGGGAGAGAGAGAGAGAGAGAGAGAGAGAGAGAGAGAGAGAGAGAGAGAAATAAAACCAGATGATTAAAACCAGGAGCGAAACGAATTATTTGCACGAAGCGCTTGCTTGCAGAAAAAGAGAAATGTCGGCCGAGTAATTGCTTTTATTCGACGGTATCGGGAGAGAGCGTCGATTATTTAATTCTTGGCTGGAAACGGCCGCGTCGATCCCGCACGAGATTTCACCGGGCTTTTGTTTCCGCGGGGCTGGCGATTTCGCGCCGCGAGCCGCTTTTGTTATCGACATTCGCGCACGGGACAATCGGAAATCGACACCGAGAACCGCCGGATATACTGCACACATGTACGCACACGGGAGTGCGTCTCGAAGTTGTCGTTTCTCCGTCAACCTGCGGATTCCTCAGCAAACTGGGAATCGAGTTTCTAGCATGACTTTGACGTCGAACATACGATTAAGAGATTCGCTCTCCAAAATTCCGTTGAATATATTTCCATCTATTATGGACTTGCAAAAGAGATAAAGAGAAAGACACTCGTCAGAGCTCGTCAAGTTTTTAACCATTTCTCTTATTAATAACTATATTTCTTATTAATAACAATGAAACGATACATGTTCATATCAAAGTCATCTGCCACTTTTCGATTAATTATATAGTTCCGCATCTAAAATCTTTCAAGCGAATAAAACTATGGACGGTCTGTTAAACTTTCACAGAGACCTAATAAATAAAAAAAAATGTTATCTCATTGCTATTCCTTATGAGATTAATTAGCAAAGATTTCGCCACTGGATTCACCGGGAAGAAGCCGAAGTTCAGCGACACTCTGTATGCAGGTGTCGTTTTATGGTTCACCGCGATACAGCTGTTTGAGACTCGATTTCCAACGTGACGAGATGCGTGCACGAACGTCGATGCTATTTCATACATTATACTCTGGACAGTCGCTCGGAGCGATGTACAGATTTATCGTAATGCGTATATCCGTGTATACACACGTGCGCGCGCGCGCGTACACGACAGACTTTTGTCGGAATGTATTTATTGTCACTCTTATCACGCGCAATAAAAGAGATATCGGCGACGCCGATACGGAGGCAAGCTCTCGGACTCCATTATGTGTTTACGGAAGTATAAATACCGCTTACGGCCACGGAGAGCTTCCTTAGTAAGGGAGCTTCGGCTATCTCCCCTAGTTTCGAGCTCGCAGACGATGGACTGGAACGATTTATCGTACATTTGCATTTCGCCGATACGCGCTACGCCTTATTTGCCACGCTGCACCTAGAAACTGCACGTGGTGTTTTCGTGTGTCTAATCCGAAATGTTCTAGAGACTCACCCCGATAAGTCGCATTTCGTGGGACAATAGAAGTTTTCAAACCAACAACAAATAAAAAAGAATGAGAATGAGCAATCGATAATTAACCTAAAAAGATTAAGGATACAAAGGATGTAAAGATCAATATTGAAAAGAAAGAGATGAAATGATTCGCGTCCTATTGTGTCCTTTTGAGTCTTTTTTTGGTAAAGAAGAGCAGAAAAGTTTATTTCAATCAGATCGTGTGCGAAGTACATATGCGATTAAACTGTCGCGCAATAAAACCGCGGGGGAAGCTTTACGTGAGAAACGTTACTAACACCGTGAGATATTTCTGTTTTCTTCTTTGTCTTTAAATATATTTATGCTCTCAGATTTTACGAATTTGCGCTATCGCGCAAACACCGTGTTGTTTCCATTCAGACTTGTCGCGCGACGAGTCCGCTCGCGCAAACGGGATCAACAAATGATGATGCAAAATGAGAACGAAAGGGAACCCGAAGGCGAATTTAGACGAGCGGATTTTCGCGTTGCATCACCACGACATCCACGGTTACTATTTATACCGCGCGGACAGGTACACCACGCGAGTCGACACGCCGACGATTTATCCGCCGATAGCAAACAACAACGCCGTCGTCGTCGCAGTCGAACGCACCGGCGTTTACATTTTACACGCACGTGCAAATGGGCGCCGATGTGGCTGTATTTCTCGGCGAGGCGTACGAACGATATTTTTTTAGCACTTGGAAATCTCGATCCCCGGTCGAATTAGGGGAGCTAATTTGCGCTACGCTGCTACAAGTCCGCTCTACGCGTGCGAAAAGCGAGGAAAAATCGTCGGTTATATTTTTTTAATTTAACACCTGCGTTGTTTGGAGTTTTTCTTTTTTTATATTTTGGCTTTTCTTTTTGCCTTTTTTAACTTTTAATAACGCGAGGCAGCGAATTGCCGATGCATCTCATGTTAAAAACACGCTGCGACCAATTCGCTCGGCCAAACCCGAGCCCGGATTCTTCTCCGCAGAGTCCAATTTTCTTCTCCTGCCCCGAAAAAAAATTCGCAAGGCTGTCAATCAACCCCCCTAGCACGCGATCATGCATGTGTGCCGGTAACATAACGTGCGCTGTCGCATCGTTTCACACATACGGTCGTAGAGGAAACGCGACTCACGCACGCACGCACGCACGCACGCACGCACCCGCCGCTCCTCCCCTCCCGTCCCTCCAGCTCAACGTGTCAATTTAACGGCTTCCTGCTCCGGCGTCGAGTTTCGCCATGCACGCACCGCTTATCGACCGAAATGTCCCGCGCCTTTTGTACACGCGTACGTGTGTACGCGTCTAAAAAGGAGGAATGTTGCAGCGGGCAAATAGGAAAATAGTAAATAGCACGGTGAAGCAAAGTGGCTGGCAAAATGAAGCGAGCGTGAACACGCGTACAGCAGCTTCGACGAGCGTTAAGCACTCTCGTGAAAGTGTTCGGAGAAAACCCGTTACCGCCTTTTAAAGCGTAAAAAAACGACATTAGCAATTTTTGAGATCGGCACGGCGATTCTTACCCAATTCCTCCCGACACACACGCGCGAATGAAACTGTGATATTGAACGCGAGAAATGAAACGCCTCAACTCCGGATTCTCCGACGAGTGTTTTATTTTCGAGATTAATGACTCGCGGATAATCGCTCGCACTCGAGAGCGACGAGAGCGAGAAGCGAACAGTCGGCCTCGGTATATGAGTCTTCCGTAGTTCCAACGGGAAGTTTGATAATTTTTTATCGACGGTGCCTGTACAGGTTGTGTGAAAAGTTCGCGGAGCGGCATCTATAAGTAAACGGTAGAATTATAAATTGTAGTCGGTTATATAGAATCACTCTTCACATGAATCTGTGTTAGGTTTCATTTCCATCTGTCAATTCTTTCTGTGTTTACAAGCCAATTGAAGTTGACGCGTCGGTACATTTGTTTGCAACGAAAAATTTGAAACAACGTGCAGTGATTGAGTTCTTTGTTAAAAAAGGTTTAAAGGCAATGGAAATTCTTCCGAGATGTGTTAGGGGAATCTGCTCCTTCAAAAACTGGTTTGTAAATGGGCACTTGAGTTTCAACGTGATCGTACAAGCATTGAGGATGATCCACGCAGTGGACGTCCAAAAAGCGCAACAACACCAGAAATCATTGAGCAAATACATGTTATTGTTTCTGAAGATCCAAGTGTGACTACGCGTGAAATTGCTCATACCATAGGCATTTCAGATGAACGGGTACGGCATATTATGCATAAAGAATTACAAATGAAAAAGGTGTTTGGAAAAGTGGTGCCGCATACGTTAACAATTCAACAAAAACTCGCTCGAAAGCAAATTTCTCAGCGTCATTTGGATCGTTTTAAGAAGAATGAAAACCGATTTTGTGTGTCGTTTTATAACTATAGATGAGACTTGGATCTATCACCATGATCCTAAATTGAAACAGGAACGTTTACAGTGGACTGAAGCTGGATGTTCAGTTCCAAAGCAAACGAAGCATGAAAGATCGGCAAAAAAGGTTTTGGCATCAGTTTTTTGGGATGCTAAAGGGGATTTTGTTAATTGACTATCTGGAAAAAGGTAAAACAATTAACTCTGAATATTATCGTAACCTTTTGGATCAATTGGACGCAAAAATTCGTGAGAAAAGACCTGGTTTGCAGCACAAACAAATCATTTTTCACCAAGCAACGCACCTGCTCACACAAGTGTTTTGTCAATGTCTAAATTCAATGAATTGAAGTACAAATTGCTTGATCATCCACCGTATTCGCCAGATTTGGCACCCAGCGACTTCTATCTGTTCCGAAACCTGAAACAATTCCTCCGTGGAAAGCATTTTTTGTCGAATGAAGAAGCTAAAGCAGCCGTAGAGGCATATTTCGCAGACCTTCCAGAAACACACTTCCGCGAAGGAACAAAATTATTGGAGAGCCATTGGGCCAAGTGTATTGAAGTTAATGGAGACTATATTGAAGAATAAATTCATTTTTAGAATTTAGTATTCTTTATTTCAGTTTCGCTCCGCGAACTTTTCACGCAACCTGTATGAGAGTGAGAGAGAGAGAGTGAGAGTTAGCATCCTAGATGCTTACAGCATTTGTCATGTTTGCGACCTACAATTTTTATCGGACTGCCGATCTACAATATCCGTCTGAACGCGCACGCGAGTCCAGACCCGGACTCGAACAATCGGAAAATGAACAGCGTCCTCAGATAAAAATTTGAAATACTTGGCTTGTGCGGCGCACACGCCCGCGGCTACTAAGATCGGGAGACGGAAATAATTTCCATGGAGAGTTCGTTTGGTACGCCCGAGGAAAAAGCGACTGTGCGGGTCTACCGGGCAGTTGAATATGAAAAATTGAACGCGATATCGATGGACCGCTCCGTACGGCAGCAGGAACTCCGCGCGCTCTCCGTTTCTCGAAATTCAACAATACGAGATTTCATTCTCGGCGTATTTTCTGCGTATTCCCCGTGCGCGGAAAATAGCGTTTTAATGTCGTTCCCTCCGGCGTAACTATGTCTAATTGACGGAGCGAAGTGCACTTGCACGTGAACTTCGACGAAGGCGCGATTGTAAAATCGATGGCACGTTAATTGAACGCGAGAGGAAAAGCTTCGAGGGAGCTCATCGAGAAAGAAAGAAGGAAAGAAACAGAAAGGAGAGACCTTTTGCGATCCGTCCGCACTTTAGTTTGCATTAAGTTCTGCCCTATTACGTTGCTCCCCGCGTTCTGAACTTTCACATTTCGTCAAGTAAAAATACGTTCGCATTCGCTAACTGGCAATTAGCTTATCGGCCAAATTAGTACCGTCGGCAAAAGAACGCTCGAAACGAAACACCTATTAAAGATCGCGAGACTTGACTCGACCTCTTTTATACACTGCACGTGTTCTCTCTCTCTCTCTCTCTCTCTCTCTCTCTCTCTCTCTCTCTCTCTCTCTCTCTGTCTTTTTCTTACTTTTTTCTCCCGCACGTTTCGCTCGCTACAACTGCCGCCTTATCGGCGCGAGTTATCTGCTGGCCTCTAGTATTTTTCTCTGCGTCATACACCCTCGCGTACACTTCTTCGCCACCAGAAATTCTATATAGCTATGACGGACAAACGCCGGCACCCGTGCGATAGGCGTTTCTCCATGTATCCACGTATGCTCCACGTATGCTCGCCCGTATAGGATTTCCCCTATTGTATAATATAATGACATCATACGCGTCGTACGATGTATAGAGACAATGTTCTCAAAACAGCTATCAATGGAGGACGTACCGGGCATAATTCATTAAATACCGAAGGTCTTGGAGAAACTCGACAACGACTTACTGCCGGTGTACACATGTGATACTTTCTATTTAGAAAAAAAGCTACATATATATGTGACTTTGAAAAAAAATCACTCTATAACTATAATGGAATGTTGCGGATACAATTTTGGACTTTTTTGGACTTAAATGTGAGTAAAATATCGCTTGTTTCTCGTGTCCTTTCATGTTTCAGATGTAGAGCAAATTTTTTTTCATATTTTCAGATCTAGAGCGAAATAAATTGTCGCCGGAGAAAAAAAAGAGGAGGAAGTATCCCACGTTGACACAATAAAGATATTTTTATCAAGCTGAGAGATATCTCAGAGAGAGAGAGAGAGAGAGAGAGAGAGAGATCAGCGAAATACTGATAACGAGAAAATACGAGAGTAACTTCGCAATTGTACATAATCGTTATCGTCGAATTTAAAGCCAAGTGCACGATAATTTATACGTATATGTATTCGTGTGATTAGATACCTGGAAATACATCCTTGTTGTCGGGATTGTACGGATGAATCCACCCGTTTTTCTGCTGTATGATGCACTGGAACATGGTGCCAGATGTCTAGCTTGCGGAAGAGGTTGCGAAGAAAAATCGCCAGAGTATGGTCTCTCCGGAAGCGAACAGTGTCCGTTCTTATCGGAACGACGCGACGCGACGCGACGACGAAAAGTATTTAGTCCAGCACCAACAACACGTTCGCCAGCTTCACTCGCGATCGCAATCTCTCGACGAGTCGAGTGCAGAGTCTCATATTTTAATCGATCGATCGATCGATCCAATCTGCCGCGGAATGTCCTCGGGGATCGTCCCTCTCACGTAGAATCTCCTCTTTCTCCCCAATTGAGAGCACGAAGCTACGGGGTCGTTGTTTTCGCGCGTTCACCACGGTCCGACCGTCGTGAAACTCCGGCAGTTCCTCTCGCGATCGCGCATTTCGATTCGCGGCAAAACTTTTGCCCCTTCGTTGATGCCGACAGTTTCGCCCGACAGCGAAAAAGATACCTCCTGGCCGTCTGTACGGCGTCTCACGCCATAATCCGCAGAAAAAGGACGGTCGAGTCAGCGTGAGCGAACCCACGCAGGTTGTAACTCTATAGACGCGTCTCTAAGTCGTTGAACCGCACGACGGCGTTCCATCGAAGGCCACCATCGCCGCCGTCACCGCCACCATCCTCAGGACGATGTCGTCTGCGAGATCTCGCGGACCGCGACGGTCCAGGCTCATCTTCCCCACGACAGAAAGAGAGAGAGAAAGAGAAAGAGAAAGAAAGAGAGAGAGAGAGAGAGAGAATTCTCGTCTCCGCCTTTTATCTCCCCTCGCCCGCTCCCATCGGACCGTCGATCTCGTTCCGCCACAGCGGAGTCTGGCCTTGCTCTTTCCTCTTCCTGTCGCCGGTGTATTCCGCACTCCGCCGACCCACCCCCGGCGTCTTTCTCCTGTTCTTCGCTCTTAATCGGGCTTCGTGAATCGTTAATTCCTCAATCGATGATTTCGTCGCTCTTCCTCTCGCTCTTCGGAAGCTACTTGTCTCTTGGACGACTTGATACGTCGATTAGATTATTGGTATCTCGATTGTGCCGTTCTTTTATCTTTCTATAGATTTATATCGCCTACTGCAGTTTGCATTTTATTTGTTGTTTCGAGCACGCGTCGCGCTCTCTATTCTAATCGCGAGAGGACGAGCTAGTCAGCGATAAAGTGACGCGCGTGCAATTATGCAATCAAATGCAATACTCCGAATTCGAATTGAAGTGGTGTTAGCCCGACGATAGAAGCGCATCCGTCGTGATATCGTGGTAACGTTTGCCTCGTACGCTAATTTCAACTAAATGAATATCGTTCAAATATATAACGCAGAAGCGATTTCTTCTGTTTTTCTCCTTTTTTACCTATTCTTACGTCGATTTTTATGTCGTTCAAAAGTGCACTTTGCTTTGTTTCCGTCTATCCTCCTACGTGAAGAGATATTAGCGCTAATGATTACGTACAATTTCGTTGTAGCAAAAAGGACGCCAGGTGCATCTCTCGCTTTGTTACGGCGAGCCGAAGGACACCACCTGTGCGCAACCCGGCGAGATGCGTCGGGAACGAACGACGTCCTTGGGAAATGCACTTGCCGCGGTCTCTTTCTCTTTCTCTCTCTCTCTCTCTCTCTCTCTCTCTCTCTCTCTCTCTCTCTCTCTCTCTCTCTCTCTCTCTCCCTCCCTCTTCCTCTCTGTTCTTCTCTTTCCTTCTCAGTCACCCCCCTTTCCCTCTTTCCGCAAAAAAGCGAGGGCGTGATATTCGCAATTTCCCACGCTGTCACATTCGAAGAGGCAGACTGACAGACACCGATGTGAAATACACTCGCGTCGCGTCGCGGAGATTAGCCGGATACCTGTCGCGACGTCCTTCGGAAACCGTCCCCGCGGATCCTCCCGCCGACCCTCGCTCAGCGGAAACTCGTACACCGTCGACGACGACGACGATACCACCACGTACGTCCAGGATATCGGCTCGGCCCGCGCACACGATGCTCCGACGACAAGGAGAGACTCGCGAGAGGCAGTACGTCGACGACGGAGGCAGCGTACCGGGGCTACGCTGCTACTTTCTCGCCGCGGCCGATCTTCCGACTCTTCTTCTTCCGCTGCGCTCCCTTCTCGCTTGTCCCTTCGAGTCGGAAACGACGCGCCGACAATAGTAGCCGCGATCTCGATACCGTCCCACGCGACCGACGCGGACGCCAGCAGTGTCCGCGGTAAAACGAATCGAAGAAAAGAGCGAGAGAGAGTGTTCTCTCCCTTTTCCTGCCCCCTCACTCCCCCCCTCTCTCTCTCTCTCTCTCTCGCACTCTCTCTCTGTCTCTCACCCTTCAATCTCCTCCTCTCGTCCGACCCCTCGGCGGGAGAGAAGCGGAATAGCGTCGCAACGGAACAGAACGGAGCAGAGCAGAGCAGAGCAGAGCAAAGCGGAGCGGAGCGGAGCGGAGCAGAGCGCCGTTCCCCTCAGCACGGCGGTGTCGTCGCTCCTGCGAGGAGAGACCGTAGGAGGGTGGCTGGTCGGGTGGCTGGCTGGGATCGAACTAGATGGCTCGTCGCCAGGCAACCGGATTTTCCCTCTTGGTCTCTCGCGCGCGCGGCTGCCCCCCTTTCCTCCCTCCTTCCTGCCCTCCTTCGTCGCTTCGCTCGCTCGCACGCTTGGCCGCACCGCCCGCGCTCTCTTTCTCTTATTCCTCTCTCTCTCTCTCTCTCTCTCTCTCTCTCTCTCTCTCTCTCTCTCTCTCTCTCTCTCTCTCCCCTCCCTCCCTCTATCCCTCCCTCCCTCCCTCTCTCTCTCTCTCTCTCTCTCTCTCTCTCTCTCCCTCTCTCACTCTCTCCTTTCTTCGTTTGTCTCTCACTCGCCCTCGCTCTCTCGCTCCCGCACCCGCTGTTCCGCGGCGCGGCGCATCGCGGACTCTCCACCGAGAGCCCACGTTGCCCTCCCTCGCACGCTGTTCCCTCGCCCGTTGTGCTCTCTCCCCGCTGACCCCCGCGGCGAACACACCGCCGCGCCGGCACGACGCACCGGTTCCTACGCCGTACCTCGCTTACCCCTGCATGCCGAAGGATGCACCGACGGCGGATCCTTGTCGGGATGCTGCATCGTGAGCGCGCGAACGAAGCAAACGATGCCGACCCGAGCGAAACGTCTTGGGCGCTGTCTCCCTCGGCCGCTGGTTCTCCCGCTTCCACTTCAAGCAACCCTTTACTTGACCATCTCGCACTTCACTCGAGGATAACGCGAAAGAGGATGCCGATTTCTCGTGGTTTCTCCTGTCGCGGAGATCGCGAGACTCTTACGCGAGAACCGACTGTCGCTTTGCAGACGCGATGTGAAATAACACGCAGAGAGGCACAATAGTATCACTCCTCGCTCCTCCCCCCGCTCCGTAGGAGAACCTTTGCGCGACGTGATAAATATTTGCCGAGTCGTGATAAAACTCGTGATAAGATATATCGCATTGGTTACGTACACATTAATTGCACCGCATACCAGCGGCGGCGAGGTCTGTCGCCATCCCGCCCCGGGTCGCCGTGCCTGCGCTAAAACTCGTTAATGCGCTCTAATAATCACCGATAAACCTTGGCCCTACCTCCTGACTCCAGATAACTTGCTGGTTAACTTGCGGAACCTCCGCAAGTAATCGACGATATTGCGCGCGTGTCGATTCTGAGATCTCTCAACGCGCTCGACGCCGTGACGACGTTGCCACCGCTGGCTTGGCCGTCGCTGTGACCCTGTCGCGGCTCATTAAGTATGGAATTTGATTAATTACATTTGGACAATCCAGTTGTACAGCCGGTATGGTCGATGGAGAGCCGGTGAAACGAGAGAGACAGGGGGAGGGGAAGTGCAACTCGAGTTATTTTTATCTCCACCGACACGGTAAATATAAATACGCTTGAGTGATTCATCCGCCACTTGAACTCTTGTAGAAGCAGCGGAAATCAATGTGTCAGTTCTCTTAATAATTCAGATGGATCTTTCATTGGAAAGCGAAAAGGTCGCCTGGGCGCCGTGAGTGCTCGTCGCGTGCGCTTTCTGGCCAAGAAAGCCGGGTCATTTCTCGGTCGATCCTTTCGATGACGCTAATTGCTCCTCCAAGCTGTGCCGTCACACGTTCGCCGAGGTGCCGGTCGCGGAGAAATCGCTTGCGATTCGCGCTTTTCAGCACAACGCCGCGCCGGCTGGCCGAGACCGGCACTTTCTACGTTCTACTTGGAGAGGTGCGAGCGAACCCGCTGGTTTCGGCGGAAAAAACGGCAAAACCGAGGGAAAGAGACCCGGAGAAACTCCGCGCGGCGTGGACTCGCGCAAGGACTCAATCGCGCATAATGTCCAGCTGCGTAATGAGATGGAAGGCACTCTTTGCACTGAACTCTCTCGCCGATGTTTAGCCGCCGCTCGCAAACGCAAGGTGAGCGGAATCACGCGGGATAATAGCGGCGCGCGCGAGAGAAAAATAGAGAAGGAAAGAATGAAAGAGAGAGGGCGGCGAGGACAAGTTCATTATGTCCTGGGAAGTGTGTCCTACGAACAGGTAGCGATCGAGCAAACGGAAGTAATTTAGCCAAAGTACAAAGTACAACGATAGATTACGAAGATAACGACATACAACATACGCATACAGCTAACCATGTGATATTGTATAAAAACAATATACTGATACATATAGAGAGAATGAAGCAATGTAAAGGACATAATTGCAGTGAGCGGAGATTGCAATTTGACACGGTTGAGCAAACATGAAGAAAAAACGAGACGCTGATAAACGACAATCACGATGATGATTGTGCGACGATAGGATCGAGCAGAAATCACTCAACGTCCAACGTGAAAAAGAAATGTTTTCCGTCGGAGCACTTCGAGAGAGGGGACGCTTGTGACGTGAACATACAGGAAAGATAAATTCCAGCCGGAGAAAAATCGATAATAAAATCGCATAATTATCGTCCGATGACAGACGCCAGATGACACCCGATATATATAAACCCGTACGCGCAAGAGTACCCGCGTATGAGCACTTAACGCTGAAATTGGGGAGAGACAGGGAGAGAGGCGCAGGCGGTAGGATAACAAAGCTGAAGACAAAGATAGCGACAACGGCAGGGGATGGGTAGGGGAATCAATGGGTGCTACTCTACGACCTCGCTCTTCTCTCTCTCTCTCTCTCTCTCTCTCTCTCTCTCATTCTCGCTCCCACCCCGCCCGCCACCCTCTCTTTCTCTCCCTCTCTCTCCTTCCTCCTCTCTCATTCACGTTTCGAACGTTACGGCTCCTAGCGTGTGAGAGTCGCCCTATATCGAGTGTCCAACCCTCGAAGCGTGACCGTGACTGTGACTCCGGGGACGGGCGCAGTGCGCGTGTCCGCGGTGCATCGATGTCGCCACCGCACCACCACCGTCGCTGTTTCTGCGTGCATCATACACGTAACGTGATTCGCTGCAACGCGGTCGAATGCATTCACCGTGCGTAGAGAGAGAGTGAGGGAGAGAGAGAGAGAGAGAGAGAGAGAGAGAGAGAGAGAGAGAGAGAGAAAAGCTAGCTCGTAAAGCTCTGATTGAATGAAGGATATACATATATTGCATTGCATTTACGTGAAAATTCAATTTCCCCGTATAATAATAGGTATTATTATCGTTTCTTCGATTACATCGGCTAAAGAGTTTCCCCTCGCCGGTGGAAACTCAAGTGGGATTTTAATTAGTGGGATCGCGTCTCTCCGGCGTTTTAATTAGCGGTCTTATCACCGAGATGCTGCCCGGTTATCGTTGGTAAATTACATGTTGATACAATCATTTTAATTGCATATTCTGAGGATTTAATTGCATTATTATAACAATAATAACGCGCGCAATGCGTGACTGTTTTCGTTGTAAGTTTGGTCCACCGATAGCAGGTTTGGGGACGTTTGATTTTTGGAGACCAGCTCGTGTATTATCAATCGCTGATTCTATTTTGAAAACAAGATGAAAAAATCGCCACGGATACACGTCTGCTCTTTTTTCTCGCTCCGTCTGTTTCTCTCTCGCTCTCACGCGTCTCTTCGTTTAGAAATCGACGCATCATTATGTCAGCACTCTTCGCGTTGCATCACACATCAATACAGAACTTGGCTAACCCTTCGGCATGGTCAACAAGTGTCGAGGCCTTTCATCGGCCACTTCAGCGACACTCGGGGTCGCCTTACCGGCGTGCTTTATAACACGGTGCACACCCTTCATGCTCCTCCGGTTGCCACCACCAGACTCTCTCGACTTTGACCCTTAATTGCGTCGGTGGGTGGATTCGCCCGAGCGAATCGTGGGTTCCTTTTTAAGCTATCAAGTTCATCTGCGCGAATTGCATTTATGTCGCACTTATTGTGTTATGCCTCGCACGAACGTTTCTTGAAGCGCAAATCGAAATGAGGGTGCTGGCTTTAGTATTTCAATTTATTCTTGTCGCCAAAGCGACATCATTTTTACACCGACAGAAATAAATGCATGATTTTATTAAAATTACAGTCAGTTTCGGCATTAGGCATGATTATTATCACTAACATTGTAATAACATGACATCCTCGACCATAATAATAACAGCACCATGCAGTTACGGTCACAAAAATGCCAAAAACGCCTGTTTCAAGCTTAATAATGCTTTAATGAAATGTTTACCAAATGCTTAATGTTGTGTTTAACTAAATGCGTTTAATCAAATTTCATTAAACCCTTTATTAAAAGAAAATGATAATATATGATAATTTGTATCGGATAATTTTGAAGCGAAAAAAGTCCTTGGCCCCCCCCCCCCGATTCGACTCACTCTTCAATCTTACACGCCCTGCTGTTACTAACTGCATCGTATGTAACCTCCGGTCCGATACCGCCTCTCGTTTGGCAACCCTGAATGCGAGATCGCGAGATAAGAGCGAACAATGCTCCAAATTGCAAGCGATACTCGCGGCATGGCGTTGCGCGGCGCGCTATTTCGAGGGCATGATTAAATCTCCATTAGAACACACGTTGAAGAGATTCAATGGGCGTCGCGGCTCTGTAAACTCTTTCTAGTCTTTGTTACCGCGCCGGCGGCCTACGTGAGGTCCCGCGTGCGGCGCCAACCGGCTATTTCCGGCGCAGATTTCCGGACCGATTTTAGTTTTCGTGCCTACACGCCTACGAGGCCAACACCAGAAACGGAAGCGACATGCACTCTCACCGGAGCCCCTCCTCACTATTCCAGTCCTGCTGGCCACCCGTGACTAAACGCATCTCTCAACTTCTTCCCGGGAATATCGAATGACAAATCTCCGCCTACGCCTACGTCCGACCGAGAGAGAGAGAGAGAGAGAGAGAGAGAGAGAGAGAGAGAGAGAGAGAGAAATTACCTCAAAATATCGCCGCTGCAACATGCACCCAACTATCCGTTTTATTCTTCAATTTCGACCTTGTGCCTAGTGAATTTACGGTGCGCGTCATTAGACGCGCTTGCCGTAAACTGAAGTTCAAGATTAACACGTCGGATGCCGATCATCGGCCGAGTTTTGGCACAATCGAAATCAGCGCGGCAGTCGACGCGTCAGAGCAGAAAGCAGTTTTCTTTTCGCGCTGGTAGCATTACCTCGAAGTGTTCAAAATGTTGAAGAACAGAGAAATCTCGGCGAATCGCAGATGCGAAGAAGAGCCTAGCTAGTCTTCGCGTTTCTCCGAAGCGCTTCCGACGGTTTTCGCGATGGAGTATACCGACACTGTCGCGTAACAATGTACGATTTCATAAAGTCGAAAAGTCGAAAAGAGTGCCGACGAATTAAATGCCGAGTATAAAGAAGCACGGCGACGAGAGCTTGTTGCAGCGATAAATTTGTCGGCAGTTTACGCCCGTGCGCAGCTACAGCGAGGAAGGAAAAAGTTCGCGGCGGCGACGGCGGCGGCGACGGCGGCGGCGGTGGCGGCTCTCGGCGCTAATATCGACGACCTTTCGCGAAATTCACTTAGCTGGAGTACTTAGACGCGACGAAACTTTCCTGCCTGGTGTAATTGCTTTAGTTTGGACAAGTTGTCGGCGCGGTATCGTTGCCGGGGACGGCTTATCTCCTTTCATTATAGATCCGCGAATGGCTGCTCGCGAAAGCCGCGAGCCACGAAAGTCTGAGGAGCGTTCGGAGCCAGACGTCATTAAGAGCGCGCATTCTCCGACTACGATTGCGATCTCTCGTGATCCAATTCTCGATTATGTCCGAGGACTGCTACATGCTCTTTTCAACTCTGGACTTTCACCCTGAAATATCGCGGAGTGTGCGCTCGCGTTATTATACGGGCCTGTTTTTCCTCCTGAGAACGGAGTCACGGTGAAATTTTGGAGACAAGATTGCAAAATATACGCGCCGGGCTGTGCAGCTCACTCAAGTTCATTGGACTTTGACATTGAACTCGAACTACTTTCCAAACGAATTGCAACTAACTCAGAGACACGGAATGCTCAAAACTATCACATTGCCTTTTCATGCGATCTCGCGCGTAATCTTATCTCCATACATTTAGGAATGAAACAGCAAAGATGGGAGATTCCGATTCGATTCCCGATTTGAAGCAATGTTTTCCGAAACACTGCAATTTGCCTAGAGAATTGAAAGAAGACAAGAGAGGGACATTACATCCAATAATTTATATTCGCGACGATTAACCTGCGTTCCGCTCCCACGAGCCCAATAACGATTCGCGCGATTGGAAATCTAAGAGCCTCGGAATAATCATCGATCTTATTTAAGAATTAAACATTGTAATTGTGAGAACCCCTTGCTTTCGCGATATGACCCTTATAATAATCCTCCTCTCGAGCACGACTTTCCCACTGTGTAGCTCGTTGCGCCGTCGCCCCAGCTAACGCAATTCCGGGCTATACTTGGATCTCGTTTCGATGGCGATTTATCTCAATTAACGAGCGGTTCCGCCGATTATATTACCGCTTGATATGTTGCGTCTAGATCGAAATTTACGGCTCGAATAAGACGAGAGCCCGTACGGGCCGCTTAATTTGACGATGATTCGCGGACATGCGGCTTCCCCCCTTTTACACGTCAGCCTCGCTCCTTATTGTTACCCTCGGATCGGATTAAAACAAACGACCAAACTTGGGCGTCCCGCGGTGCAACGCGTTATTTTCTATTAAAGCGCCGAGCACAATGCACTTGAGAATTTAATTCGAGTCATGCGCTTGCAGAGAGAGCCAATTACTAATTGCGTTACTAACGGAACATTTCTACTTGGAGACTGTCTTCTGTAGAAAATGGCAAATAACGTGCGCGTGGGGTATTCATTAACGGGACGTAGCGCGCGTGGGAAAATGGAAGGAACGATTGAAATTGCCAGTTACGTAACAAGTGGAAGATTTATTGTTAGAGTTTGTACTTGACGAGACGCATTTTTCGATCAAGAAATGTAATGTTGGAAAGTTTAATTATATTTTCAACTATATTCGTTACATTTCTCAGAGCTCTTCAGCATATCGCTGGAAGAAGCAATTAATTTGAAAAATAAATCCATATTTTACACAGATGTGATTATTTTAATGGACTTTGCGAACTTTTAGCTGCGCTTAGTAAAACGAGAGAGAGAGAGAGAGAGAGAGAGAGAGAGAGAGAGAGGGGAAGAGGAGAGGTTGAAAAACAAAAGACATTTGGCAGTTGGCGGCTCTTTGCATAACCGCGGCCAATTTTGCGCGCGATGCACGATGACGCAGTGAAACCGTCGATATGAAAATATGCAAAGTAAGCGACCTGAAGTATCGAGTGTCGTTTACAATTCAAGCACAATCGACTGTGCACTTCTTCCGTGCTACAAATCGAGAAGACAGATGCTGTTTCGTGGAAAGAAAGCGCGGTCTCCGAAAGTGCACTGTTCTTTTCCGCTTAGTCGCGAGTCTCTCGGTATTTCTCTCACCTCTGCGAAATATGTCGCAAATTCTACCGCTCGTCGCGAAAAGTACCACGATAAAGTCTACCGCGAAACTTGGATACGGCGCACTTTGCTAAAAGCAGAGGAGCAGTAGGACTCCCTTCAACATTCCCGAATAATTCAAGCGCGAGAGCGTTATTAACTCCTCGATCAAAAGATCGCGAGGATTAATCATTTCCTTTTTCAGTTGTATAAAAATAAAATTGAAGAGGAAAACTTTCCTTTTCCCGAGAAAGTATCCGTAGCTGTTTTCACAAATAAGCTTTTTCAGTTTTCTTGGGACATTTTCTAGCAAGCTGAACGTGGGAGTATTAATAATCCCTGTATCAACGTAAAAATGAGATAGACAAGAGACTTTCATTTTCGACACGCATCGCGAAAGCATTCTCTCGCCTCCCTGTTTTCGCTTCCGCGTTTCTATTGTTCGTCCGCCTTCCAAACGGCAACGATCGAAACACAGCAACGTGGAGCTTTTGTGTCCCTCGCTTCTTCGTGTCTGTGTATTTGGATTCCTATATACACTCGCGGCATACAGGGTGTGTCATAACTATAGGAGAAAAATGTCTATTCCGTGGCGCATATGAAGCCAATTATTAATGCAATTCGATAATCACAAAGAAACGCAGCATCGAAGACCGCTTGCTCTCGACGAATGAAAAACAAACTTCATCGTACAATTAGCTCTGATTGATTTTAATGCAAGTCGTTTCTATTCTCGAAACTTGATTGTTTCGAAATAATTAATATTAATATAAGAATTCTATCAAAGTAAACATTTTCCGATTGAATTGCCGTCATCAGAAAGTCGTCTCTTGTTTTTTTAGGAAACTGTTAAATAAAATTCCTAGTAAAACACGTTGTAAACGACGTTGTAAAAATTTCCATTAAAAGGCTGCATCAAAATGCTGCGCAAGACTCGGCGACTGGCGGGAAAAGGGTTGACCACTACTGCTCCATACGCTATTTTCCACACCCTTATCCGTCTTTCTTCGTCGCCGCGCAAGAGAAGCTCGAGATTTCACGACGATATTGAACGCGCACACGTGCGTGTTTGTTCGCGACGACGCGACGAGCGCGCGCTGTACACGTTGTACGACGCAGCTGCGGATATTTTTAACGGAAACACAGCGACCACTCGAAAATCACGACGTGGAGCAAAAATTGGATCCCCGGCGTAAGGGCGTGTGAAACTCGTTCACGTCGTAAATTTATTCGCCGTTGATTTGATTCTTGCAACGAGTCACCGAGCGAATTGCGTGCGAGCCGGCGATAAGTCGCACACAAAGATGGCTCATTTGAATCGTTGACCTCACCGTGATCCGTATTTCGACCGAACGACTGTCGTCCTTGAGAGCTGCTCTCTTTTAATTTCGAGAATCAACGCGTTCACGCTATCGCCGTAAAAAATCTGCCCTTTGCACAATCAAAATCTACTTTTAACAATAAACATTCGTAATAGCGAATTTATGTTTGATTACAAAAAATGTAAAATCAGCGCAACGCCTCTTTCAAGGAGAATACAAGGCCGGAGATTTCAACGTCTACTCATTAATTTATTGCATTTATTTGGACACTCGCCACCACCTGCTTCTTCGCTTTATCATTATCGCTCGCGCGAAATTACTCGATCGGGTGGCTGGGCTTTTCTCCTCTTTTCGACTGCCGAGCAGCTGAGCACTCAAGGACAGCAAATAAAATCATGATGGGGCTCTCGTTCGATTAGTATGCGTCCCCGTGCGTATGCAGGGGCAGCAGGTGAGATTTGGCATTTTACCGAGTCGCAACGGCATGCGACAACTCTCGGGCGAAGCAACGCAACGACGACAGCTGCAGCCGGCAGCGCACATAATCGCCTCTCTCTCCACCGTGTGTGAGAGTAGATAATTTTCTCGCGCATTCAAACGTAGCCCTCGTCCCGGCCCGGCTCTCCTTCATCTATCTCGTCCTTGTCTCCCTTTCTTTTCGCTGCCTCCTCGGGACAGACTTTTGACATGCATGTGCCACGTAGATGATAACCGCACAGGCACTTCAGAATGAATCTCTCCATGTCGCGATCTACAGGGTGTTCCGACTGCATCGCAGTCGACGATTTGACGGTAAATCACACGATGAGTCTAATAAATATATAATTGACAGAGAGAGAGAGAGAGAGAGAGAGAGAGAGAGACCATGTCATAAAATATAATCATAAAAAATGTCTACTATAAAAATTAATGTATCCAAATTCGTGATAATACTAAATTAAATTTAATCTGCCTTTCAATCATTATTCACGTAAAAATTACGGTAACCACACTACATATCACTAGTAACATATCACTAGGACCTAATAAACATCTACCTCCTTCTCATGACTATTTATGATTGTTATCCAAACATGATGTACGACACTCTGTACAAACTGTTCTCTATCTACGTTTAACCTTGCAGGCCCTCGAGACGTTTTTCGTGCAACCGCAAACGAGATTTCTTTTATACAAAGAACGCTGTGTTGGTCGATTATGCCATCGTCGGTAGCTTCGAAGAAAGAAACTGACAAGACTGACGCGAGACGAGAGACGGTCGATTTGATAAGGCGTAAAATGCGCTGTAGTTGGATGGAAAATGAGCAGTCGTGCGGCTGCTCCTTGTCATAATATGCGCGTTATCAATTCGTCGGACGGAATTAGAAGAGACAAGTGAAATAATTGCTCTGGTAAATGTAAGAAATTTCAATTTGATCTAACAATTATTTGACACAATTTGAATCACACGTGAGCGAAGAAATGACGAAACGCGAGTCGATACTTTTCTCGAGTTCAAAACTGAGGAATTTTTATCGCGATACCTCGAGAATACGTCTCGCGCGTCGCGTGATTAGAAACGATGACGATTGTTATCTCGCTTGGATTTATCCGAAAGAACTTCCTGCTACGTTTAATGGAATTAAAACAGAGCTGCTCGCGCTTGCCGATACTTGCAATTATTTTGTGCTCGCGTGATATATCTACCCAACGCGCAATCTGCTATTCAAACATGTGACGGGAGGTGACGCGAGACCAAGTGCGTTCGGCGAATCTTATTTCGTACGCCATATTTCATCAACGTAACGATGATGCCGCGCGCGCGCGCGGCTCGGCTAGGTCGTAATGAAATTTTATGCCTTTTTCACGTGCAGGGCGTGGCACCCGGCAGCACGTCGGCCGGCCGACGAAAGAGGAGAAAGAGGAGAAAGCCGGGAACGTGCTGTACCTGCGGCACAGAGCCGCGTACAGCCCGGGGAACAAAGACTCCCATACTATCTGCGCGAGGACCCAAGAAGGACGTTGTAAGGACGCCGAAGGAATGTCGAGAGACGATGAAAGCTAAAATTATCACGAGTGAAGCGCGGGCCGCCGATTTAGTTTATTCTAGAGGAATAACGGAGGCGAGGCGTCTGTGTGAAAAATTTCAGCCAAGAGTTAGAGCACATCAAGAGAATGCAGGACGCGAGCAACGACCATTCATCTGCACCTGCAGCCGCAGAACGACACACACCAGTGTCGGCGAAGAAACGTGACGAGGACTGAACGTCGCGAAGAGAATTGCGCGGGATTAAGACTCCAGAGAGAAATAAGAGAGAAAACTGGAAAAATTGTTGGGGGACGCGCCGGGATATAGGTCGCCGTGAGAACAAGAAAGATAGAGAGACGACACAACGGGAAGACGCAGGACGCTGAGGTACTCGCTGGACCTCTTCGAAGGACATTACGACCGAACACCGGCAGAGGATCGTGCCGTCGAATAAAAATTGCCGCGATGAGGGTTGCGCGGGTTAGGATTCAGGACGAAGATCCGCTCTCCCTCGAGGGAGAGAGAGAGAGAGAGAGAAAGAGAGAGAGAGAGAGAAAGAGAGAGAGAGAGAGAGAGAGCGAGAGATCGGAATTTATGGCGGGGAGGGTTCTGGGTTGAATCGCGCGAAACACACACGGTGTACAAGCGCGGGCTTAGGGTTCGCGAAATGCGTTGCGACGGTCGGGAAACTGTGCCAAATCGGCGCCAGCCGGCCGATGGGCGCCCTAAATTTTCGACTCCCGGAAGAACGACTGACTCGGGGAGCGACCTCGATCCTCTCGGCAGGAGTAACGATTTTCGCGAGGGGATTCTCCTTGCGAAGAGGTCAACGCGATGCGATACTCTCTGCGGTGCACTCGTGAATCCTAATGCCGTGACGTTTGGATATCTCCTCCTCGTAAAGGCAAGAAAACTCGTTCGTTTGAATAAAATAGCGCGTTAAGAGTGTTTGGAGATTCCTACGGTCTATATCGTCGCATCTCTTCCTGGTGCTCGTCGCTACAATGTTCGCATCGTTGTTTCCTTTTTCTTGCACGCAATGATATTGGAAACTCCAGGTATTCGTCAAACGGACTAATTGTCGCCGCAACGCGTACCGGAAGAGAGCGCGACGACGATGGCGTTTTTCACGCGATCTCAGACACCGAGGGAAAGTGTGAGATAATTGAACACCTGCCGATCTCGTGAGTGAACGTTGCGCAAAGGTAGCGAGAGAGAGAGAGAGAGAGAGAGAGAGAGAGAAGAGAGAGAGAGAGAGAGAGAGAGAGAGAGAGAAAAGCGGAAGAAACGTTCTGTATTATTTCCCGCGCATCGCGCACGCGGTAATTCCTCTGTCGCAAGAAGCGCGATATTACAGTTTCCGCTTTATCGGCGAGTATACAAGGCGGCTGAGACGACGATGACGACGACGACAACGATGACGGCGGCGACTGTGCACTTGGATGCACGCGCCGCCATAAGGGTTGCACGTGTTCGAATGAAAGGTCTCCCCCTTTTTGACTCCCAGAGAACGACTGCCGCCGTTCGTAAAAATATCCGAGGACAGGAAGCGTCGTCGTCGTCGTCGGTGCCTTTCTCTTATTTTCTTTCCGCCGACGCACTGCGTTGCTCAGAAACATGAGGGTCGGAGAGAGAGAGAGAGGAAGCACCATAGATTACAAGAATGCGTTTCCGAAATAACGCAAAGATGCATCACGTCGATACGATATACGGGGTGTCCGAAATGGAATGTAAACACCGCATACACAATATCAGAGGACTTTACACAACTTTTTATTACGATATGAAAAAAAAAAACGATCGGTTGAAGAAGGCGGAAACGCCGAAAGAGGATATCTTAAACTTTCTTCAGGATAAGAAAAACGAAAACACGCGATATCGGAACTATAGTCTCTCGCAGCATCTCGTACTTTCTCCCGTTAGAAAAAAATTCACTCCAAACTGGCTCAAGGATCGTTCGCGGTTGCCGAAATTCAGCCGTGAAAATTCACAACCGAGACACCCTGTATACTCACTGTATATCGGCGGGAACACGTCCGCTCTAAAATAATACCGATCTCCGAAGCCTCACGTTTGTTTGCTTGAGAAAATATTTTGGTAGGCGCGCATTTAAGCGTGCGCGGCGTTGATTCCGCGTTGCGATGGTATCGCGGGAGTGTGGAGTCGATATATACGAGGCAGTCTAACGTATTTATGGTTAACAAGTGGAGGAACCGGAGAGGAGGAACGCGCTCTTCGCCTCAGTTTGCTTTTTCTTATTTTTAGATGGCTACACGAAGAATACGGGGGGTGTAAAATATAAAGGCATTTGCGCGGAAATAACGCGTTGCCGTTTATGCGTCGAAATACGCTACCTGTACTGGGAGCGTGTTTAATTAATCCAGCTGTCTCGTGTATTTCCCAACGTCTCTCGTTATTAATGTATATACTAATTAGCAACGAGTGCTGGCTGAATAATTTTTGGTCGCATTTAACATATGATAAAAAAATTACGATAATATACTCAGAGGCACGTTCTATCCAGTTATTTCTACCTAACACTATTTTCCTAAATTATTTTATTATTATTATATGTAAAAATATACATCAATACTAATATATATAATTATTCGTTTTCTTATTAACGTTACAATTGTTGAGTATTACAATTATTGAGAATTCATGACGCCGCTCCCATCAGTTTGTAATTATAATAGAAAATCGAGGGCTCCGCCGATCGGCTCGTGAAGATTGTCATTATTTCTAATATCCTGCCCATTAAATTTCAGGAATTATTCATTCTTATTTGAAATTCATGTGGTTTACGATAGCGGGGAAGAAGAGAAGCGAAGCGTTGAGCAGGCGCGAACGCTAGGAAGAAGCGGGAGAGACGCGAACGAAGGTGCGTTTGGAATTCTGATAGAATGGATCGAAGCGTGCGGCGCGACGCGACGCGCCGTGGCGTGGCATAGCGAATGCATCGCTGCACCGTGCGAATGCATCGCGATGCACGCATCGCCGAGTTCGCGCGTGAACTGGTTTTGCACGTTACACGTCGACCGATCGGCCCGAGATTCTTGCCAATATGACTCTCCGCGTTAAATGTGAGCACAAATCATAATAACTTATTTTAACTGAACCGCAACAGACTGCGAATGTTATTATCGAGACACGCGAAATAAAAATCGGCTCAACGATCAACGATCCGGCAGAATTTTTACGATCTGCGTTGCGATTGCGCGACGACGCTCGATCAATCGTGATCGTGACACGTTGACCGTCGACACCGATACGCGAAGTAAGACTTGAAATCCGGAGCAATGAGATATCTTTCTCCGATGGCTTTTCGCTCGGGTCCTAGCTGATAGTTACATTTTGTATTTTTTCGTCCAACAAAGATGCAACGTGTCAGCGTAGACGGTGGCGAGGGTGCTGCGGATCCTTCGTACGGTACTGCGGCTTGTGTATCGCGGGAGGTGCATAACCGGCGTACACACAACTGACTGGTTAACGAGATCGATATTACGGCAGACGGCCGTTATACGTGCGCCTTACGCGCACGCACGCACCCACCGCGAGACGTCGGTGCGCGAAAAGGACCGCGGCGATTCACACGCACGTGCACACCCACACGTGCAAAGTGTGTACGCGCACGCGCCTCGGCATTGCACTTGGAACTGTGAACGCGCGCGCGCATACATGTGCGGGCGCGTTTTATGCAACGAAATAAAAGACTTTTACTCACGTCGCGCGCTCAAAGTGCCTGTTTATATCTCATTTGTGTGCTGACATTGGTCAGCACACAAATGAGCGAATATCGCGACACAATTTAACACCGAAATTGCACCTAAATAAAAGCATCTAACGGACGAATGTTGAAACAAGACGATCGCGATGAATGCTAAATGCCCCGCGATAATGTAAATTTTTATTCCGAAGGCCACGTCTAAAATGAGCTTGTTTAATACCGCAAGAATATTCGTTTCTTCCTCACGCGTATGTTGTATAATTTAATTTACGTTGGGCGAAGAGAATTCATGATTAGACTGTCGTATTTTCTTATAAACGTGACGATAAAAAGCGAGACGGGAAGCAACGTCTACACGAGCGCAGCCCGACTATTCTCTCTTCTCTCCTTTCCTCGGCCTCCCGTTTTTCTCCGCACACTCGCTCGTGCGCGCGTGTGTGGGTGTGTACCATGCACGTGTGTGCGTGTACATACCGATGTGTGAGTATGCGTGTGGTTACGCTTACCAGCCGGCGACGGCAGGGCCGGGCCCGCAGGCCGGAAAGCGTTCGTTTGATCTCATTGGAAGGGTCGAAGGTTCGGCCAGGTAACGGAAGGGCTCCGTCGGACCGCAAGTTATAGTAGAGAGCTCGTCATCGCGCCTCTCTCGGCGTTATATTTTTGATGCCATGCCGTACACAACTAAACGCGTACGGTATACACATTAAGCGATTTTCCTAACATTCTCACCATTTTTTCACTGAGGCTGAGGTACATACTCCGTTTTGGAACCCCCCCCCCCCCCCAAAGAATGCCTCGCGATGATTTCCCATGCACGAACGAAGCAAAAGGATTAGATTAGAATAATACAAGATCGCATTGTTTTGCGCGAGATATTGATCGACGGCTTGGATTCTGAAATTCTATTGTCTCGTTTATTCTCTGGCATTTATGAAATGGACTTTCTATTTTATTCGGATTTATTTCCCTTACTTTACCGGGAAGCGTATCGCGCTGACGAGCTTACGGTACGGGATTTTGCTATTAGATTATTTTCCGTGCAATACTGCAATGCACCCCGAGGTACGTATGTCATAACGAGGTCGCGGGAAGTATCTCTACACATCCGCGCAATGCGTCGCCGCGTGAAA
This sequence comes from Harpegnathos saltator, assembly GCF_003227715.2. NCBI lineage: Eukaryota > Metazoa > Arthropoda > Insecta > Hymenoptera > Formicidae > Harpegnathos > Harpegnathos saltator. The sequence continues at coordinate 294,801 of NW_020230327.1, read as the reverse complement.
TCCCGCCAAGGCCTGTTATAGGAATTAAATCCGCCGCCTACGCCAATGGCACGATTAGAAAGTCTTGATAGATTAATATTTCCGCGAAGCGGGGATTTTTGCGCGAAATTTTATCAAAGTAGTCCGGAGGCTTATGTGATGCTGGAGAAAATTATTTCGTCTTCCGCGTAGCGTGGATATTACTCCCGGCTGCGTTAGATAAAAGTCTCGTTTCTCTCCGGCCTGCGAGAGCGAGAGAGCTCTCTACGCGTATCTATGCGTATCGAAACAAAGTCGAGGATATCGATAACGCTAATGAGAAACGAGATCGACCGAATCGGCGAGACGATCGAATATGTCAGAGAAGCGGAAAATCCTCCGACGAGTCGACTGTTTTCTTTCGATTAGCGTTAGAGGAAGCCGTGCTTTATGAGCGAAATATTTGGTTAAGTATACAAGATAAGCAGAGAGGCGTCTAAGGCTGAAATAACACGCTTCGCTCGAGAGGCGGTGGACGCTCTTAGAACCGATCAATCGTTAAGCTCGATCGAAGGCTGGACACGTGATTAATCTCGACGTAAAAACTCAATCGCATGTTGCGCATGTAGAGTGCGTTAACTCAGGTCGGTCAATTCACCGACCAATCAAGTCAATGATTAACGCGATTACGTTATAGCATCATTATATTCAAGAGAGGACAGATAAATAAAATCAGTTTACAGCGATCGCGCGAGCCTCTCGTGGACTTTCTCGTTTCGTATGAAATATTCAGTCATGGAAATTGCGTCTCTGGGAAGGGAAATCCCCGTTAAAACAGAGTCCACGTGAGACTGATTGTGAAGTAAAATTTTGGCGTTCTGCTTGCAATATCGTCGAACGATACCGGCAGCACACGGTTTTCGAACACAAGATCTTTGTTGATTTCGACATCGATGCCGAAAGCTGATCGTGAATGTGCGCAATTCGACCGATCAAACTTTTATTACTGATCCACACGGAACGTGGGGGGATTATCGGCTCGTAAACGTCACGAATATTGTTGTAACGAATCGTTCGATCTCCCGTCGCGCTCGAATCGACGTGCAATCCGAGAACGATTCGACTAGGTGCGCCTGGCCGCACGTTGCAGCCTTCGTTTCTCGTATGCACTGACATTCCAATGCTGCTGCAACTGTCTGCACTTGATCGCCTCTCACTGTGCACCAGCAACGGCAACGACGACGGCGGTGTTCTCGGCGGTAATCAACGCGTAATGCCTTTTCGATTCGGACGCGGCGGGAAAAACGCGAATAACTTCGCAGCATGCGCGCGCGCGCGCACGCTCGGATTCTGTCTCGGTTTCGCTTCCGCGTAATTATTAAACGTATTATTAATCGGGAAAGGTCCGACACACTAGCGCAGTTTCTTCGCGCGATGATTCATGCTCTTCTCGCGATTGAACTCGCCACAACGGTAATGAGAGATTTATGATGTCATGGGAGCAAAATTAATCGCAACAATGGTGATATTCCACGGCGAATTATACCTCGTTTTGCAATTCGAACAAAATTTAACGGGGAGGATAATTATTCCGGATTGACGTTAGCAAAGCTCGCGTGGCAAATAGCTGAAAATAATACACGGTTCAATCTGACAAATGCGCAAAATACCTAGCCGATACCGGGCGTTCAGGTCGAAAGATTGTAATGCAAATTTATGCATAGCCGACTACGTCGGAATCGCTTGAGAAGACACTCGGGATTGATGGAGCTTTCGATCCGGTTCCGCAAAATACAAAATAAACAGCAAGTAAACAAATAAAAATCCGGAAAGTCTGAATAGCGCGTACGTAAAGTTAACGGACGTTGGCGGGATACGAGGTCGCGAAAAAAAAAATCCTTTCGCGAGATAAGAGATCACCCCTATCTCACCCCGAGACGCGAATCGCGCGGCTTCGCTTCGAGCATGACGCGTTTCTCTTCTTCTCATGCGGAACGACGTGTTTATTTGCGAATCGACCGCCTAGTTTCTATCGCTGTAAGTATCTCTCCAATGGAGGAATCTGTCTCTTTCTCTTTCTAACGTCGCCGAGTGATCTCGTTGTCGAGATCTCTTCCCATCGGATTTATTCGCGATCTTCTACGTTTGCTTTCTTTTTTCAATTGGATCTCGAAAGCAGATCCCTTTAGAGATACACCGAGATCCTTCGTTCGTACTTTGCTCCATCGCGTCTAATTCAGAGAAAGGCCGAACAGACATCTTACGAAACATCGTGACGTGAATATCCCGACTTTGTATCCCGACTTTAAATTCATATACGTGAAACGCGTCTAGACGAAGCTCACAATTTGCTAGAAATGTCTTCGTAGAAGTAAAAGTAATTTTTGTTATTTTACCGCTATATAATGTTCGTGCACAGCCGATTAATTATATCCTATTATGTGTAACCCAACGAGACACACGGTAACATCATCGTGTCGAATCATCGATGGCTCAACGTCTGAAGCGTTTTTTAGTTCCGAGACGCGCACACGTAACGATGTGAATCCGTTTGACTCACGTCTCCAATTTTTCGGAGAGATTTGGGGTAACGACAGATTTATGCGCATCGCAACGGCGTACGTTTACGTAAGTCGCGCGTCGCAACGTCGGAAGTTGAAACTCCGCCGAGTTACGCGAGTCGTGCGACGACCACGAGATTGGTAACATGCCATTTTGCGTATTACACTCCTCACGGTAGACAGATCGCACCTGTTCGCCGCGCCGAAATCGCGCTCATTAATCTTCACGAAGTGGATACCGCCTAAGTGAGCGAGTGTGCTCAATGACGCGCCGAAATAGACTCGCTCGTGACTGCGATTCATGCGCGTTTACTCACGCTCGCGGCTGATCGGAAATTCGTATCGACCGCGAAACTCGAAACTCCGCTCTCGAAACTGCCATCCGGACGAAACGTGCGCGCGCGCACGTTCCTCTCTCCGCGAACAATCCGCCGCGACAAAGCGCGCTAATGTGCCGAGGCAGAAATCGGTGTTCCACCGATGAGAACCGGCGCTTCTTTTGCAAAAAGAAGCGAGAAGAATGAGGAAAAGGAAAGTACGCTAGCGTTCTTATTAATCATCGAAGAGTGTTTCCCTCGCCGAAAAAAACCGACTTTGTTTCTCGAGATTAAAATGGACCTGCGTACAATCAGCTGATCGAAGCTTTCAATGCTTATTTTCGATGAGTTTCGCAACGTATATTCCGTTGTATCCAATAGAAGAATTAATGTTTTGGTAATTTTCGCGAGAGATCCATTTCCCTGTTGGATATGAAATGCGTCGCAAAACTCAGTAAAAAATGTGTTGCAATTTATAATCAACCGACTCGTTGATCGTATCCTTTCGATAGTTAAAAAAAATTTTTGTTAACGACTTGTGTTACGGACACGTGTTTATATAGCTATGTAACATTTTCACGAGAGATTGTTATTCATTTGTTGAACATTTCTATAATTAATTGCTGTATCGCGGAGTCTCTTGCGGAGTATTGCGCATTTAACTTATCACAAGGGAATAGTGCCAAGGCTGATTAATATTCTCTTTTACTATAGATTTGTCTATAATGTAAACTAGCAGAAGAACGAGAACCATCAACGTCACGATTCAACGTTGCGATTCGAGTCCGGATAAAAATTGGATACGCTCGCAGATACGGATGTAAAGGACATTTGTCTTTCCATCTTGAAAATGTCAAAATTCATGTGTAAAGAAAGACATTCCAATACGAATTTCAAATCATAGGGCAACGTTGACCGTCATCGCATGTCATTGCGAATGCAAAATATTAAGTTTCACATTATACAAATTAAGATATTGCGGTTCTTGCGTACGAAATATCGACGTTACATCGACGATCTTCCGGCAACTTCGAGACGAATCAAAAGTTCTCTCGCCGATCTGATAACTTGAGGTTATGTTTTACGAATTTCTCCAGATGAGCAACCATCTTGATAATCTCACTTTGAACGAAAAGTTGAGGGAAGTTAAAAGCGACCAAAGGTCAGAGGTAGCTTCTCAGTTTCGTACTTCACACGTTGAATAATGCACGCTGACAGAGATTTACACACTTGCATGGTATCGCATCCGACGCGATTCACAACAATCGATTATCGCGGCTCCGACGTTTACTTTCGAACAGCGTGTCAGAACTCAGGAGACGCACGCGAGCACCCGAATTTCGTACGCAAGCACCCGAATAGCAAGAGAAGAGAAACGGCCGTAAAGGCGCCACAAAACAACACTCACTGTTAAAGACGAGCAGCTTCCGCGTGGAACCGAGCCGTTTGATGGGTGACTTGATGCCGTCGATCTCTTCCTCGTCCATGATCCCGTGCCGGCGACCGTGTGGACCTTGATTTCCGCTGCTTGCCCGTGGACTCTCTCTCTCTCTCTCTTTCTCACCGCAGGGGGCGAGGGAGATGCGTTCTTTCGTTGCACTTGCGGGCACTCACACGACGCACTCACATATGCGATAAACGCGCACACGCCGGTTGCGCGTTTCTATCGTCACGCGCGCGAACCTCGAACGAACGCGAGAGAGACGGAGAGAGAAAAAGGGAGAGAGAGGGAGAGAGAGAGAGAGAGGAGGATAAGGAGACAGAAACAGAGAGAGAGAGAGAGAGAGAGAGGAGAGAGAAAGAGAAGGTAGACGCGGACACGCGCGCGCGCGACACTCGCCGCGGTTCAGAGCATTCTCTCGCGCACGAGGAGGCCGGATCGCCTCCACCGCGTCTGTTCGTTCGTCGGTCCCCCGTAGGAACCGGTTTACCGTGTGGCGTCGTTAAGCACAGCGGCGGAGAGGCGTGCAGAGAGAGCAGGATGCCCGATGGTGCGGGTTTTTGTGTGGACGCGGACGCACGCAACACACCACGCAGCGCCGTTCGTCGCGCGCGCGTTCCTCGCTCGTGGTGCACTCGCGGCTCTCGTTACTCGATCGTCGCCGCTCGTGGCTACTCGCGCGCGTCTTGCGCCGGTGCGCGAGCGAATGTCGTCGGTCGCCGGAGCGGAGGGGAGTCGATCGGCGATCGCCGAGTCCGAAGCCGTCCGAATCCGAACAGCCAGCCAGCCAGCCAGCCGGCCGATCGAGCAATTCGAACGCTCGACCAGCGAACTATGGAGATGCCGGCTGTACTGAACGAGACAGACAGGCGGAGGAAGAGAGAGAGAGAAAGAGAGAGAGAGAGAGAGAGAGAGAGAGAGAGAGAGAGAGAGAGAGAAAGAGAGACAGAGAAAGAGAGCGCGCGCAAACGAGCACGCTAGGTCGGCTCCTCGCCGCGTAGTGCGCCGGTTAGCCGCCTCGGCTCTCCTCGAGGCCGCCGCTGTGGCGTAGATATTCTTGGACAACGAACGTATATTAATTCAACTTCGGGGACCCTCCGTCGCCACCGCGCTGGTGCCGCCTGAATGCATCGTCGTCGCGCTTCGCCCGTTCGGTCGCGACACACCGCGTCTCACCGCCGTTGCTTGGCAACTGATGATAATTGCCGCGCTTCGAGCGTCGAAAGCGTCGATGGCGCTATCTAGCGGAACGGGCGGGAACAACCATCACCGAACAAAGCAACGTGTGAAATGTAGTTTTTATACACGAAAACTTAAGGAATCTACATCCTCGCACGGTGTCTTTAGTAATATTAATAATTGGAGATTAAAGGCAAAGGGAGGGGGCATTCTTTACGGCACAAATATATTATAACTCTGATAGAAATATCGATATATGTTAACGGTGATTCCGACGTGCACCGACATGATAAAACAGTGCACGCAACACGTTCTCTTACCGCCTTATTATCATGTTGTTCGATTATGTTATGTCAAGTATAAGCTATATTTGAAACTACTCGGAATGAAAATAAAGCATCGACGGAGACAAATGCACGTTATAATGACTTTGCTTTCCTCGTTAATAATTTCGTTCTTTTTGCGTTTATTTCTTTCCCCCTTCGTCTTTCGATATAACCGCAACATATATATCGTAACCAATTGTGTATAAAACCTTTTTCTCCCCCTTTGTCATTAAATGAATTACAATTTTCATTAATTATTAAATATAGATGCTATCCTAAAAATCTAACCTATCATCCCACGGGAAGAGAACGCCACTTCGCGCAAACATGGCGTTAATCGTCCAGCGAATTCAAACGAGTCACTTAAGCGCATCAGTTTCTATGACTACGGCTAGCAAAACATTAGCATCGTATAATACCTGATCAATCAAAGGATAAATGCGCAGTCTATGCGCCGGAGAGTCGTCCCCACGCTACGTTCCCACGAGCTACACCGGGCGAGAACGCGATCGTTGAGAAAATGGACCCTGAAAAGACCGTTTCCGGTAAGACCGCCGAACGACCGATAACCCGTTGGCGGCGGGACCAGCAGGAGGATGTGGCTAGCACCTCGACCAAAATTGACAGGCCGCCGACCGGCATGGTGAGACCTCAGAGCAAGTATGATCGGCCGAGATCTCGACGGGGGCACAAAGACGAATCGTCGGAATACGCCGGTTCGACTGTTAATTTTCGTTCGGCGACGCCCGGACGTCTTGCCCTGGCAAGGCCGCCATCGACATCCTTCCTGTCTAATCGTGTTCCAACCGCGGGCTCTCGGCTCGTCAGAATGGATTCCGGACTGACTCGATCTAGCACAGGACTAGCCGCGACCAAGCAGTTCAATGTCAGTATATTAGATCGGCCGATAACGCAGCATGGGATCGCGGGTGTGCGGCCGGGAACCACCAGAGGTTTACCGATGACTAGGTAAAGGCGCGTTAAAGGGAGGGAGGAAATAACATGTTATTTGTTTGTTATCGTTCAAAATTACTTTGTTGTCAATAAAACTCTGGTGATGCAATTAGTAATGGTAACACAATAACATCGTTTGAAGAGTGATAACGAATATATAATATTTAGTTATTTTTATTATTTTACATAGGCAAAATATTTGTATGAATGATAGTATATCACAAAAACTTCCAAAATTTAATTTAAAAAATTGTAATAAATTACTTCTCAAATAATAACAAATTATTTCCCCCTTCCCCCCTTTCTCTCTGAATAAAGATATTTTAATCTATTGCTGTTTATAATTCTTTTGATTTTTTTTCGAACTACTATAATTAATAATTAATAATTACTATAGCATTCTGTTGGCTATACATATGAAAATGAAAATTTGCTTTTGTCTCTAAGAAAATTGAAAATACAAATTATTTATGCTCTGAAATGTTTCTCTATTGAAATTACTGCTTTTTACGAAGTTGTTAATCATACGGTTGAAATTTCCATCTACAGGCAGATTCAGGACAAGAGATACTATGAAGGGTTGCTGCAGCTGAAAATAAGGGAACTGACCCAGGAGGTTGGGACCATAATGAAGGACATAGACACGCAGAATAAAGAGAAGGCCACCTTTCTGCACTATGACAAGAGAGCCAAGAGCTTAGCTGCAGAATTGACGACTTTGCAAGCCGAATTAGCAGATTACAATCTCGTCGTGGACAAGATGACCTTGGATGTTGACAAGGGAACGATAGAACAGGAGGCTAAGGAGCTTGAACTGATGAACGAACGCAGAACAGCGGAGGTCGAGCGACTGTTTGAGCAACGTAAACAAATGGAACAAAGGTTGCACAAAATGGAGAAAGATATTGAGAACGAAAAAAAGCGAACTGAACATCTGATCGAGAGCATGGACCCGCAGACAAAGGAGAAGTACGACGACCTGTCCCGGCAGAAGACGGACTTGCAGGAGCAAGCGCAGCAGATGCAGCGCGAGCTGGATCAATTGTCGAAGGAACAGGCTCACCTGGAAGAGCAGATTGCACTGTCGCAGGTGAAACAAGAAGCGGTGAAGCTTCAGGTTAGAATCATAGAAGCGGAGGAGAAGCGAGACCGACTGCGAGAAGAAGAACGTAGGCGATTGTCACCAGAGGACGAGAAGGAGCAACTGCTGCAGAGGATAAAGCACGACAATACGGACATCGCTGCGACAGAGGCGCAGATAGCCGAGAAAGAGAGGAAAGTGAGCGAATTGGAACTGGAGCTGGAACAATTGGAAACGGATATGGAAGATAATCAGTCGGAGAAACAGGTGAAATACAAAGAGCTGCGTAAACGGGAGGAGACAATGGAGCAGTTCATGTTGACATATGAGCAAAACAAGCAGGAAGAGATTGAGAAACTGGAGAAACTCAAGCGAGACATTGTCGACAAACTGGCAGCAGTAGCGAACGGAGTGGCCAACAACGAATACCTGACGGAGGCCGAGGAAATGGCCGTGTTGCGCGACAAGTTTTCGTACAACGATTATGAAGTCACGCATCACGACGACGATTTTGATAGTCTGAAGAAGGATTACGCCACTATGCAACAAACATTCAACAAGATGAGAATCCTAGAGGAGAAACTGCAACTTGAGTCCAAGCAGATGAAGGAGAAACTGAAAAAACAGCAGAGCGAACTGATCATTCTGGAGGATCTAGACGGTCTGAAAACACGAAACGAGCTTAAACGAGACGAGTTAATTGTTGAACGTGAAGGACTGGTGTCTGAGGAAACGATACGCGAGGATGAGCTCAAGTCCCTGCAAACAGAATATGACGAAATCAAAGAGAAGCTGGAGAAATACGAGGTTTATCCAGAGATCAATAGCCTGGAGGATAAGCTGGCGAAATTGAAAGCGGACAACAAGGAGATCAAGGAATTCATGAACAAAGAGAAGGAGCGCGTTAATTACGAACCGCTTAAAGAGAAAGCATTCAAATTAATCAATGATTACGGTCTGGTGCTTCGGGAAAATCTGAAATCTCTTTATTGAATCGTATGTTTGTCTTTTTGAGATATAACAATGTTTCTTAGAAAATAATAACAATGCGAATATGAGACAACGATAACGACGATTATATACCTGCGCTTACGACTGAATTGTCTTTATCTCACGCGTTTTGTCGTTCGAGTCTTATATGTTTATTATTATTACTAACAATTACCTCATTCTTGTCCGAATCGAAATCGGCTGGGAGTGGTATTTTATTCAACTTGAAAAATTCAATAAATCCATGTTTGAAAGATTTGCTAGGCTTGATATTTTTCTCGCGCATTATTTCCCAGAGTTCGAGGGCGTTCTTGTGATCACCTATTTTACCTGTTAGTATAAAATGTCAATAGTATTAAGTATCGATGAATCTTGTATGTAGTATGTATGTATTTCACTACATGTGTGTGTGTGTGTGTATATATATATATATATGGTATATACTTACTATAGTAGGCAAGGAGCGTGTCGCACAAGAAAATTTGGTTCACATTGTTCGAGTCCTGAGTCGCTTTCAAAATCATCAACAAGCTTTTCACATTGTTTGACTTCTGCGCGAAATTGAAGTAGTGCATGAGGTTGTTCATAATGATCCTTTGTTGCTGTAATAGAAAAGTCGCAGTGAAAAGAAAGTATAATAAAAGAGACACAATAGTCAGAACATGTCGGGGATATGTTTCAGTTACCTGCAATATAGATTGTAGTTCCTCCATTTTTTCCAAATTTGCCAATGCTATTACCAGCGCGGTGTTGGCCGCCTCGACGCTGTATGTATTCGCCATCATATTGTATACCTCCTCTATGTATTTGTTCACATTCTCCAAGCGCGAACCATCTCTCTCACGTAGCAACGCCGTGAACACCTCTAACACCAACGGCAGTTTCTGGTACAAACGCATGCAATTTGCCAACGTGTCTACCGCCAGTGGAATATTGTTTTGTTTCAATGGTATCGCTATCAGTGGCCGCAGCACTTCGACGGTCATGTCGCAATAACGCTTATTTAGTAGAAGGTGTAACATGCGCTTTGTGTTTTCATGATATTCCCTTTCCGCCAACGCGTTCAGGAGCTTGGCGCAGCTTCTGCTCATGTTTTTCTTGTTATTGACGTTTGGGAAGTTCTCGATAATGTCGAAAGCTGTTTTCACTTTATCCGCTTTCACTAACGCGATGGCGAACAACAGGATCTTCTTGCTATCTACCAAGAATGTCGAGGAAACATTCCGCATATCCAAAAGCAACATCTCGGCTTCCTTCAGTTTATTATGCTTGACATATATCTCAAATAGTTGTATCTTCATGCCGGATGACCACACATACTGGTTTTTATCATATTCTTTCTTTATCTCCTCTGCTTTCTCCAAATTGTTCTGTAAGTAATATATATCGAATAAACGGCGCAAAATATTCTTGGTACCGAGTCCTTCACTCTTCAGTTCGACGAGATGACAAGTCAGCTCGTTGATACTCATGAACCGCGGATGCGGTATGATCGTTATTATTGGGAATTGCAAATTTCTGTCAGTCATTTTATCAATCATATTGGCCAATTTCATATTTAAGTTAGAAGTAATATTGGCATTATTGATTCTGTTCTTCAAAATGTCAGCATCTTGTGTTGTTAATTTCACTCCAATGTTATAGAACGTTTTCAACAAAAGATGAAACTCTTCCATGGACAATTTCGAACTGTTCTGTCTCAACAGCTTGAACAGGAATAAACTTACACAGTTATGACCCTCCTCATGCGCAGTCAGCACCCGTGCGCAGTCCTTGATGTTTCGAGTGGCCAAGTAAACTTCTATTAGCGCTGGTAACAGTATTCTGTAGTTCAACTTCATATGCATATAATCATACAGACATATCACGTCCTCCAGTCGATTATTTTGCAGCAAGAAGTATATCATAGGCGTGTTCAAGAAATAGGATTGTATGTCGATCATTTTCAATTTCTGCAATGTGATAATCGGATTCGCCGTATTCAGGTACGGAAATATATAATGGACCAACGTTTCAAAGTCAAAGTCCACGTTCATGGTCTTCATGGAGTCGATGAGCGAGTATATTTTGGCTTCGCCCTCGTTTCGCTGCGCATTCACCAGCAGAGGCCAATAATAATGAGGCCTTATTTCGATATTTCTCTTCCGCATCGCGTTGAATATCGCAAGAGACAGTTTCTCTCTGCCAAGTTTCAAGGAAGTTTCTGCTATGTTGGCTAACGCCATGGGTTCGTATTCCGACTCTACAAAATTGTTCGCGAATTTCATGATGGTCTCGTTGGTTGCGTTCGTTATGATCAGCTGATTCAGGAAATTGTTCACAATGCTCTTTGCGTGTTTCGCGCTCTCTTTGTTCAACGCTATGCAATTTACAATTGCATACGCGTCCATAAATTGATTCGCGCGCACCAGTTCATTTATCGTACTGTTAATTTCGGACATGACTATTGTTACCGAGGATGTGAGGAAATTCATGATCACAGGGATATGTCTGCCATTGCCAGATACACTCAAGGACTTTATTATCTGAAGGAAAGTCGAGGGATCTTGCACCTCGTCGTTCAGAATCTTGACCAAGTTTAGAATATCACCTTGTGCTGCATATCCGCAGGCTAACTCGGTATACAACCTGTTAACGGGCAGATTCGCGTTTTGCGCGGACGTAATTACATTCAGTGCTTCAGTGATGTTACCCTGAGCCAAGTAAGTTTGCATCAATGTGCAATAGGTATTCTCATCGAGTAAAATATTTCTGGCCTTTATCATGGATACAATATTCCGCAAGTGTGTAATATTACCTGTCTTGATAGCCGTGTTGAGCAGCAAACGATACGTGTCATCGTCCGGCTTCACGCTCATTTTGCTAAGGAACTTGTTCGGATCCACAGAGCTAGAATTCTCTGCATACATATTCAACAATGTGTTGTAATGCTCCAACGTTAGCGCGCTGTCGTTTCTCTTAGCAAGCTGCCATACCCGATCGAGGAGACCTTGCCTGTCGTTCGGTTTCAAAGTAGACAACGAACTGCCGCAACATTTGAGCAGCAGCACGCCGGTGCTCGGCTGCAGCTGGTACTTGCTCTCGTTGCACAACTGTATAACCTCCTCCAACCTGTCCGCCGACCATATTTGCCCCTGTTCCACATCGTTGCAAAACGATGTCAGTTTCTGATTAACATCGTCGACCGACGATTGTGAGGTTGTTATGCTAAATGTCCTGACGCCGCACGCTCGGTAATTTGGTCGCGTCGGCGATATCGTCGGTGATATATAACAATGATGCAACGAACGGAGAACATAACCTCCTTCACGTGCCAATGACGATGTCGAGTGCAATGAACAAATCACCCGTGATCTTATATCACTTCTGAGAACGGTCAATACATATTTTCTCAAATGTAGCATCTTATCGGCTTCAATCATCGCGTATCTTATTGAAAAACTAGTGTTAAATGTATGAACATCACGAGAACATGTAATAAGAACGTGTAATAAGAACGAACGATGATCGACTAATAAGTCGATATTCGAGTCTCATTCTGTAAAGGAATCGATTAAATTATTTTGATGTTCGACCTGTCGATTTCAGACCTGCATCTTCCAATATCTAGAGTAGAGTGATTTTATTATATTTTTTAAAAATAAAAAGAGACAACTAATTTGTAATTGAGTTATATTATCAGAAAATTAAAAGCCTACTTGAATCATTATTAAGTCGCAATTTAGATTGTGCACAACTTCTCAAACAAAATATCAAATTATTATAACATCAAAATGACAAGCAAAGTATAACGTTCCTAAAACCAGCGGCACACGGTGCTTGTTTTCGTGCTGGATTGCTTGCTGGATGAAAATACTGAGTTCTGATTGGTGCATTTCCATCCATCTTCGCAATCCAGCACGAAAATAAGCATCGTGTGCCGCTGGCTTTACTTTGATTATTCCTATAACTTGCCGACCTTCATAAAATTTAACCGAGACTAGACCAAACGTATTTTGTGAATTTTTTTAGTAATGTATCAAATAGTACTCTTCTAGCTACGTCAGATGGCGCCATAAAATATTCTAATTCTAGGCTAATGAAACACACAAGTAAATCTGATATATAATTCAATCAGCTCGTTAAAACATCCTTCTTAAGCGTTTATATAATGTTTCTTCAATGTATTTATTTATACCATAAAATACGAAAAAAAGCAGCAATGAGATATTTTAGTCTTATATACAAATTTTTAAAAAGGCATTTACCATTAACAGATAAAATAGTTCACTAGTAAAAAAGTTTAAATTAATCAATTATTATTAATAATCTTAAAATTTTATTGACTGTAAAAAATTGCTATATTTTTTAATCAATTTTTTGGAAATAAATTATTTTCTTCAATATAGTCCATCCCTAAGTGCTAGACACTTTTTTGTGACACTGTATTTCGACGAATTTCTCTCACGGTACCGGTAGATGGCGCTGGATAAACTGTTGTCGAACTTGTCCATTTATATATTTCCTACGATGACTGGAATCGTGTTCAAGAAGCAACAATTATATCGCATATGGCATAATTCAAGAAGATGGTCGTTGAATCTGCAAAACTTGTGCTGTTCAACGTAAAGCTTGTTGATATAAGCAAGTACGTATGCATTCCAAGTAAGGCGTTCAAAACATTTGAGATATCTGCTACACATCCACAATGTAACCTCAATAACTAAAGCTGGGTATTCTGTGTATGTGTGTATCAGTATTTTACGGACCAATTTATTCGTAAATCATGAATATATTATATTTTTCTATCGAAACGTATTAATTAGAGGTTGTATATTACACTTCTCTATTGTTACTCGATGAAAATCTTTCGTTGAAACTGGCGGTTTCATGGACTTGTCTGATTGGTTGTCGTTGATCACATGACCTTGATTAATTCCAGTTGGAATAATCGATGTTAGATCAACCGACGCCATTGCATGAAAACCCGTTAACGACGATTGTGTGTCGAAAGCGGATTCTGCGGAAATCTTCGAAATTTATACGTTGTACAAACGGTAAGTATCCATAATTATTACTCTCATATAGAAACAATCAAAATCAGACTTTATATGCCAAAAATTGTACTATTAAGACAAAGAATTAATGTCGAATTGTCGAGTGACGAGCGCAGCGTTCACAAATCATGAATTCGCGATTGTTTTAAAAATGACGAAAATTCTTTGTATAGCTTTTTAAGGTGTCTTGTCGGGTAATAAACTAATTGATTTATATTTTTTTGCGCGAGATGTAAACTATTATTGGCATAATTGAGTTACAAATGTTTCATATACATATATATCCTATAGCGTAAAATTAACGGTCGTAATTGTGAGAAAATGGCGCCATTTTGTGGTGAGGTAGTGATCGTAAAAGAAATATATTTTTGATATATTTTTTATATATTTCGGCATTTTTTTCGATTTATTATATATTTTATTGAATTGATTCCAACATAGTGTACAAAAATTTATAATCTTTCTTCAAATAATACATAATTCGGTATAATACGGCAATAATGGAGTTCATCAGATGAGAAATTTCAGGATTTACAAATGGCCATTTATGTACTCGGCATTTCCTGGTAATTTGCTATATAGAATACATTTCACATGTTACGATTCGATTACATGACACAAGCAACACACGCAAATGACAAATGACATGTTTATATTTATACTCACATAATAAACACACGCAACAAATCACAAACCTATATGACAAAGCTAAATATACGGAGTGTTTCAGTAGTACTGTAGATCCATTTATAATTTTTAAGTAGGTTTAGCACTGCAAAATTGCAAAACAAAGATTTGTATAGAAATATAAAGCATTATTTATAAATATTATAGCTTGTTATATTATATTTAGTTTTATAATATAAATTTGATATGGAATTTTTAAATTATGTTTTGGTTTTTAATTGTCTTTAAATATTAAATTCATTGTTTAAATATTAAATCCATGGATCTTACTGGCAACAAAACACTGTGTATAATTTAATGTAATCTATATGTAATATAGGATAAATACGGAAATAGAATAGAATAAATAGAGATAATATAATAGAATAAATAGAAAATAAATACGGAAATATAAATAAATAATTAAGTGCGTCGACGTACTTAGGCTCTTATGGAAATTATTAAGATACACTCAAAGCAATAAATATTTCACGCAACAAACTCCCTAAGATGGGGAAGCCCTTCGGTATACATATACATATACATATATAAAGATACGGTATTGTCCTTGAAACTTACATACTAAGTCTTACAAATACGCAATATTTTTTTATTATTAAATACGAATGAGAACACAACTGAAAGCTTTCCGTTTAAAAAACGGCTTCGCGAATATTCATTAAAAATATAGTCGATTACAACTAACGTAGTTATAGGGATATTTTAATTTTAAATTGTTTCTTCTTACGCTTTTATAGACTAGTTTACATTTTTTCATATGTCTTTATACATATTCTTACATTTCTACATTTTTACAGACTAGATTTACAGACTAGATTTATTACCCATGGACTGAGATCGTATGCTCTACTGCGTAAATCGAGGAAGGACGATTGTGCATCGAAATTGCAAACGAAGTAAAAAATGTGCGTAATACTGTCATTCATCGTGGAAAACAGTGAGTGAATAAATTATGATAAATTGTTCTGATTCTAGATCAAAATAATTATGCACAGTATTTATTTTCGACAGTCTCTCTCTCTCTCTCTCTCTCTCTCTCTCTCTCTCTCTCTCTCTCTCTCTCTCTCTCTCTTTCTCAGTTTCGATTAACTAAAATTTTGTATTATTAAAAATTAAATTCCATTAACTTCCCAATATGTTATGGTGCAGATAAATAACAGAATAAGTATAAATGTGTGCAATACATTTAATTATTAAGAAGCAGAGATTTTATAAATATTAGTTCTTTTAAGTAATTTATTTCAAAATTCTTTATTGCAAATATTTAATTTAAACATCTAAGAATCAGATCTGATAATCTAAGATCTAATAATCGAATTGTAGTTTTGCATAATTATGTACTGATTATCTCGTTGCTACTTCTGCATGCAATTTCAAGGAGATCTAATTTCCTCTCGATAAAACTGTTCGAGTAAATTGTCCATGAGCTTCCTGACTAGATGTCACTCTCAAGTAATATATCTTTATGTATTACTCTATCAATTAGGATGTGTGTTTATATGCTTTATTAGGGGAGAATGAACTTATATATTTTATTTCACTATATAGATTTCTATGATTAGCAGTTATTTTAGTACTAGATATTGATAATGTTAATGTTGCATTCAATTTTTTGGTAATATTAACTGTCATTTGATTTATTACTGACTCGACGTATATCTTTGGTATTTTAATAGATTTCTTTTAAACAAAATAAAGAAGGATAGGATATTTACTTTGCACACACAACTTCTATTAGCCTATTCATGAAATAAAGACATTAATTTTCAAGTGATTTGCACGCGAAATTAACCTAAACTTTATAAAATAAATATTTTTTTTATCCTATATTCACTTAATTTCGTTATAGAATAAAAAGGAAATCATGTAAACATTAAACAGAATTTGAACTTAAAGATTAAATTTGATTAACTCTCCAAAATATTAATGACTTAAAATTAGTAGGTCTTTTATTTTAATTTTTTTTAATTTAAAGTATTTTTGATCTTTAATATGTTTATCTTCGAAACAAATAAATTTCTATTAGAATATAAACTAAAAATAATATAATTATAAAATGTTAAAATAGGCACAGCCGCGTGTAATACTAGTTAATTACTATTTTATAATTTAATTTATAAAATATAGTTGACAGAGGAAAAGATAGTCTCTATTGATTGAATTGATAAAAAAATTAGAAGAGAAAGATCGAAATATGTAAATCAAGGCTAATACAAGTTAGGAAACATCATCGTTCTTGCGTTGTAAGATAGTATTTTTTGTATTCTCCTTTTATTTAAGTTTTCTTCAGTCAAAATACAGATAGTAATAGTACAATAGTACTTGCTATTTGTATTTTGGCTGAAGAAGACCTAAATAAATCTCCCGTTATATATAAACCTATTTTTGAAACGGAAAATAGAAAAGACTAACTGTTTTTATATAAAACAATGATAATTTATCACGAAAATGAAATAATCAAAATCTTTTGCAATTTACATCCAACTATATACACATTTGCACATTTGTTAAATAATTATAATTTATAAATTAAATTATTTATTTGCTTGTTTGGTATGTATGTTTTATATTCCTATATATTTTTTTATTATATTTAAATAGATAAATAAATAATTAAAAGCATATTTCAATGGTAAAAATTCAGAAAATTAAAATACAATATCTGATTTTCTCTTTGCTTTCTCCTATATTGCTAACATTGCTTTTTCCTATATTAATAGCTGCCATTAGGCACAGTCAAAGACATCTTGCTTTTGCATCAAGATAAAAGAACATTATTTCAATATATTAACTAAGTCATTAAACAAGTCAATTGAGGTCATTATACACAAATTATCATAGACTCAAATATAAGACGTAAACCTTAACTGAAAATCACTCATGTTTTACGTTTGGAATCTAAAAGATGTAATTGATGGTGAATCTAATAAGTAGAAATAATTTCCTTTCAACCAAGTTTAATCTAAATTATTTTTATGTATGATTTAAAGAGCGATATCTTTTTTATTAATGCTTCAGTTTTATTTACGATCGATTACGACAATTTGTGTGTGATGACTCTATGAAATGCACAGGCACTTTATACGTACTCCATTTAAATCCACTATAGTATCCTCCATATACTTAAATTATAATGCATAACTTTTTTTCTTTCTTTTGTTTTTCTTGAAATAGACTAGAAATTATACATACAATCGATTATTAAATATGGAAAATTAAAGAGTCTATATTAATACTAAATAATTCAGATACTGGCACATTTCCCAAATTATACATCACTTATCATATTTGTGTGAAATCGAAGCTCTCATCGGATGACTTATTAATGACTAGAATTGACTTGCACGACAAATTACCATTATTATTATTATTATGATAAAAATTAGCTTCATACCATTAAAATATATTATGAGAAAGTTATACAACATATGCTACTAAATAAGTTAAAAAACTTATAAAATTATCTGTAGAATTTACTAATATGATTATTCGATGTAAATTTCTTATGGCATCGTTAATATTCACGGGCTTTTTTACACACCAACACATATATATCTACAAATAATACTGCTAAGATACAAATAATACTGACTAGAATTGACATGATCGTCCGCGGCACGAGATGTAATAATCGTACGCTTAAAAGTTTCAGAAAGAAATTGCATTTATCAGTGGCCTGCATATTCTATTTTAAATATGGAATTAATTAATCTTAATTAAATCGTTTTTTAAATGAATATATCAAATATATCTATAAATAAATGTAATTAGAAGATATTGAAATTAAACAGAAATTAAACAAAGTGAGAAAAATGTATTTTGTTTCATCGAATTATTCACTTCATTTATTTCTTGCAATCTATTCTAATTATATTTATTTCAAGACATATTTAATTTATTCATATTTATTTATGCATATACACAAATCTTTTAGAAGTAATGATGTAATAATTTAAATTACCTTAAATTTACTCTTGCCGCTCGTATACCAAAGTTATTATATAATTTTATTTTTATTTATATTTACATTAGAAGGAATGTGCACGTATGGTTTGTTAGAAATTAGCAACTTTTAAATTTTAATATAATTATTTGCAAAAATTTTTACTGACGTGAAATTTGTGCCTTTTTGTCGAGATATTTTTACAATCGCATAATTGCAAACTATTGTGATTAACCATCATTTTTCATTCGTTTAAATTGATATCTTGACTAGATATATCGTCATTTGACGAAAGATATTTTTTATTAGATTTTGGGGATTTTCGAATTTAAAATATTAGCTTTTTCATAGAGTTAAAGAATTGTTTGACTAAATTTGTTCCGCTGGATAGAATATATTTTTGGTTGTATATTTTTTGTACTGAGTTAAAAATACGTCTGACTAGATTTTCACACATATCTTTAAATGTTACAAATTTAAACATTCTTTTTTAAATGAGTTGATTAGATTCCGTTGTCTTTGTCTTTAATTAGGAAATTAAGAGTTATTTTTTACTTTATAATGAATATTAGTTTTGCATTTTAAAACTTTATACTTAAGCATGACTTAACTATAACTTAAAAATAATCTCACTAATGTCTGCTTAAAATGAAAGAGACTTGAGTTATGAAAACGCTCGGCTGAGAAAATTTTCATTGCCATATTTTATCGTTTTATGCAATAATAATACTGCACAAAGAGGAATACATGCAAACTAAAATTTTTCTATTTAACCAATGCCGGAAAAGTATGTTAATAAATAACTATTTCGAATATCGATTTTATAATAAATGTATTTTAACATATATATAATATGAAATATAAAATATATATAATATACACGTATGTATATATATTTATATTCATATATATCTATATTTATGTATATTTATATATATGTAAAATATACTTAAATATATATAAAATCACATTTATATAAATACGCATTCGAAATCATTATTTATTACATATGTATGATTATATTTGACTCAATTCTGAGCAATGATATAATTTTAAGTCGCGATAATGCACTCGTATACATAAGAATCTGCTACTAACTATACTTAATGCAACTTATGTACGAGCATTCTTATATTTGTTATATACTATTTTATACGTTTATACTACTTATACATATATTACGCAAATAAAATATTACATTATCGCGAGTTTAAAAAGAAATTCCTCTCGGTGCTAAAACGATTGATACTATTCATAAAATTATATTCACTTGATATTCGATGTTTTCCGCGGTAGTCGTTGTCGTCATCAACGGTAAATTATAGATGAAATGATATGTGTCGTTTTTGAATCTTGATAGTGAATTGAATCTTTATAGTGTTTAACAAACGTGACTTACTTGTTAAATATTCGGACGAAATCTTGAAAGTCGACGAAGTGTATACCTTCACGATGAAGTATGAAGTTTAAATTCGGTCGGCAAAATCTGCATGGAAATCTCCATCCTAAATGGAGGTTACGGGATGTGTGTGCTTGTTCTAAAAATAGACATTTTAAGTCAGATAAAGTTATCAAGAAGATATTTGGAATGACCAAATTGCTTCTTTTCACAATGTTACTTACGTATTGATGTTGCCAGCTTTAACTTGTGGCAGTAAATCTGCTTCATTAGATGGGATCAGCAACTAAAGTGTTTTGATCGAATGTTAATTGGTACACCTTCTGATACGTCTGGTTAGTTTCTGTACAGTCTTCACGACTGCATAAGTGAGATCGATTGTCGCTTTTCTCAATGCTGTCTAATACGGAAGTATACGAAATATCCGAATGAAAATTTTTCCAGCGCCGCGAAACGCGGTCGTTTATCCTCACCGAGCATGTGAGCGTTCGAATAGTTGTTGTACTTTCAGCATCAGTACTCTACATCTCTCCCTCTTTTCTTTTTCTCTGTCTCTCGCCCTCTCGTTCTACTTCTCATCTTGCGTACGTACATGCGGCCTTAACAGAGCACTTTTGTTTCAACCATTCTGTCTGTTGCAGTTTTTCGTCGTTGTGAAGCTCGGTGTAGTTTCGCAACGTCTTCGTTGCGTGACAATCACACTATGTCCCGAGAAACGTAGCCGATGATCATTTTGGCAATATTTTCGTTAGAATATAGTCGAAGATCTTAATTCGACGTGGAATTCTCGCTCTCGGAACATTACGTATTTACTAATGCAGTTGCCACGCCGTCCTCCCTCATCCCTCATCTCTGTATCTTCGAATCAAAAGTTCGCCACGTGCGGATAATCCTCTTCCTCCGTCGTCTCCGATGTTACTCCTAGCAAAGTCATCGGCCCGCATCTCTTCTAGTTCTTCGACGGAGGATCGTCCACTGTTTCCTGAGATCGTGATATTATTCGGTAGCGCCACTCGGGTTAATCGATGCGGTCGTCTAAGAGATTTCAACCCGATGGGACGATTCGTGATACGGGGCAGAAGGTCGCGAAACCCTCGGAGGTTTTTTTTTTTCGAGCCTTGCAACGAGCGAGTGAGTGTATGAGGGATGAAGAGGACGATGAGAGAATAAGAAGCAGTCGGTGAAGAGAGAGAAAGAGAGAGAGAGAGAGAAAGATATGGACAACGGGCGAGAGGAAGATAGAGGCCCGGGTGAGGAGGACTAAGGGAGAGAAAAAGAGAGGAGACTATAGGCTATGACTAGAGAAGGATGACTAGGTATATGACTAGAACGGTATCCTCCGAGGGTCACGCAAGCGCACACTCGCTCGCCTTGTTGCAGACTACCCTAACTCTGCTTCCGAACCGGACGAGCACGCGTGTCCTCTCCCTACCATCAAACATAAATCCCCACTACCCGTACCCATATACCCCCGCTCCGATGCAGCTTCAGCTGAACCTAGGGCTTGACGGTCGCAACGTGTGAGGTGACCGCGTCAAGGTACCTGCTGTTACTCCGATCCAACCGTGTGCATCCGTCCCCACCATCGTGCGCCTGCCAGCACCCTACCTCGGCAGGATCGCGGTCCACGGTGTCCTCGTGGGAGATGTCGCATCCCCGTCGAGCACCCACGACTCCCACTTCGACGACCTGAGCAGCACCCCTCCAGAATGCTCGACCCACCTACGTTTTGTCGAGCTGCCCCACTACGTTCGTGTTGCTCCCACTACGAACGACCGTTCGTCCCGTGGATTGCACGACGTCGAACCGATAGACAAGCCCGTGTCGCGCCATTGGTGGTGGCCGGATAAGCTCTTCACGGCTTCCTCACCGTTCTCTCACGTCGGACAGACCACCGGCGAACTGCAAATGACGCTCTGACCGCTGCGCTCCAAAACAATCGTATTGGCGCACAGATTCGAATTCGAATCGGCGCGTTAGCCTCCACCGGTTTTTACGCCAGCGACCGTTTCGACGGTTGACTAATTCATCCTCACCCGCGCCCGCTCCCTCGCGAAGGGCAACGCGCGTCGCATTTATGTGCTCTTTGCGCCACTATCCCCTAGCATCCCCGACGATGAACGAGCCGTTGCGCTCCATTCGCGCGCTCGTTATCGCCTGTATGTGCTTTGCCCCTCGTCCGTTACGACGATGGTCCGCCGTTAATTAGCTCGCAGGTGACGTCCGCGAAACGGTTCTATTGAAATTGCTGGTTAAGGTGTTTGCCTGTACGTACGACAAGGTCAGCTCGTTCAACGAGTGTCACGTTCAAAGTACCACGGACAGCCGTTGAAGCGTTATAGCATAAAGACGGATCTTATCATAAGAAAAGAAGAGAAAAGAGTCGTCGTTCGTTATTCCTTTGGAAGGTCACGTAATCGGCGTAGAGTAAAAATTAATAGGTGATTAGAGCAAAGTTGGAAGAATGAGAGAGAAAGAGCGTGTGTAAGTTATAGTCTCGTTTCTTATAAAAAATTCACTGCACTGAATTCGCCGAGTGTACAGGTAACAGAGGCATCGAGGGTGGGAAGAGATTGTTGAAAATACGCTACGGGTCTCAAATCGTTGGCCACGTACACCGCGTGCATCGTGTTCTGTTATTACCGTATACGCAATTTCGCGTTCTTGTATCACGATAATATTGCATAATGACGATAGAGCCGTATTGTGTCTGTCTAAAAGAAAGCCCTCCAGGAAGAGCGCCGGTCCCGTTGTAGAGAGGAGAAACACTTTGCGTTGCGAAAGGTACAACGACAGCTGCTTTCTAAACAGGCGCGCGTAATAACACCCTCGACGAAAGTGACCCGACACGCGAGGGCGTACGCGGCGGGGGGTAGGAGCCGGGATTACGCAGGAAACGCGGTGTCTCACCGGAGTTTTAGGGGGGTAATAAGTGCAATTTTCGCGTACTCTAATTATATCGTCGGGGAATTTCCGCGGGGACGCACATGTCGCGTACCTGTCCGTGAGAATTTAGCGATGTGACGCTAGAACCACACGTACCTGTCCTCCTGATATCCATTTATATTTTTTCGCGTCACACACTCGTTCTGTATCGTGCTACACACGAAAATTATCACATTTCTGCATTTTCCATTTTTGAAGAATTTTTGCAGCCCTCATTATAGCCAATAGAAGAAAGATTGCGACATTCCTATCGCGATGGACTTCAGAACGCATTCGATATCTGATTTTATCTGAAGATTTTATCTTTTGAGAACTTCTGCAAAACAAATTCTCCTCACTGGATACGGATGTGTTACGAAATTTATTGAAAGAATAAGATTGATGCGATTTTTCTTCTATTTCGCACCCTTAAGTAAAGTAAAGTCTTCAATAATATTTATGCATTCTTCATAAATTATGCTTTTATCGATTATTAGACCATTGCACACTCGTGTAAGTCGACGTCATAAATTCGACTCCATGTCTCGTCAAATTGCATCGTGCACGTTTAACCTCGTCGCCGTCATAACCAGCAAAAAAAGCGTGCGTCATAATGGTGCTATTCGGTGTTGGAAAAGGGGGGTAGTTTATACCGCGCTGCGACGGAAAAGTGATTTACTTTGGGGGTAATAAGCGAGGGGGAAGGGAAGGGCCGGAGTGTCGGAGATATGCGCGGCACGCGCCGTGATTTTGTAGCAAAGGGTGCGAAATGCTGTTCGATCTGGCATGCTACAGGGCCGCAAAGCCCTCGTGAATTCACGGGCCGTCGAGCACGCTGAGGTACGAGACATAAGGCACGCCGCTTGCTGCCGCGGGGTGTGTATAGATTTATGACTGCCGCACTTCCCCAAGCACGACGCACGACAGGAAAAAAAGGAGATACGCGCTTGTTCATTTGCTTCGCGAGCCGCTTCGCGAAACTAAACATTCGCCCGACTGCAAATTGTATTGTAAATTATAACATACGCAATATCAAAAGCTCTCTTGCCTTCTCTCAATGCAAAAATAATCTTTTTTGTCTGAAAGTAAAAACAGTGTCTCTTAAGTATATCAGAGCTATGGTAAAAGTCTGCTGCGAAATTGATAAAATAACATTGTATATACATATATCTGTACTTCCGCGTGTACATGCAAATATATTCGCAATATAGTCAACATACGGAAAAATCGGAAATAGTTGCAGAGCGCTAAATCGCCGTTTGCGTCTGACGTCGTGCAGTGGCACGCTGCCAGACAATCGAAAGTTTATCGTCACCCTCCGAGAGCGCAGGGTGCCCCGAGCGAGAGAGCTATGGCGTTCCACGAGGGACGAGTGAATTCGATGCGGAACGAGGGAATTCTATAATACGTGACCCCCGATCGGGGATGGCACGCGTTCGTAGTCTACGGAGTGCGTTTGACGCTATGAACGTAGAGAGACACCCGAATCTCCCCGCTCTCCGCGACAAATGGAGCTTCCCCTGATTCGATAGACGTAATAAAATTCATGGCCAAGTCGAAATTCGCTCGCGGAGCGATGCGATCGCTTCGGGTGTATCTGTCTATCGGGGATCTTCGTCGATGAAGTGCTAATGGCAGCGGTACCGAAATTGGATCGTAAACGATCCCGCGGACGTGACGGATACGGCAGATGCTGGAGTTTCCTCTCGTTTCTCGAATCGACTGAATTGAGACTCGCGCTTCACAGAGGGATAGAGAGAGAGAGAATGAGAGAGGGAGAGGCAATAACAAGAATAACTCCGACTAATTTAATAGAACTCATGCGCGCGCACGAGAGAGAGGGAGAGAGAGAGAGAGAGAGAGAGAGAGAGAGAGAGAGAGAGAGAGACACGAAAGTGTTTATTGCTTGTCCGTTTTGCTACTCACACTTTTATTGCGCTGAGTCGCAGCGTAATATCTTCAATCGCGTCTTTGCGTTTCTCTCTGTGGAATCGTGCTTATAATATTATGCATTGTTCACCAGGTCACGTCACTTTGTTAAGTATGACTTCTGTATTCAATTCTGCTTCAGTTTTAACGTGAATATCGACAAGAAGAAGTGAATAATATAATACTTATCATAATCAATTTGCAACGAGCAACACGCGATAATTGGTAAATCACAGCGCTCACATAATGAACACTTGCTCGTTCACGCTCGCTGACACTTTGCACCTGTACCTTGGTTCCTGCATCGTCATTCACTCAACGCCGTGACACCTACGGAATATGCGGGCTTAACATTGGCATTCATGGTCGACTCGCAGCTATCCAAGGTTCAGCGTGCAATGTCGAACCCCCATCAACTGACTCGAGGCTGTGATAACAGTTATCGTCGACTCGCTGACCTTCTGTCGCACGAACTTTTGGAATTTACCTACACACGCACGTTTTCGTTGAATATTCAACATTCGTCCTACTTTCTCATCGAGATTCGTCTGACGCACGATTTACAATCTCGAGACAGAGGGAATAGCGAATTTTGTCCTTTTTGTTTAAAAAAATATCCTCAGTCGAATATTTGGAGTTTTGAATTTTGCGTGTTGTGTAAATTAGCAGCAAAACTAGGTTTAATAAAATGTTTGATGGTAAATTCGATAACATATGAACAGATCGAAAATACGATCTTGAGGCATCGATACCGAAGTCAGTGATGGAAATGGTCAAATCCGCTCCTTATGACCGCGTTCGTTCGTGGACAGTTCGAGCCAATTTAGGTTAGTGTGGCTTTAATAAATGAGACCATTACGTCTAGGTCGGACCTGTAATTATCCTATGTTTCGAACAAACGTGCTCTCGTGACCGGTCTAGGCAGATGTCGTAGCAAATTGTGTAACCCCATTCAGCCTCCGGAGGATACATTTCGTTTCTGTTGGAAATGTATATGCTCGACAGGAGGAAGTCATTTGTAAGCTGTTGCATTGTTAAGTTGACTCATCATTATTAACACTTACTTATAGGAAACGAAAACTGCGAACGTATACGTCCTTTCTCTGTACATCCGATATGCATTTTGTCGACGCAATTCGTTGAGTTTATTATATACAATATTTTTCGCGATCCCAGGCGTGACGGGAAATTTGTCTATTCAAACGTTAAGGCCGAGCTACGAACGTCGGTGTTAATATTGGAGGGCGAACGAGCGGGCGGATTGAACGCGCATAATCGATCAGAATAATCCATAGACCTTATCTCCAACGTGCATAGCACGCGTCGACAGATGTGTCCCGCAAATGCTATTACGCACCGAGCGCGTACCTATATCTATTATCTATTATCTGTCGCTCCGCTGCACACGCGCGCACTGCCGTTGCTTTGTTAGTTCTCGAGACTGTCACGTGTTCAGAAATTTTCAATAGACTGATTTATTCGTTAGTTTCCCTTTCGAAACTTTTCCCAGCTCGCGAAATACCAACTCAAATCGACGCAGGAATTTTCGTCGTTGGTAGAAAATCACGTCTTAACAATTGCAAGCGTAGAATCGAAAGCTTAGAATATCAATATAATTCAAATTAATTACTATCGTTAGATAATTTTACTTTATTTTGATCAATATTATTCTTGATTTTCATTTTGTAAAAGTAAGCAAAAAATAGTATGCCATTTGACAAATTTGTTGCCGATTTTATTTGATTATCAGACGTCATGACTGTTTTTGTTTTACGATACAATCGGCGGTAAAAGCAGTGTCGCGATATCACGCAAAGACAACCAGCTCGCGAAGTCATCCGGGATATCCATCGGTTCGGTAAAAAAAATTCTTTAGCGTCCCTGCCAATGTATCGAGCTCGCAGCTGCGGGACGCGGTTGCGTGCCTAGTCCGTAACTTAATCCCCGAAACGAATATCTACGATACAGTTTAATTAGCTAAGTATGCCTGCGGCAGGACACCATTACACCGCACTTTACTGCGCCATGGGGCGATATTCTCGTTCTCAAGACAAACAGCCGGTCTCGAAAGGGTGCCCCGCAACGCACAAAATCTCCAGTCACGCTACGAAATGGAATAAACGTTATTGATATGGGCGCTTCAGGTCGTCGGGGGTGCTCACCACCCCCGCTGCTAAGACGTCACGGTTAGATTGGATGAGACGGAGGGAGAGACTCGAAAAATTCTTCCGGACTCGAAAGACGAAGTACGCAGTCATTTGACATTTGCTTCGTGCAAACTAGTAAATGCTGATGTAGCTGTTAACGATAATAACCTCGTACGTACTGCATATTGCTTCACGTACAATACATTTTATTAGAACAGAAAATAAGGTTGACATCGGAAATGACTATAATTTTGGGGGAGATGAGCCATTGTTCCTTAGATAATTTGTGGTTTATTGCAACACCACCGGTAGACAGTTAATTGTGCTCACAATGTGCTCGTGCGCGAAGCGAGTCACCCGCACATCTGCCTCTACGCTTCTACCGTGTCAATGAAATAAAACATAATTGCGTATCCGCCGCGTTCGAGATCAGCCGTTGGATTCTTTAATCGAAACCTATAAATCCAACGTGTCTTTCTCTTTGGGAGAGCCACCGTTGGGATCTTCGCTCGCAAACCAAATGGCTTGTCGTCGCGTTGCGACGGTTATTGGATTCGTTGCTCAGGAATTCGATAAATTATCACGTAGGGCGAGCACGATATGGCGATCGGAATTGAATCGAGCTCCAACACGAAGTTATCCGACACACCGACACCGACTATTCCTCAAATGATGAATCGGACGATGCTCGATTCTCATCGTCTGACGTCTCAATTTCCGCGACTCTCAAAGCGGAAGTCTAATTAACAGCTCAACAAAGCACCGAGATAAAGCTTTGGTTTCGAATCGTCTTATCAACGAATACGCGATATGATTGCGTCGCTTATTCTCTAAGGGAAAAATTATTAATTTCACTATAAATTATCATTATCTTCCTCATCTGCTGTTTAACGTTGTTGCAACATTCGACTATTTAATGGAAAATTGCAATTGAAACGTTCGTTATACAACAGTGTATGAGGATGCTGTGTCAAATCCACCGGGCGTCATTTCCCACGAACAGGTGGCGATCGGGGAGGGAAAAGGCTCCGTCGTTCGTACTTCGAGAGCGAAGTGGCCGCTTTGTTTCACTCGAGGGTCTCGATCGGATCGCACGACGTCCTTTGTTCCTGCAAGGGCACGTCGTTCGTTCCAACGGTAACTACGCGGCCAGATACAAAGGCAGCCTGTGATAACAGTCTCGTAATACGTGCGAACGGACGCAATCACCGAGTGCTTTATTGTTATCTATCGTGGGACGCGCCGACGATCGCGAGATGCTACCCCGCGATAACAAAAGAGTGTCGCCTATTAATTATACGACGATCTTGTGCTCGCTCTCGATGGGAACTGCATTCTGAGCGGGATCAAGGGATCCCATAAGGATGGGAGGGGGGAGGGGTTGTTGTGTTATCCCTAATGGCTGCTCGATGAGGGATGCAATCTGTAACCAAGAATCAGCTCCTCCGCGCGGTCGTAATTACTAGCAGCAGTACCGAGTAAATATTAAATATTCGGTTATTCGCGTGCACTTTAGAGTAATTATCTCATCAGTCGGTGAAGTAAATTGTTAATGTTGTTGCGTTAAAAGCACGTAATAACACCTCGCGATCTTTTTCGCCGAAATTTCTCGGCGTCCTCGGAATGCCACGACGACGGTGCCCAAAGTATATCGATGCGTCTCGTAAATTAATTATACTCAGCGGCGTTCTGGGAAGCGCGAGCGCGTTATTATCCAGCGCGTATTACCCCTTTCTCTCTCGACGAATATTACAAAAATAACATGGTATTAAAGCATGAAGTCCCCATTTACAAGCGGGTTCGCTACGCACGCGCTCCAATTTCCCCCGCAGCGCCGGCATTCGTGCTTCCCCTCTTCGTTTTCTGCACCCCACGAGACGCTGCACAATGTTGCGCAGAATCAAGACTCAAGACAATCGACTTGAATAATTGATGACCACCGTAGACAGGTCGGAAAAGAACAGCGGCGGAGGAGAGCTAGAAACCACCCTCGGAAAACTTTCATTACGTACGATGCGTTATACGATGAGTTGCCAGTTATAAAGTTATTTTGCCCGCTCCGCGGAAATTTCTACGCGGCGTTTATTGTTATTCGCACACTTGTTACACTCGGCTGTATCGAGAATCAATATCTGCTCGGCCCAATGGTCTCTGTCTCTCTTTCTCCCCCTTTCTCCCCCTTTCTCCCTCGCTTTCTCCTTCTCTTCCATTACTAATAACGCGAATCGGCGCGGATGCGAGTCTGACGTGTCGTATCCTCCGACGAGAAATTTGTGAAACACCGCGGTATGCTGATGACGGAGAGTGCCGAAGGGTGGAGACTGCAACAGGTGAGCCCTTTCGAGGCTTCGTTGAGATCCCTTTCGCGCTCATCCACCCTTCCGCCCACTGTCGTTGCGTAATGATGGGTACTGATGGGGCCAGCCGTGAAAAAGCGCCGAATCGAGTGGTGAGAGGCGTACGAAATAATGACGGGTACATCTGTCGAAAACGTGATTGTGTCGCGAAGTAAATCTGAGATCTGAGATAAAATAGTCTTAGCGAAAAAACCGCTCGCGATGAAAACGGTCATCTCAGTGCTCTCAGCTTGCTTAATTGGTAAGCAATCTTTTCACGGCTAGTCGCGCGGATCAACCCGTCGGAATAATATAATACGGCATTGTCGAAATTGCAAATTCGTACGATATAATTACATCGAGCAATGCTATGTTGGAAGATATGATTTACGGCGCGAGCCGTAAATACGTTACGTTGTTAACGTGAATATTTTATAAATCAAACGCACGAACGACTATATGTTGCGCCGTCGGCGTGTTATTTGTACGCTTCCGGAGGCATTCTCTCTATCCCGGTTCCGTAATTTATTTTAATCATCACGTTCGACATATCCGCGCGCCCACTTGCACGGGAATTGAAATAATTGCCGTTCAACATGGCGCATAACGGCGTACGCACACGCGCCATATGCCGTTATTTCAATGTACGAGGCAACGTCGTAAATACAGAGATACTATAATGCGCACTTTGGTGCCCTGCGCGTCGTTGCGGGAGGTCTATCATTTTCCATGGGAACCCGTAAACGTTCGTCGATGGCGTATGACGCCTCCGTGGGAATTTTTGAGAGAAGCGTATCGGCAGCGTGTTCAGGCAGCGACACTATTATAACCGGCCGACCGGTTAATTCACAACGTTTTCGTACATGGTATTTAGAGATCGATGTATACGATATCACGACGTGTATTCGCTGGTTTCTTTTGCTGGCGGAGACAAATTGACACAGCGGTATCTTTGAAGTGTGTTTCTTAGAGGGAGATCCCACTTTGAGAAACTTGGAGGGCATAATTTGCGAAATTTAATGAGTTTTACAACGAAGAGTCAGATGAGATGTAATATAGTAAAATTAAATTATAGCGTTTTGTATTATATAAATATTAAATTATTAATCAGCTCTTTCTCAAGAATTCCTTCGATCAGATCGCAAATGTGCTCTTTGAACGCGATTCTGTTTTCCTATTTTTTATAACGATATACACGGCGGCACTTAGATTGCGGCTTGCTCGCAAAATAGCGTGCAATCTACACGCTCTAATCGCTCGACGAAAGTTGAAGGCATCGATCGGTGTGTCGTTGGGGAAAAGAAGCCGGAGAGGAACGGGGAACGTATAACAGGGGAAAGGTGAAAAAGAGGAAAAAAAGAAAAACACAGCGGAGTGAAGGACCACGGCAGCGTGATCCACGAAACGGATCGGTGTTGCCGGCCGACCGTGAGCTGCAATTTTCTGGTAATCATTTATCCGCGACACAGTGTTACACTTTCACCCTTCTGGCACGAATACGCGGCAGGTCCCGGCGCACGTACCGTATTATGCGATTAAACGATCATAGATTAGGCGCAACGACAGCACTCGGTATGTGGAACGCTGATTCGTGATAGCGTCCTCTCGCCACGAAATATCCGCGCTTTTGGCGTTGTTTATTCCCTCTTTCATTTCAATTCACTTCGGTGACCGATGTCACAGGTGATGTAACGCTTTCTCTCTCCATCAGGTCCGTTGCTTCGTGAAACAAAATAATTTTGCCAATTATCGCGTAATTATTACGTTTCATTCATTATGAAATTATAATCGCTAGAGACGTGCGTTTGTATTAGGGCAATTAGGGTATTTCACGACCATGCTATATTAAGATAGATTGCGCATGGATTTATGCAGACGTAATGCATGGTAACGAGACGTGAAAAACCCTGTTGCCACGAAAGTTGACGTATCGTACCAGAGCTTTGATCTAGTGTTTCAATCTGGCGGACAACTTTGTTGATAAAGAGCTTTTACGGACTAAATGAGCAACTTCGATGTTTCTCATAGGCGACGTACAATTAATAAAGAGTGAACTTCATCGGGGTAAACGATAAGACCTGTCGGACAAAAGCTCCGTTGTTTCGCGTTGACATTTTGCTTGCACGACTTTCCGAAAAAATCCGTCAATACTAAGGATGCGTTTTCTACTTTTATTTTTCATCACGAGCTACTTCTAACAAAAGGTTGTAAACTTCTAAAAAATATTAAGAGAGTTTGTTCCAAGTTGACCAAACTGTTAAATCAGTCACACATTATTCATTATGTTTATTGTGAGAGAAGAAAATGGGAAAAGGTCAATGGTCAATTCCTTCCAAAACACATGGGAATGGGAAAAGATTAATGGGTAAAATTCCTTTCAAAACACATGCACACTTTTTGTGTGTCTTTTCTAGCTAAAGTCACGCCGCGTTCATATATTAAAGGAAAAATTCCATCTCGTAGTCCGAGTAAATGTGTGTGATATCTCATTGTAGCGTTCCCGTGCGTTACCTTGCGTAATAGAATCTTATAGTATAATAATATCAGGCGCACACATTTCGCATCGGTGAGGCAAGGATTCCTGAACGACTCGATTGTTAATTTAATATCCATTATACCGCTTGGAGCGAGGGAGTCGGATTTCGATAACACGTAGCGCATCTCCATTGATCCTCTCTCGTTCCTTTGTCGACTTTTCCCCGAGAGGTGACGTAACCGCCGTATCAGAACCCCATACGCGATCTGCGATCTCTCGATGCTGCGTTGTTGCGAGGGGCGCGTCGCCGACAAACTCGTTCTCCTCGTCTCTTATGTGACACTTGAATGACAGGTCGCTGGGGTTTCGGTGACACCGTAATGCCGCACGCTCGTGCAATTGCCGAGATTGGGCTGTCGTCATTTACTTATTCCGATTACTATTGGCGTGTTACTTCAAAGCCGCAATGGTAACCGGCAGACTCGAACCTGCAAGTTTTTTGTGCTTTTCCGTTCATTATGCGAGCTTGTCTTCGTTTATAAGCATTCGGGGAAAGAAATATCTGGGTCAGGATTAAGAGACTTTAACTTTTAAAAGCTACCATCGAAGAAAATTATATTAATGCCCCGTCATGGATGAAATTTTATGTTGGTATATATTTTTTTATTTTAAAAATATAAGAAGTCAAACAAATGCAATTAAATGTTTAATTATTATTGAATATTAGATGAAAAGTAAAGAAAAGTTATTGCTTGCAGCGGATAATTTAATATTTAATAAGAATCAAACAAACTTCGCATGGGATGAAATTTCTTCCATGGTAACCTTTAAAGGTTAAATAACCCGTTGTGAGAAGAAATTGTTGTTGGAAAGAAGTTGAGTTCCATTCTTAGACTTTCCCAAATGCGAAGTCTTCGGTATTGGAGTCTATATTACTACACTAGGATAAAACTCTTTTGGAACGTACGTCTTATATTACGAAAATAACGATATTTTGTGGATATCAAGAAAACGGATATTGCGATTATCGCGTGAAGAAATTTTGCAAATATGTTTATTTTTAGAAAGTCGAGGATAATCAAGTTTGCCTCGAATAGTGACGTTGAAAGAATTACATGGTAATAACAATTTGCTAGAATCTACTAGTTTCGTATTTTTATTTGCTAAATTTGGCAAAGAAATAATAGAAAGTTTACTTTGAATCGTCTGAATTTCGCAATGCTGACACAATATGCGAATTTATCCACGATTCTATGTTTGGAACGTGTTATCGTCAAGATTATCGTTCCTTGTAATTCGATTTTCAGTTTAATCCTCTCGCGCGTCAGATTTAATTTGTACCACCCGTTGTATTAATATCTGGAACAATGCAAATTTATTCCGGAGCTAATGGGACGAAGCTGTTACTTTGCGAAAGCATGTATAATTTGCGGAATTTAATCAACGATAGTTAGAATATGGAAGATGTTTAAATATCGATCACCAGACATGTATTAATTTATCCGCGGGCCGGAGAATATTTCGTTTGACCATAAATTTAAACCAGTTTCCACGTTCCGTCATCGCGCGGTGATTGAAATGGATCCATAATTAATTGTTTTATAATGATTAATATCTATTCTCTATTTTAGAATTTGCCGTGTGCTCCGAAGTGCCGTAACATATATTTTTCTCGTGACTTGCAGCAAATAATTTTCTAACAAAAAGTTGCCTGCAACATTTCGATCTTGCATCTTTCATTGGGCATTGTACAAATGAGCTTTTCGGAAGAAAGAGAAAAAGAGAGTAGTAAATTTATCAACGCATTGAAGTACATGTAATATTTATTAACTCTGTAGTTTTATAACATTTTATCATTATTTAATGTAATAAAATTTGTTCGCTTATGCTTTCAAAGATGTAGCAAACGATCATGAATGCAAAACGTTATTGACGTATGTTTGTTTACTTGCGTCACTAAGAGTTAATTAATTGTTAAGTAGCTTGTACAAAAAACGACATATTTATATAAAAATCGATACATCTATCGGTCTAGATTACGAATCTAGATTATAATAATACAACGCGGAAGATCGACCGCGCGATGCCGAACACTGCAAAATTAATACAACTAATTTAATCCCTCATTTAATTATTCACGATTAAAGAAATAAAATTAACACCAAACGTACTAAATTTAAAATGCAGATCGGTCTCCGATTGTGAATTCGATTCGCGCCTCTTCAAGTGTCTTCAAGAGACGAAAAAACTACTTTCTTGCACAAATAGCGCTATCGGAAAGCCGCGAGCTCCCGGTATTTCCGGTCGTTATTGATCCGATTCAATATTCCCCTCACCAGTGAGATTCCCAATTTCTGTTCCGTGGCGCGACGCGGATTAATGCGGTTTAAGGCGGTGAGTTCTCGCGAAGCAATCACCGCGGAGAGCTTTCGTGCCAGACGACAGTATACGCGCCGCTTATACGATACGTAAGATCTCTATCGGGCTGCTCTCGCGCCGGTAATTCTCATCTCGGGTCACCGATTTAATTGTGCCGCCTATGCACCACGTACTCGTGAGACGGCCGCATTACGAGGACTAATCTCGCGGATTGGCAGCGACGATAATGCCGTTGCAAGCGCAAACGTCGGAAAAGGCGACCGTAACGCGCAGCACGGACGTGACCGCGCACTTCGCCACGGTAACGGCCTTTATCCCACACATCTCACTTGTCCGTTATTAATATTTACTCCTTTTCTATTTTTCTCACTCGGGTTCCTAGAAGGTGAAAGCTTATCTGGGACAAACGAGATAGAACAGGGAACTCGGTTTGTTCGTTTAGGTTTATTCATTAATAAACAGAAAAAGTGTTTCGTACTTTGAAGAAAATGTTTCTTTCGGGCGTTCCGTTGAATTAAACCACACGATAATAAAATAGGATTGCGGAGCGCGGAAGTGAGACCGTCTCTCTAATTGCACGAAAATTCGTCAGTAGAGTTCATTCCGAATTGTACGCGACTTCGATCGATTCTGTCGCGAGTGAAAGTTAACATTGTGCAATCTGAACATGTATCAAGAGATTCATCGAGAATAAGATAATGATGAAAGATGGAAATGAGAAATAATTTTAATAGAAATATGTTTAAAAGCTGGGCTTATTTGTAAAACAAGTATATTGAGCGACAGAGACTCGAGCATAACTCGAAAGAAAATAAGAAGAAAATGGTCACAAAGACTAATTTTTCGGTCAAGACAGAGGTTCCCTTTTTCTGTTATTTTCAATGTAAAGTTTGAATCTTCCGAGAAACACTATTCGGAAATACTATTTAGAAAGTCATTTTTCATTCTGTTAATACTGTTTAAAAAATCATTTTCGAAAAGCACACGAAATTTTCAAAAGCCGGACTCTCTTTTCTTTCGAATGTTCTTGTACTCGCATGTACCTTCTAGAAAAAGAGGGTATACTCTTTCTCTCTCCTTAGAGGTAACTTTCTAGTCGAAATATTCGGAATATCTGACTGTGTAGTCATTCGTTTACAACGAAAGAGCAGTTGTCATTTATCATCGGTTAATCTTATGACCGGACGTTTTTTATAGTCAGCGACGTCCTAAATGAAACTCGCTACGCCTTTCTCGAATATCTTTCCCCTTCTACCGTGGCCTTTCCTTTTCGTTAATCTTTATAGGCTACGGCTCAGTTCGTGGCCGTCGTAATATAACTCGGTCGGCGCGTGCAGGAGCCAGGAAATATTATAGCTTTAACGTACACTCGGCCTCTGTAAAATTATGTACTCCTGCCTCGTCAGGAACCCGTATATGACTCTTTACATGCCCGGCGGCGAGTAAGAGGATCCTGTCTCGACGCGTGCCAGGATGCGAGGATAATCAATTTCTTTCTGCTCTCAATTTTCAGCGCGCAAAGACGGTCGGACTGACTGAATAACGAAATAGCAAAGACAATTGAAATGAAATAGCGCAAACAATACAGATTATCTGTTAAATGCCAAGCGAAGACATCTGAATATCAAAATCTATTTTTTAGTTAGCATTTTATACCAACTTTTCTTAAAATTTCGCGCATGGGCGTGTCGCCTCGAGAAGATACTGTACGATGATCAATATTAAAATATTCCTTCATTTTTCGAGAAATGTCACACGTACGCGATACTTGCGCATGCACGTGCCGGTGTATTGCGTCCCGGGAAAATGAACACAGCGTAACGTGTACAGGTGCACATGGAGGGCACTTTGGCGCACGGCAAATTAGAGCCGACGTAAGAGTTCTCTATTTGCTATCATTTATTCCCTTTGTGGCGTTATTCGGTATCGCGGCGACATGTCGTCGGAGAACATCGTGGCGACGACGGCAACGATAAAGGGTGTAAGAAGAAAGTGAAGATTCTATCACCCTTCCTTGACCTCCACGAGTTCATTGACACGGGGCGTTGAGTACGAGGAAATGCGCCTTCCTCGTGGCGATCTACAGCTATCTGCGCAAAAGTCCACGATCTTAAATTAAATATATCGCCTTAGTTAGCACTTTCTGTGCCGTCGAAACGCCGTCTATTACATGATTATTTTTACATGAAATATCCGGTAATCTCTCCGAACTACATTTCAGCGAAGGATTCTCTGATAATTTCGGAAATAACGATATATGATGTGAAAAATTTGCTTATTAATTTTCATACTGCCGAGAAGCGTGGAAGATACGACGATGTAATGAAAAATACTTATCGAAAATATTTAGGCAAAATATTTGAAACGCAAAAGTTGAACGACTGGTTGTATCACAAGGAAGATACGCGCTGAGAAACCTTCCTCGAAGAAATAACACACAAGACGTTGCGAAGCCGTAGGAGTCGCGTCCAAATTAATTCCAGACCGGGTGTCGTTCATTTTCTTTTTCTCTCTCGTTCTTGCTCTCCCTTTTTCCGTATCTCCTAATCGCGGGATCAGACATTTTGGGAAACCTTCTCTCGAGGAGCGACGATTAGAAGGTGGGCAATCGTTGTCGCGAGACGCGAACGGGAAGCCCTTGAGAAAATCCCGCGCTATGGTATGGTTTCCGAATATTTTCGCTTTGTCCGTTGCACTTGTCGACGAAACCGTTAATGGCGTATGACTTCTTACGGCGTATGACTCATCGTTAACCAAATGAATCCTTTATGAGTAATACCACATGAATAATACCACATAGCAGGTTTACGTTAGCAAAATTTAATATCCTCCACGATCAAAAAAATGTTGTTCGCTTTGTTGAAAATTAAAAAGTCCAAATAAGAAGCCACGTCTGCGATCTTAGCTAGGGAAACGCGTTAACTTCACAAATAAGAGGAAAGAATATACTGTCGAAAGTAAATATCGATCCTCGATGCACGTAGCGTGTGCAACACACGGTTAAAATGCCGAGGCTCGGGAAAATTCGTCAGAGGGTTCGACGACGCCGCGACACCGTAGCATTCATTTCCCACGGCATGCGATTCTGGGACGAGGTGCGGGGGATGTTCGTCGCGATGCGCGCTATACGGTTTGATAGGAGGGTGCACATCCCTCGTACAGGTGGGACGAGGTTCTGGTGTTTATGATGTAGCTATGGGAACCTGCACATCACTCCGCAATGAGTCACACCCGAGTCGCGTCTCATAATTTTTATGTTTCCTGTCGTTCACTTACTGTCACTTGTATTGTCCTACGACCAGGAGGTCGTTCGACGACGACGACGACAGATTGCCCTAGCCGAGTGCCATTCAGGTTTCCTTGTCTTTAGCTTTGTAGTTTGGGTCAGGTCGAGATCTTCATTTAACTGTCGAAAATTCCTCCTTTTCTCCTCGTTTCATGGATATTTCGACACGCAGTTAAACGCTTAGAGTTAAAAAGAACATATGTCATATACTCTCTATTAAAGTCTACCAACTTTGCGCTTTCAATCGAAATGTTCCGTTATCACTTTCACATTTCAGAGTATTGAATATTTTTGCACACTGACATATATATCTGCCTCTATCGGATTTTTCACTTGATTAAACTTCTCTGACTTTATTTTTTACATAAAAAATTGGAAATAGAAAATATACTACTAATCTTACGTGGTTGCTTCTAACAACAGATAGTCGTCGCTCTGCACGCGAAAATGACTTTGCCGATACCGCACTATTCCTTAGGAGATTGTAAGACTCTACGCGAATGCAGCACGTTTACACTCGCGCGCGTTATATATTCAGTAGAAAATATTCATATCGTGACGCGTGCTTCATATATCGCTGCTGTGAACTATTTCTGCTCTGTAAATTATAGGATTGCGCCTTTGCTAAATCAATAGGAAAGGCGAGAGAGCGCGCCTTACCCGATCGAAAAAGAAAAGCACAACTTTCTATCCCTATGTTCATGATGGAAAATAAAATTCTAAAAAAACACTCGAGAACGATTCAAGTTACTTTCTTTTTTTTTTTTTTTCATTTTCCATAGCCATCATCAATACTATCGATATAACAGTAGTATGGCAAGTCCTATCAACGTATGTGTAAAATGCAATTTTCTGTACTTGAAAAAAATCGCATCAACGTTAACGGTAAAAAATTAAGTAATTATTGAAGAAATAATGCAACTAGGAAACATGAAAAATTGCAAATTGCAGTTGCCACATGAAAAATTGCACTCACTTACTACGAAATGGAACCGAGGAATTTTCAATGAATTTTAGAGTTTAGGACGTTATTCAATTTTGTGAAGTTAGAACTTTTAGATGAATTTAGATTTTTTAATTAAAATTAAGAGATCGAGTGATAGAGAGAAAGAAGGAAAAAGACCCACGCGGTTTTAACTGCGCTCATTTCCTTCCTCCTGGGGAAAGAGAGGATCGTGTCGTCACGTGTCGCGCGAGGATATCGATGACCGGGTTATATCCTCGGCGCCGATCGGATGGCGACCGATCGCGGAACTGCGAAACATAACGTAGGCAGGACGCAGGAAGAGCGTAGGAAGGAAGTGTCGCGGTCGCTCTTCCGGGCAGCTGGCCTGGATATCGGCGTGTCGGGTGTAGCATGTAGGCACTATGGTAAAGTAATCCACTATAGGACACCGTACAAGTGCCATTACCGCACGCGTTGGCTGGGGCTTCATTTAATACCTCGTGGTACATAATTAGGATCCGGATAAATATAATATCCGAAGCTAATATCTACCGTCGCGCGCTTTCTATCAAGCGGCTTTTGCTCGTTTCGCATCTTACCAGCGGGATGTACTTCGGGATATGGAATTGGCAATACTATTTAATAAGGGGCTACTATTTAATAAAGACTATATAGCGTGCAGTTACGTATGTCCGTAAAATTTGTATCTTGGAATTTAGAATCGCGAAGATATAATTGGAATATTAAGAAATTTCAAGTTAATCAGAATTCGTTTTTCTTCTCTCTTGCTCTCTTGTTCCATTTGTCGTACGTGTCATTTTAATCATATATGATGAACACGAAGCCAATAAAGATGTATATCTCGAGTGTAATACACGCGAGAACGTTGTCGGCTACGGCCGATTTTAATTTTGTCTAATTTTGTCGCTTCAAATTATGAGACATTTTCGTCTAATGTATCTTTATCGTGCTTATTAAGAACATCCCGAAATAGCAGATACGTATGAGATATTCACGAGATTGGTTAATGCTGGTGACGTTAATATGTAGTTGTCGGTGATAACGAGGTGAAAATATAGCGCATCGGAAAAGTCTCGCGAGACGCGCTTTCGCGACATAAGTTGGCGCTGAGTCGAGGGAGAAGAATAATGAAATATGCGGGCTTGGGCGGAAATACGCGGTCCCCTCCTGGCACGTTAATAATCTTCGATTAAAAGTTCATTGCAGTCCGGAATTTTAATTGCTATTAGAGCCTCGTGTCCATCGGTTATACGTAATTACGATTGCAAGTACCCGTGAAGTCGAGGCCCCGTTTCGAGAACCAGAGGCGCTCGCTGCCGGTACCGTCGCCGTCGTCTCGTCGTCATTTTCTCTCTCCTCCTTCTCTTTCTTCGACGTTCCGCCGCGAACAATTTGTAATATTCCTTGCGAAGTCCTCGAAAGTTGATGAGGGCGCCCGGTCGGTCGCCGGCGTTGCAGTAATTTGCAATCTCGCGAAGCGTAGTGCGAGAGGGCGAAAAGAGGAGCGCAAGGAGGAATCGGGGGGGGGGGAGGGAATACATTTTTAATACGTCCCGAGACGAAGTCACCAAAGTTCGTATTTCATTATCCTCTATTTGTCGCGAGACAATTACAATGGGTTAATGTACCGACGTGCCCAGAGAGAGGGAGAAAGAGACCTTTTTGGCAATTTAAGCGACGACGTCCG
Source organism: Harpegnathos saltator (assembly GCF_003227715.2). NCBI lineage: Eukaryota > Metazoa > Arthropoda > Insecta > Hymenoptera > Formicidae > Harpegnathos > Harpegnathos saltator. The sequence continues at coordinate 254,797 of NW_020230327.1, read as the reverse complement.
CCGACCCACTTTTATAACGTCCCGATATAAGCTACAGAAATAAATCTTTCGCGGCGTTCGGCGTCTATCTCGCATGATTTAAAATAATTTCCTCCCTTTCGTTCCATCATTTCCGGAGAAGTCACATCTCAGCGGTTACTTTTGCTATCGGAGAGACATCATGTGTCTGAAGAAAAGAGGAGACGTCTGTGAAAAATCGAGACCTAGAATAGAATTCCATTTTCTCTAACTTTTTTTCGACGATACCTTCGAATGGAACCTCTTGTTCTCAAATGAACGCACAGACTACCCGCAGTCTTCGGGTCTTACGGCATGTCAAATCTATGTCTCGTAGGTAACATTGAGCCCGTATCCGTCGCGGTAGTTACCTATATGGGCACTCGAAAAGAGAGGTTGAACAAACAGTGGAGAGAGCCGCCGAGAAAGAGAGAGAGAGAGAGAGAGAGAGAGACGTTCTCGAGTCGAAATTCCATCGGTGTGTGTATCTCTCTCACTCTGCCCCTATGAATTTTAAATTACTTTAACTGTCGTCTTGTGGATCTATTAAGATACAAACAGAACTCGCTTGTCCGAGCATTCTCGAGAGAAAGAAAACCTTCGATCGAGAACTTTGTCCTCAAGTGAGGATGAAGGACCTGCGGGCTATTCGACATTGATATATCAGATGATTAATATACGTTCTGCTGGTAGATAATTCTTTACCTCCGAGTTACCTGAGAGTATCGGAAAAACTGTCAAGTTTTTTCAACTGAAAAAATACAGGACTCATTAGTTTCATCTATTTTTGTAATCGTGTTGTTTATTTATCTGCCGTAGAGATAAGAGACGAGATGCTTCGAACGCTGTAACTTATCGTTGTCAATTTCGCGATCCATGATACGGCGCACATCTCATTGTCTTTTTCTTTCTTTGGAGGCGGGGGGGGTGATTGCGGGGTTTATTTGGACTCGCCGTATAATTATTATTTTTCCGCGCGATGAATTCGAGACAAGAACTCACTGGCTCCCACATGTTCGAGAATCGATTGCCCGTGGTTACGATGACTTTTGTGTGTGCTCCGTGCGGCGATTAAGATCTCCGGGGTTCTTTCTGCGGTCGTCGGCGGTGCCCAGACACGCTCTCGGCATGTGGCCAATGCGTCTACTACGGCGATACGAGAGCCCGTGCCACCGCGCGTCCCCGCTGCGTGCTTCATGCATTATACGCCGTATTTACCGGGGGATGCTGGTGGACAGATGCGTAAGTGGACGCAACCCCTGCGTACCCTCCCCGTGACTAGAGGGGCAGCCGAGACGAAGCATTAGCGAGAGCCCCATTCCTCTCATTCCCGTTCGATGAAAAAGAATCCGTGACCGGTCGACTGCGTCATTCAGGAATTCGTGCAATGACGAATGTCTCGCTCGTACAAATCTCGGAATTCGATAGACGATTTGTCGAGAGCTTACGTTTGTACGCGACTCGGTCGACTAATTCTTCGCCGATTAATCTTGACGAAAATGCTGACGAAATGAAAAAGAAAACAATCGATATTTGTTATTTGTTATAATAATCGGCGATCTAATCTCGCGTGACGAAGGAAAGGCTCCCAATTGTAATGCACACTCGCTTGCTCTCTTTCCTCTTCTCCGAGGGCACTCTTTCAGCCCCGTGCTCTCAACAGCTCCAACACTTCCGAGCGCGTTTCTTTTATTTCTGCTGTCGCTTGACTTCGCGCAACGATTTGTCGAGTGCACTTGCAGCCTTTCATTGCGATCCATTGTGCGTGCACGAACGCATTGTGCGTTCTCTGAACGAGAGACTGAATTCTTCACTGAGTTATCTTGGAGAGAATGTAGTTATAATAAAAAGAAAACCAGATTATTAGACTGAGATTACAAGGTGAAACGTAAAACTGATTCTGCTGAAGATTTCTCACTCAATTTTTCCATTTACTTCACAAACTTGTACAATTAAATAATTTACCATAACGTTTCGAATTGTTAGAGGACCCATGGTCGATTGATATTTGCAACACACAGACTGATCGCGACGAGTAAATTATTTGTCTCTCCGTAATATAATTTTCGTGAATAATTCGTGTGCCAAATAAGATGGCTCCTCAAAGAGAGTTACATGGCGTGTACATACGCACTCACGATTTTAATTAACCAGGCCGTCGGCGTCGATCGGGGACGACGTTGCGATTGCCCTCGCAAAAGGAGAGCGGATACATCGGTCTTTTGAAGTATCACGAGAGAGGTTCTCATTGTGCGCGACGCGTGCCCGCATCATCGAGTCTTCGCGCACAGATGCGTATTCTTATACCTTGTATCCCGTGCGAGGAGACGCGAAATAGTTATTGTATGAATATATCACGGTGCAGGCGTACATGCCGTACGAGTGGCACGAACGGGAAGTATTCTCGCTGGAAGTGGCTCTTTAGGTATCTCGAAAGTGGCATCTGCCCGATTAACTACATTGTGGGCTGCAAACCGTCTCGAGGGTGGCGAGAGAAACGATCTCTGGGTCGTTCAGGAAATCAATTATTACGTGTAATTAGCAGTATTTCGGTGATAATTTCTCACGAGTGGCATGACGATAAAAGCACATGATTAATTATATCTAATTATTATCGAAGAATTAAACGTCGAGCAAAATGAGAAATGAATGAAAGCGACTTGATAATACCAAAATTTACGTTAAGATCTGAGGGGTGAAATGTGGTAGAATTCACACGGCACTATCCGAGTGAGAAATGAAATGACGAATTATTACCGTGGACGATTCATCGTAGGAGATAGAAATGGCGAATTCGGAATATCGATAAATTCCATTTGGTAAACAGTCGCACGGGTCCAGCTCTCGTCCTGAAAGTCGCGTGTAATATCGCAGCGCTTTTTTTCTCAGGCACAATTCATCGACGATCAAATACAAATATCAGAATGCCGAACATGATCGCGTGCAGCGCGGTGCACGGGAGGGTCGCCGTATGATAACGCCACGGGACACAGTGTTATCTGAGTTCACGACAATGCGATAAGCCGGTGTCACTTTGCGTGGCGAACGATAAAGTCTTTATCACCTGCCGTTTATACTCACGTTGGTAAATAGGGGGCGTATCTTTGTTTTTTTTTCTAGTTTCTTTTTTATTTTTATATTTATATCCTGAAGGTTCGCACGCAGAACCGCGATCGTCGTCGCTTTAATCCGTCAAAGTCCAGTACAGTTCTCTGGAAATACAAGCCGCAGGTTTCCTCGAGCTCCGTGCGCGAACGATCAGTATCGGGTCTTACACGTACGCGTTACAAACAGAACGGAAAACTCGATCCCTAATTTACATAATATGTCACCGCTAATTTTCATACATCTCCGTGTAAATATTTTTCCGCACGGAGAAACGCGACGTTATACCGTCGTATTGGGACGCGCCACGGACGAAATCCGCCACGGGGATTACGAAAGGCTGCCTCTTCGTGCCAATCTTTTTCGCTGACCCGCGATACATCGAATTATTTCGCAGCCGGCGGCAAGGCGCGTCGCGCCCCTTTCGCCACGTGCTCGCCGATCTTATCTATGAGAACGCATGGAAATGAGGTGCAAGCCGCAAAATCGGCACGGGGTTGCACCGCGACCACGCCGGGGTCTCCAATGGCACCCCGTATCTCCTGTTGGGACACGCGTCCGCTACCTATCTATAGCTGTGCACGCGCGCGCACACGTGCGCCTATCGCTGGTGTTGCCACGCCACATTGCCGGTATTTGTGCACTATGCCAAGTCGCCCCTCCAGATAATTATTTGTAATTTTTGCCAGCGAAAAGCGGAGTTTAGACGTATAAATTCAGAACGTTGGATAAATCGAAAAGAGATTTGCACTTTTCATTATTTCATCGCTACCTAAATTTCGCTCTCGGTTATGTCATGTTTTCTATTCGTGTTTGACGACATAACGTCCATTTTCTTCTTTTATTCGCAAAGCTATAGACATGGTATGGGCCCTATGTGTGTCGGAAATAAAATTAGAGCAATTCCTTTGATTCACCAAGTTATCTGAATTGCTAAGATAAGGATTTCCATTATTTGAATTTGCAAGATAAGGGCTAAAGTTCATGTTGCGCCGACTTTCGAAGTTCCCTGCGACTCACGTCGATGATATCCTTTCCCGATATTTGCATTCTCCCCACACGAGTTCGGGCTGGTCTCGGCCCGGTGCGCGTAAGGGAGGGTGTACCGCGCTAGACTCCCTTTACCCTCCCCTCTCGTGTGTACACACACGCGTGCAGGGCCAGGTGGTGTGACGTGGCTCTCTTATGGGGGTACGTATGGGGGTTCTGCAGGCAGCTGCGGCCTGGATCCGACAATGCATCGACATAAAAAAAGAGCCCTGGCACGAGGCGAAGTGGCGAGAGGGGGCTCGAGAAGAGGGAGGGAAGGAGAGAGTGAGAGTGAGAGTGAGAGAGAGAGAGAGAGAGAGAGAGGGGGGGGGGAGAGTCGACATCATCACGACTTGGTGGCGCGATTAGAGGGAGGGTTTCGCCATAGGCTTAGACTACCACCGTTTCTAACATCCCTCGCACAAAATGCCGGAATTTTTATTGGGGTGTTCCGCGCGACCCGTCAGGATTTCGCTAGGCGTGATTGCGGATCTCATGAAAATGTCCTCATTCGCGGCGAGATGCGGCCTCGCGCGTCGGAATTTAAACGAGAGATTAAAATCACACACGTCGGATGTCGCCGCCGCAACTTCTTCCCGGATAATTCACGCTAATCTCGTTACCCTCTCCCTCTCGCTCTCGACAATTTCACGGGTTTTTTTGTGCCCGTTGGTGCATTATACGCGCGATACGTTGTCGCAATACATATGATATATTGATCAGAACTATTGGAAACAATGCAGTGTATCTATTGCACTATGTCTATCGCAAATACTGTGTATCGAGTAATCAATGTTTGCGTACTGTTTTAATTAATGATTAATTATCACGTGGCGTTTTATTCATCCCCGATGCGCGCCGGCCATATAATCAAGTGTCGATATTATATAGCGAATTTAGTATCCGCCACGAGAGCTACAACGTCATATTGCAAAATCGGATTGCAATATTCGGTGTTAAAACGTGCAATTCTTTTTTTTCTTGTTTCCAAATCACAAAATAGATATTGATTGTTTTCCGTTGGGTAACACTAACATGTGTGTACTCTCCAAATTCTTTTCAAGTGCAATCTCGCTCGAGAAATAGAGTTTTCACATCAAACTCTGTTGCATGACATTATAATTTATTTATAATCAAGCACGATGGAAACGATTAGAAAGACCAGTAAATTTGGGCTCAATAAATGTTAGAGCTTTGTTGAAATTTAATGTATTTCACCGTCATTGAATCAAAATGCACATTGGTCGACTGAAACATTCGTCACTCGAATATCTCTATTTTAACTTCGGGTTAAATTTATTCTCGTGGTGACAACACTGTCATCATTTCTTCGAGCTGAATGAGTTTTCACTCATTTTCAGTGAAATCTCACTTGGAAAAATTTCGAGAGTTCGAGCGTGGGTTCAATATTTGTCGGCGCCTATGAACCGGCTGCAGACGTCACACGCGTACCTTGAACAACTCGTCTCGAAGACGCGGCTGAAGATCGTGACGTCACAGGGCGTACACGTCACGCGTAGCAGGTTGTATCGGCATCGTGCGTGCGACTCGGCCTTCTCAGGGTGGGGCACACGCAGTTGTAAGATCCATTCACGCCGGATATCTCCGTGCCGAGGCACCTTGCGAAGGGTTCTCCTTCGAGAAGGGTGCGCACAAAGACGACGTTCCCCTTCGGGGTCACGCACGGAAAGACGCTCGCTCTTCGTGTGCGAGGTGTACGTGACCCTGGAGCGACCTCCCCTCGTGGGGTGAACTTGTCCAAAGAATTTTTCGGGGTGGTGGGCAAAGAAACACGCATGACACCGTGCGCTTAAGTGCATCCACCGAGTTGGGTGGGACAGGAAATGCTGCCGCAAGGTGCTCGCGTTTGTGTCATTATCGAATCAAGCTCAGATTGCTCTGCACGCCTGACGAGTTGTGATATTCGAAAGCCGCCTGAGAAGAAAAGAAAATTATGATGCGCGTTGAGGACAGGTATATGATCGTGCGGATATCCATCGTGAATTATTTCCTTCCGCGGTAATCGACGTCGTCCTGAGACTTGAAGATGCAAGTTCCATTTCTCTTCAGGTAGTTGAATGACGCGATCTTAAAGTTGATCCGACATATTTTCACACGATTTCTTTTCGGTACAATTAAAGAACGCCGTACACTTACTTTCGTCGTGAAAAATAATCATTTATTTCATAATTGCACTTGGGAGATACGCGTAAACTTTTCTTCATTGCTTTTCGGAGAATATGTTCCATCTCTAAGGAACGATGTATTTAATAGGAAAAACACTTCGATATAAGCTCGCGTCGATATAAGTAAATTGACAACGCAGTAATATTAATCGCACTAATTTTATAATAGACGGTATCGTGTCGTGCTTTCATTACTCACAAGTCGGCGATCCGATCTCGGCGTCAGATTATATCAGCGTGACGACGAACAAACCACAAAGTTCCGCACGGCAGTTTCTAGAGGCGAGCTACCGAAATCCTCGCGTAGATAAGGCTCTATCAGGCAGATGTTGGCCGAAGAGGCTTCTGTCGGACAACACGGAACCGTCAAAACGATCCGCCCAGTAAGTGTCCTAATAAATAGCCCAGCATGTCGGATGCTTCTCGCCTGTTGCGCCACCCTCGCCTAATTTAACCCTGCGTTTAGCCTCGATACGAATTCATTATTTCCACTAATGAGAACATAATTCACTGCGTTCGAGAAGAATAATCGTCTCTGGAACTGCCATCATTATTTTAAGACTGAACACTGCTAAAATAGATCGGGTAACGTGCACGTGTGCATCCAAACGGTAAAATATATCAACGAAATGATCGAAAGTCTATCGATCGAAATTCTAAGGGCCGTTAATAACAATGTATTATGCGAATGAACGTCTTAGAACCGATCGCGTTAATAATAGTCGCGTTAAGAATACGAACCTGCCCTTACCGACGTTGATTTATTCACGTTCATTGCATTATTGCATTAACGAAGCTCGGAATTTATTTAATTTCACGTAATTCGGGCAAAATAATTGATGTCGAAATTTCTGTCGGCGGCGCGGCGAATCGAGTCGGCGCAGCCTTTAATTAATTAATGCGCCGCTATTATTGCATCGACTCGTCGCCCGTGCGCGCAAATAGATGTGAAATATTTCTCGTCCGTGACTCAATCATGTTAGACACCGTTCGCCGAAGACGGGCAAACACCGCGAGCCGGATTGCCACAACGAGCGATTGTTTACCCGGCAAACGTGTCTCTCTCCTCCTCCTCTCTTTCTCTCTCTCTCTCTCTCTCTCTCCCCCCCCCTCCTTTCCGACGTGCGATGCTGATTCGAGAATTCCAGCGTGCGAACGCGCGTATATTGCGTGTGATAAGCACAGGACGATAATAATCGCGCGCGCATGCACTTCGCCACGAGCGCACATCGCGAACGCACATAAAGAAACGCATACCCGAACGCGGTAATTAGATAAAGCGTTATTTTCGCGTCGCAGAGATCGCGTAATTACATCTCCGCGGAGTGTTGCACGTCCAGCAGAGCGCGATGATGTCGCACGCGAATTAGTCATTAAAGTATACATTGTAGTCGCGTGAGTATCGGTTGGCTTTTCAGAGGTGTACGTATTCGAATAGGTAATATAATAAGAGTAAATTGATAAATATTAATTACACGAGAAAACACGAGCATGATGATGATGACGATGACGATGATGACGATGATGATGATGATGATGATGATGATGATGATGATATCGGTGTTCCTCCGTGAAACACGAGACAGTAAAGAAATATAATTATCATACGTATGATGGACGACCATTATTCCGCCATAATCTCTCGGGATCTTATTTCAACGCGCTTCGACAACAAACTCTCGATGGTGACGCGAAATGATGAAAGATATCCGCCCATGGAAATCCCGAGCATACGGTATATCGCGTGAACGCTAGCGAATGCGAGTTTGCGATAGGAACGCGTGTACAAGGCGTGTTGGCGCAACATTGTGAGCCACCGGCCACCGGCCGGGCGATATTTCGCGTGACCAACCACGACATTTGGCATCGCGCTAACATATTCGTAAACATTTTTCGTGGTTTCGTAATTTATGAGCCACTTGAGCTGCGCGTAATTGCCGACGTAAGCGTCTAATGCTCGTTATCTCGCGCGAAAACACATGACGCTTTATTTTTTACGAAGCGCGCCATGCGGATGGGTTAAGATCGATATTACCGCGACTTATCTGACGGCGAAATCGAGTGTAAAGCATTTACGACTTGTTACATTATGACATAATTTTGCCTAATAGCAGCTCGGCATTATCCGCGTGATCGATAAACGGCATCGAAAGGGTTGAAAATTCGCGCGCCAGGCGCCGCGAGAGAACGTCATGTTGCAATTTCTTTTTCATGGAAACTACGAGTTTTTACGTAAAGAATTTGTCGAGAAATAAGTAATAAACGAGTTGGAAGAGAGAGGGAGAGATAATTTGGTAAATTACCTCGAAGCGCACAGGCGACGCTCTCGCGCGCATAATCGCGGCACACAACGGCTTCTCGACCCGCTAGATTGATTTCCTAACGAAATTAGTGGGATAGGAGGACGATAGGATCCGCATGACGACGGTGCGTTTGCGTGGAGCAAACGTATGTATGCCTCTCTCGTTAGGCTAATTACATCGACGATAATTGCACGCATCAGGCGACGTCCGTCAGGACGCATTTGCAATCGGATGTTATCGAGGGATCCGAAATATGGGGGTTGGCATGATCTTGGGCACGTGACCATAACGATGAATATGATACGACGAGAGGATCATCAGCCTCGTCGAGTTACACGCACACGTGTACACGTACACTGCGTGTAGTAATGAAATTAAAAAGTTCAAGATGTCAGATATTATTGTTATTATTGTCATCGACATTTCTCACTTACGTCGTAATCTTATATACGTCGCCAAAAATACTTGATGTTTTTTTTATTAAATACGACTGCAACTTCCCATCGCGAAAAGAATTTGTCTTCCATTTGCAAGTTGCACCGTTTGGCACGTGAGCAAAAACAAATTACAACAAATTACAAAACAATTCGAATTTCGTAAAGCTTTAATTTTCATAATCCATGTCCGTGGCTTGTATTTACAATCTCCCTCGTTATCGGCTTTATTTTCCATTTGTCGATTAATAACGATGGACGAGTCGGGGTGGCATGGTAAACAAATAACGCCGGTAAATCGTACATTAGAATAATTTTAGCGCTTTTATTTATACAACGCGACGGCGTATATTGACGTTGCGCAGCGTGTCGCCGCTCTCGTTAATTAACGAACATAAATTTGTTCCCCGGTCGTGCGCGAGCGCGCCACATATCTTTCCTCCGCATCCCATATGACGCCCATGCGCGCCGTGTTTACAAGCGCGTGCGGCATTACGATGCTTAGCTATTAATTAATTAGGGAGACAATTACTATGCAGATAGATGTATCTCTCGTGCGCGCGTCGCGACGCCTCTCCATATGCGTCGCTTAAGCTTTTCATTTTCGGCCGCGATGATTCGACGTAAATGGAACAGGTGGTTAATTCGCCGACCATAAAACAACACACGACTGGATAGCTGCATTAAGCGAGCTCGTCGGTAGCAATTACAGCAAGCGTATGATCTCGCAGTAAAAAGAAAAAGAAGGCTTACGAAAATCAACGCGTAGAAATCCGCAGTATATTTCGCGCATTAATTGTATCGCATGTTTTAATTCGATCTACAGATAGAAATGTTACAGCTCCGCTTTTGTTTGTAATCTCAGGAACTGTCAGTGTCACGACGCATTCGCTAAGGAAAAATTAACTCGAAATCGTTGATAGGACCTCTCGGTCAAATCAAGATCACGAGTTTTGGAACTCGCGTATTGTGTGGCTTTTGTGTCTCTTACGTGATTAAATCAATCGTACCGCTTATATTTCGAGGTCTCACAAACCACTCACGTTTCTCGATCGAGCACGGTTAGCTCAAGCTTCGAGCTGAGCTGAGAAGTCGGCGAAAAATCGGCGTGTTTTTCGGGCTAAACGAACTCATCGTCTGGAACGACGCGATACGCGCGAGAGGCAGGTCCATCGAGGGCGAGAAAGGGAGGCAGGAGGGATGCTGACTCGCGTGGCGAACTTTATTTCAGAATAGAAGTTGCCGCGAAGCCTATAGGTACGCATGCACGCGTTCGTGCGCGGCACGCGTGCGGCTCTATGCGTGCGCTCGTGCCGCGCGACGCGGCGCAAACAATAGCGCAAAATCATGCATTGTGGCGGTGCGCATTGTGAACCGGAAAGCTGTGACATCGAGTTCGGGCAGCTGCGCTTTCGTTCCCCCCTTACTCTGATTCGACCTCCCCGTTCATCGTGTCCGTCTTCTTTCACCCCTCGTGCAGCGATGTTCCGGCTTGAGGGGGTATATCGAAGGGGAGAACTCGAATCCGGATCCGATCGCTGGTTTTCTCTCTCTCTCTCTCTCTCTCCTCCCTCTCCCCTCCTTTCTCTCTCTCTCTCTCTCTCTCTCTCTCTCTCTCTCTCTCTCTCTCTCTCTCTCTCTCTCTCTCTTCCTCCTTCTGTTCGTCTCTGTTTAGACCGCCAAAGGCAAATATGCGCGGAAATCTGATTTGTCAAATATAATTCACGCGATAAGATAGGTGGGTGCGCGATGAATCCTCGAGAGCCATTGTTTCCGGCAGCTGACTACCCTTTTTTAGATTCTATAAACATGGATAATCGGACGTGTAGTCAGAGTGAAGGGAAAGTTGCAAAATTTTTTAGGCTTAGAGTAAAAGAATTTATTTCTTCAATCATTCTCAGAAGATATTATTAGTTGAGAGGTAAGATTTTATTGTTAATTCGTGGGTGATAAAATAATTTCACGTTTTCCAATTCGTTTATAGCCGTTCTTGTGTAAATCGCATATAATAGTTTGTACAGAGGCATGGGAGAAAGTATATGAGGTTAGAATAGAGAGGAACGTTTCCGTGCCATCTACACAGGGTGTGCGTTTTTGTAGAATGTTTTTCATTTCCTCTTGGACGTTTCCGGCGAACATCTTTGAAGTCGGGGTTAATGTACATAGGTGGAAATAACGGTGTTGGGGTCGGGAAAGGCTCACTCCATGTGGGAGGTGCTCATCGCGGAAAGGGTGCAGCGACGTGAGACGAAAAGCTGGAAAATCTGGTAGCTCGACCACCTGGACAATCCTTCCGATATACATTAGCGTGTGCCGAGCAGATGTTTGACGATGATGTCCGTTTGACAGTTTATGTCAGATTTGCGCTTGCGTTGCCAACGATATTTGTTTCTTTTTATTCTTCATCAAATATTGTAATCTACCTGTATCAATTGCCGACACAGAAGAATATTTATTTAAAAATAACTGGTAAAAATTAGGAAATATTGTGAATCATATTAACGTAGTGAGGTAGCGAGTTGCACATTAAAGTAAAAATGATACTAAAAGAAGCAAAGCGAGAGTTGCCGGTAGGGACAGCTTCCAGAAATTGCCCCGAAGTAATCGAAACGCCTGCGTATAAGTGGCGCACGGTGTAGTATCGATTTCTCTGTATATGGAAGTAGAAAGGAACATCTTACGAAATGGTCTATCGCGTCAGAATGAAAAGTAGCCCATTTCCGGGATGATGGATGAATCGAAGGATCTCTCGCAATCCTTTCCGCGGCGCGTGCCGCTAACAGATGCAAAATCGGAAAGAGGGACCCTCGACGAAGAGAGCGGTTTGTTCCGCTCGACTGCCGTGTGCAGATTCATGTACGACCCTTGGAAAAGTAAGCGTCCATCGTCGACTTCTCGTTTCCCCTTCCTGCTCCCACGTACATTTGCTCGCCGTTGGCAAACATTTCTGACGTAACACGCCAGTTATGTCGAGAGAAGGATATTGCTTTCCCCATTTTTACAAACAAAAAGAATTATCGCTCGCTGATTCAACGACCGCTCGAACGTTTAAACAATCGCGTTTAAACGCACGGTAGTATCACATTCGATCGAATATTGGGATACCTTTTTTTCTCTCTCTTTTTTTTTTTCAGTTAAAATATCCTATTTCGCTTATATAGTATGTTATTTATTAATCGATGATCGCTATTCTAGACACTCCAAACGTCTCGCGGTATATTGTTGGCGCAGTTTCATTCACAGTCACGTTTTCGGATCGAGCCAAGAGGCACGAGGGGGCATCTCTATGGCTTCTTGCCGTAGGTCGCATTACGTCTCCGCCATTCATGGCTCGTGGCCCACGTGCTAGATACGCACGCGTGCTCTCACCATACGCAACCTTAAGTCTCGCACCTTCTGCTCACCCGCTTTCTCGTGCAGGTCGCTCACACTCGTCCTTCCGGTATTCACTACCATGATAGACGATACGCGAACGCTGTTTTACATGTTATTATGAATTAACTCCCGTATCAGATGTAAACCAAAATGCATGAAATGTTTCTTCAAATACAATTTGAATAATATTCGGCGATTGATATCATGTTTTTTTCCGTAGGCAGAACGCCTTAATTTTTTTATAAAAGTAACGAAGTTATTTAATATCGAATTTTTTTCGTGGAGAGAGAACATTCGAACGTTCACATAGAATCAAATTTTATTAAAATCCTGATTTTGTTAATAAAATATATTATGCATATGAAATAAAATATCGAGCTTACACAATATTCAATTTCTCCGAATTTATTTTTTGCAAAAGATGAAGTCTTACGTATTCTCTTGTATTTTATCAATCTGTTTTATAATCTAACGGTCGCATGCGTGTTATATCCCAATATAACACGCTAATTTGTAACATTATGGTCTTTTTTTCTTCTTTTTTTTACAAAAATGATATTGAATATTATACGAATCTTTGTTTTATTGCGTATCACGTCGAAATGACTTCATTTTGGTCGACACGTTGCGCCGTCAAAACGAACACTGTCCTCGGTCATCTTAGCGCAATCTACATTTTCATCCTCGCTCTACTGGTTTTTCCTCTTTGGGGAGTCACCGACACATGTAAACGACGCGGCCACGGGCGTCGGTAAGCGTCGCGGTAAGCCGGCGTGTAAGTTACGACGACACGCACCGGCGCGTAACCCCGACTTCCGTTTCTGGCGGCAGCCGAAGTTTCCTCGTGCGGGCTTCTGAGGGGGCCTCCTAAGGGCGTGCGTTGCTGAATGAAAGAAAGATTACGACGTCCTTTCCTCGGGGCGAGGCTTCTCTTCTCATCGAGGGGTCGTCGCGCAAATAAAACGCTCTGGTCACAAGGTGTTACACGACAAGCAGGTCCTATTTTCTTTGGATCGTGGTCGTAGCGCCGACCACCGGCTTTCCTCCGCGAACGCTACACATTTAGCACTTTTTTTTTGTATTTCAAGACGAATCGTAACAGAATGTTGTGAGGTCTTTTTTATCCCATGTTTTTTAAACCACACAGTCAGCCTCGAGTCAATGCCTAATTCTTTTCTTTTTTATCGGATAGATTGCTATGGATTGTGTTTGAGAAGTTTTTTTAGTTGCACCTTCTTAGATCTTAATTAGAAATGACATCATATCTCTTTTATTTTGGGGCTACAGTTGATTATACAGTTTACAATTTAGGGCAAGCCGCTTGAGTAATTGGTTTCTATAAGAGCACTGAGAGAATTAAGATCATACAATTAAGAATACCTAAAATGTTATTGATCAATCTGGTGATTAAATTATCTTCAATATTTATGTCATGTAGATTTTTTCATAAATTATCCTACAAATCCGATTAAACTAAATTTAGAATGTGGTATTTATAAGAAAGATGAGCCAATCGCGGCGATTAAGAGTAAGAATTAATATTATAATTGATTTATCATCAGGTAAAATCAGGTTTATTTTCAGCATGCAGACGCAACGAAAATTGCATGTTACTGCGTTCAAACTTATTTCAGATATGTGAATATTTTAAGAGATGGTTCTCTCCCGGTTTGACTGTCTCACGAGACGAAAGTCTGTCGGTGTGTGTGTTTAATTCTTTCAATTATACGATCAAATTCTCGCATTTTAATAAATGCAACGCCGACCTTTTATTCTTTTTGTTGTTTCTCCGAGAGTCCATAACATTCCGCGGCGGCACGGCGAAGCACCCGTGTGGCCCCTCCTATTTTTTACACCGTCATACCAGCCGTACTACCTTCGGCATCGCGCAACATAAATCACATCCTGCATCCTGGATCGCGTAATGCCTCGCAGGACGCAGGACACGACGCACGGTGCGGGCCCGTGCCTTCACGCACGAGCGTGCAGGCCACCGCGCGCGGTGCCGCACGCATGTCGAAAATTACGGCGCAAGGAGCGTGCGGAAAGGGGGGGGGCACACAGAGGGAGGGTGTGTGCCCCCTTGACGGAGCCACAGGGTGACTCATCACCTGGCTAGACCCTGTCGCGAGGGCGAGAGGGGGACCAGCGGTGTTGGAAAGGGCAGGTGAGGACGCGGGCACGAGCCCTAAGCGGTCGAGCTCGTGTGTTCGTGTGTCTATGTGGGGAAGGGTGCACCTCATCATCCCTCTGTCGGCCCCTCTCTCTCCCTAGCCCCCTCCTTCTGTCTGGGCCCTTTCTTTTGCCCTAAGAGAAAAAAGCGAGGGAAGAGGCCAAGGTGCGTGCGCGATACACGCGTGTGCAGTGTGTACCCCCTTGCTCCCTCCTCCGGAGCCTTCCCCGTCGCGTACGTGCCGCCGGAAAGTATCGCCTTTCATTAAAATTACCCGGGCGCTTAGCGATCGATCGATTCGCGCGGCCGATACCTTCGTAACGTTATTCGTTGTCGACGCGCGTCAGCTTTTTGTCGAAAGCGCGAGCTATGCGACGAGGGAACGTCGCGTCGAGTGCAATTCGAGGGACAGACACGATTAATTGACGCGGTGGAATCGATGACTGGAAGAACGTTGTGTAAGCGGAGACATCGTTTTGAGAGAAAACCGCCGTTTTCTTAATTTCGTCGCCTTTTTACGTCGTGAGATTTCAAATTATCCATTGGTTCATTATATTATAAATAACAAAAATTACACGGTTAACACGGATATTTCGCGAGGAAATAAAAAGAAATTTGGATATTTTTTTATCGAATTCGAATCTTTTCACCTGCGTACTTTCCTCCCAACGAATGTATTAAAGTTACGATTAGTAATAGCTGTAATTAATGGTAATAACACCTCCAAGACGCGGCCGATCTGTCATAATTATAAGAAAGAGAATCGGCAAGGACTCATTCTAATAGGTTCTTATCCCCCGTAATATCAAAGTTACAATATCAAAGGCCATTACGCGACATTACACCGTTAGCGTTATATACGCAGCACGCGTGCATTCTCATGTGTATAAATATATCAACTCGTTGCGCTACGTATGCGACGTGCTATTCATTGATTCCATTCATTGTACCGTTCAATCGACGGCAATCGACGTAACGTTTGTGAATTTGTCGCCACAAGATCGACAAATGTGACTCGACAAGATTGTACCGTTCTTGCTATTAATTAGATAAATTTATCATGTAAATAATTTGGGAGTAAAAATGATCTCTTAGGGAGGAGACGACGCGCAAATTTTTCTTTAACGTTGATTATCTTGGAATTAAATTGAAAATAAATTTTTTATTAATATGTGAAATATAATACTATCGCGTCTCTTTAAGTTGCATATAACTCGACGAACGAGATTCCAACATTCTCTTGCTCTGGTAAAATTTAATTCTTTACGTCAACTTAATTCTCCACGTGAAATAATTCTACAATTTTCCGCCGTCGAACGATCTCTGCGGAACATGCATTCCGAGTTCCTCAAAGAACTCCTAATTGAACTAGGTACGGGAATGACGAGGGAATATCTGATATCGTCACTCGTTACATTTTGCAGCGACAACACGGTCTTGATAGACGCGAGTAATTCCGGATCTCTCGAGTTTCCTTGTTTACACGCGAATGTCACTTCTTCGCGGAAAATCACAGAAACTAATTGCTAGAGCGAAATCGTCGTTGAATCTGCTTCCCTGGATACCTCGGCGAGTATAGTTATACGTACGCGCGCTATACGCACATACGCACCGCTATAACGCGATACACGACAGATGTAATGTCGTTTGAAAAATATAACCGTTACGTCGCTCGTCGACAATGGGAATCGATGTGAGTCGCGACTCGCTAGATTATCGTCGGTGATCTCAGTGTCGTCGTACAGATAGAAAAAGAGTGAAAGAAGGCGAGAAAGAAAAAGAAAGAGTTATATATTGGATGGACAAAAATTGATTACCGACGTATGTGATCGAACAAAGCCACGCCACGACGACGATCAAGAGCCTCTCGTCGTCGTCGTCGTCGTCGTCGTCTATGATTTTTCCTGCTATTTCGATGTTCTCAGGACACTGACGTAACGCTTCGCAGATAGAAAGAGCGTACGTGTTCTTTAAATTACATCGATCCGTCGCATATAAGACACACACACACACACACACGTATGTGTCTTATGTGCACCTTCGCTTTACACGCAAGGACGCACACCGGCGGGATTCGAACTTTTTTTTCCTCGACTGCCCCCTACAAGAGAACGCCGCTCGTCGTCGCTCGGCGCTCTGCTAATTTTTCAAATTCAAACAGTCGAGAGATAATGGTATTACTCCCACTCTCTACCTCCACGAACTCTCCCCGTCAGGAATAATAACTGTAACCGGCGCGACGGTGAACGTCGCGAAAGTTATCGCGTCCTGCAGTGGGAAACCTCGGGCGAAAGCCCACGGCTTTTTCCTTCGCAAGAATTACGCGCGGTCGATCGTCACGAATCCATCGAATTTATTAGATTTTTTTGTGCGCGCTCCCGCGAGTTACTTTGTTGCAAGTCCACTCGAGAGAGGCGGCTTTTCAGTCCCTGCGGAGTTTTATGCGGTATCTCCTTTCTTTCTCTCATGCTTCGTGTCTAAAGTTCTCCGAACTCCGCAAAGGTCACGCGTTTTTGTTCGTTGATGCGAAGTATTGTAAAGTATCAGAGTATCATTAATAAAAAAAAAAGGGAAAAATGTCGATGAAGCGAACACTTGTTATAATGATGGAATTACTTTAATTACATATTTTTTAATGCGAATGTGGAAAGCGATAAACAGTGATACAATTTCGGGGTCGAATTATCGTCACTAGATTCTTGTCGCGTTCTTAAAATCGCCGAACAGCCAATCGCTGAACGATGAACGCTGGCATTCACGCATTTGATATCGGAATGATTCCACACCCCCTCTCCGTGAACCACCGATCACCATGGACACCCGTTATAAGTATCGCGCGTGAGTCGGGGCCTTTGAACATTGACCATATGGTGTGCCATGGCACGGCTACGATTTATACGCACCCCAAACGTATCTCGCATGTACGCAACCATAAGATTTCATTAATTACCATTGTCACAAGGGCGAACATTCGTGGACGCCAGAGAAAGAGAGAAAGAAGGAGGGGAAGCGGAAAGACTTAATTATATGTCGAATGCTCATTACGTTATTACACGGAGCGTTACCCGCCGATTGCGGGATTGCGGATTGCGCGTAGCGTCGCCGGCCGTATCGATGGCCGTGATCGATCGCAGTGCGAGAACGCGATGTGTGTGCATCGTGTCGTCGTGAGACGACGGCTGAAACTCAAACCACGTTGACGATGACATTTCGTGTAATGCACCGGCGACATATAGCAGCGCTCGATTGCGACTAGGAATAATTAATCTCCGATATTGTTTGTTATCCGCGGTGTATACGCGGGTATCCAGCTGCGAGCAAAGTGATATTGCAGTTTCAGTGTGGCTGAGATGGTAGGCGTTGTCAAGCCTAGAACGGATGTATGAGGCTTGTGGAAACGAACACATAGCGTGGTTGAGTATTCTAACTTATTTTTATTAGTAATACGATAAGCGATGATAAAATAAGCAAATAATAGGAAGATTATAAAAGAGAGAACGTACGTTGCGATAATATCGTCATGCTGGAATCATTAATGATAAATTGTCGTTGCACGAGTTGGGAAACTCATTCCATCTCTTGAGATTTATTTGTTATACTTTCGCTGCGCGCGACTTTTCTCGAGACCTCGCTGAATCTCGCGGCTCAACGTTAACCCGCAATTTCGCTATCTGTGCGCCGCCGCGCCGGAGACACATCTCCAATACTGCTCGTCATTGTCATCGACGCCGCCGCTTCTGCCGCTTCTGTCGTGACTTGGAGGGACAGAAGGCACTGAATTATGCTTAATTATTCGATCTCGGTAACGCGCTAAAGCGAGAATAATTACTCCCTCTCTCTCTCTCTCTCTCTCTCTCTCTCTCTCTCTCTCTCTTCCTCTCTCTCTCTCTCTCTCCCTCTCCCTCTCTCTCTCTCTCTCTCTTTCTCTCTCACTCACTCTGTCGTTTCTTCACGAAAGGAATATGTGAGTTAAATTTACGCGGCTAATGGACCGCGGTGTGTCAACATCGCTCGCGGCCGAATATATCCTGCGATTTAATATCAAATCTGTAGGAAATTTGCCTCACAATCTGTTCTTAGGCCGGGCGCGACGTCGCAGAGCAAAACACGAGGGAGAGAGGAGAGCGTTTAAGAGGCACTTTCGATGCAAATCCGGTGCACCCTCTCGACACGTTTCTCCTCCCGCTTTTTTCTACAGCATCTTCCCTTCTTTCGATCGCGAAACACTATCTAATTTGCCTTTGTGCGCTGCCATAAAATTCAGCGCGAAACTTACAGCTACCGGAGAGCGCGCCTTTCTCCGAGCCTTCGCGAGTCGCGACTTTCAGCTGCAGACCGCACACGATCGAGATCCGTTATCGTTGCTCGATCGGTGTACACTTGAACACGAAGTGAAGACGTATCTGAAACGCGAAAGAGAAAGAAAGAAGAGTTACTTAAAAGTTATTTAGATAGATTTGATGGAACTGTCGGGTCTGATGCGTCCACTTACCTGATTAGCCAAGGCTGAGAATTGAGATGTCGTTGGAAGCAGAACGACGCAAATTCGTTCAAGTGTCGTTAAGGGGAAAACGGGGAGATCCAGCGAATAATCCTCGGCGTTTGAGGGAAAAATACGCGGCACACATACGCGGGACATCCCGTATGCAAAAAGTCAGGCGGTCTCGGGCCACACGCAATTTCCCCGGAAAGCCCTTTCACGAGAGCGGAGGCTCTCAAAATCTATTACGTCTTCGACACGTCGCTGTCGGGGTTCTAACTTATTCATGGACCTGTTGAGGCGTTCAAGATGCGTTTAGGGACGGGGAGTAGGCGCGCGCTTCTCGTCCCCGTCCCTGCCTCTCGTCGCGCGAGTAGATATAAGGGTAGTTAGCGCCCTTCCTCACGTTCGTCCGCTTTGGGGGCGGGGGGGGGGTGTAGGGAGAGTAGAGAAAGAGATAGAGAGGGATGAAATCACTACAGTGGCCAAAGACTCGTGAAATTGCCCGTTTAAAATACAGCAGGATGCTGCCGTGTGTTTGCCGCGCGCAGATTACGCGTAACGATGCTCCGCGAATCGGTAACAAGCGGACTCGGTCGAGAGAAGTAATGATAGAGGAAGAGAGAGGAAAGAGGAGGAATTATACGAGAACGTTGGATTTTAACATCGGGGCAATTCAGGTCTCACTGCTTCGCTGTATGCACGTGTGCAAAATCGACGGCTCCTTTAATATCTGCTTATGATAACAGGAGCGGAAGCTATTTTCCGAGCGCTCTATTTATACTCGTGTTTCGACAAGATACGTTCCCGATCGGGCGAGAAGGTGATACCTGAGGGTTAATGCACCCGTTTGAAGACACGTGAGCGCAACGTGAAGCGAACGTACGGAGGGACCGTAATCGAAAAAGTCATTGTTTCATTTTATCACAGTGAAGCGCAAGTAAAGCGCATATATAAGACCAAGTCTAGACTCGCGTATTATGCAGTTCGATCCAGCCTTTTCATGGTTGGCAGAACATCCCTGTCCATATCCAGAGATCCACATGGATCTGACTCGATTCTATTTAATTGAACACGACTGCGGTTTGTGCGCGTAGCAAGATTCGCGCGAAACGCGCCTGAAACTTGCTTCTTTCTACTTAGTCTTTCTGCGGTGTCAAAGAGAGAAAGATCGTCGTTAGAATTGTAAAGGTGCCGCTTCCGATCGCTCGCGCGATAAGCATCGACGAGTATCTCGAATCGCGCATTACGAATTACATAATTAAGCATCGGGCGAGGACCGGTCGGTTATCCTTCGACGGGATCGGGCTCGACGCGCGCACAAGGCTAGGAATAAATTGCACGCTCGAGAATGCAACTGGCCAGTCGGGTACTTTCGAGAATTCGTCGACTATCGTCGGTCTCGATCACATACCTCGCATGACGAGACATGCGTCGCCGCACATAATTGGCCGGCTATGTGCGTGTCTTTACGCACCGAGTTAGAACGGAGAACGAGAGCGAGTGAGAAGGAGATAAAGAAAGAGGAAGGAGGGAAGGCCCACGTGCGCGCGGGGTTCACCACCGCCGAGGGTGCCGCACGCAACTTGGCAGAACGGTTATGATTCACCTGGGCCGGCACGTTGTTATAGTTACTTAAGTGCATCCTGCTTATCCCTCGTTGCGTTCGCCACCAACAAACCTGGTCTGGCTGGTGGTTCGATTTTTTTCCCTACACGATTCTTCTCTCGTGAATTCTCTGGAAATAAAGACGTCACGCTTTGGAAATAGTCGATGCAAATGTAGCACAGATGTTTGTTTGATTTGTGCTTTATTTCGACTCTGCTGGCTTTCGACCGAGATAGCTGCCGCAGTTGCGCTAGTGAAAATTTTTCATCAAACTTGAGAGTCGTTTTGCGGCAAATCTTTCGAATGTTAAATTTTCAACAAGACAAATAAAAAAACAAGATTTCCATTAAAAATCCAAAAAGCCTCTGGTGGAATGGTGCCGTCACGATGTCTCTCGAGTTTCAAGGAATTTTGTTCGGCGCCTGTACGGCGCTCTTGGAGAATAAAAAGGATTCATATTTATTGTATCAATTACGCGCACGCTTTTCCGCTTATATCTGATGGTGCGTTGTTGAAGAGAACGTTTTATCTTTCGAGATAAGTTGAGAATAATTATAGGCGTCTCGCGTGCGTCCATTTTGCATTCTGTGTTTCACCGTCGTGAATGAAACCGTTTGCCTGCCTCCTCGCACGACGCTTCGTCGGATTCGGGCTAAGAATGATTTCACCCATTTTACGAGACAGCAAAAACACGAAAACGACGAGCAAATCAGTAACGATGACGCCGGTCTGCTGGTGGTAGTGGTGGTGGTGTCTAGACGACGTCGTCGTCGTCGTCGTCGTCGTCGTCGTCGTCGTCGTTGTCGTCGTTGTCGTTGTCGACGTCGTTGCACTGACTCACTCGACGCCGACGCCCGACGGTGGGGCACGGCTAAATATTGCGTGCACGCAATGACACACGATGCTTTGAAATAGTTCCACAAGGCGACCGTGCGTTGATTCAACGGCATATCCGACTCGGGGGAAGGAAGAATTATTGGCGGACGCAGAAAACGCTTGGAAACGGGCCGATAATCTTTCGCGAAATCGCCGATGGCGACGCGCTGTCGAATTAGAAACGATCGAATAAATTTTGCAAATGGATAATCCATGATGATGATTGGTATGACATATAGTGGCTGGATAAAAGATCATAAAGAACGATTGTCACGCGGCTAGAGATTTAAATATTGTAAATAATTAAAAATATTAATTGATCGGGTATAATTAGTATCGGGTCAGTTACAGTTGGAAAGTACACTGCTATATAGTATGATCGAAATGTATAGCTTGATAAGGGAGATCAATTTTATATTATTCGGCCCCATATTATTCGCCCCTCGTTATGACGTTGTAGCGTTTTCGCGCGAAAACATTTCTCTACGCCAAAAAGAATTTCCACGGATCACGTTAACAAACAAACGATTAGGCTCATAACAACGGAGACGTGTGTTCGCGAGAAGCTTTTCGCGAATCGTTAGTTTGCGAAGAGCTCACGTATGAAAGTCGTGATCAAGGGTCAAGAGGAATGGATCCGGGTGGGAGGGAGAACGTGTCTGGGAAAAGCATCCGATTCCAGGACGCGGTGGTAATAATTTACCCAAGAACTCTATAATTGGACCTTTAATCTCGTTTACGGCGAAGAGATCAAGCGCACTCTGTCAGGGTCGCGTACGCTCGAGCGAGCGCGTCGGTGCATTCCGGTGCACCGGCGGGCGGCGTCGCCCGAAATAGAGCCGCGCCGTAATGTCGAGGACTCCCAACAGCATTTCTGGGACATCGTCGATAGAACGGGCTCTCGATGAACATGCACTTCAGCCACTTCTGCCGTTGCACGTTCGCGATCGCCTGTGCGTCGATCATCGCGTTCGACGAAAACGCTTAAAAAGAGACAGACTCCACGATGAGTGTGTGTGTGTGTGTGTGTGTGCTCCTTACACACTGTGGTCTTTGTCTTCGAGTCGAATAAAAGTGCTTTAGCATTTTACGAGATATTAAAGATCTTTATATTCGCATTTTTTAACAGGTAGTTTAGGATTTTTAAACTAAATGCTATACATTCCATAATTTGAGACAGCGAAAGTTTTGTCTCTTCTCTCTTCTATCCTCATTCTATTACAACAATTACATTGTACATTAAACTATCCAGACACGATGGAAATGAAGGACAGAAAGACTAGTGAGTTTTAGTTCAGTAAGTAAGTTGCTCTTTGCAAATCTTCAAATGTACACTCCACGATTCGTACTTGGTTAGTTGGAAATTTATTAATTGCTATATTTGGGACTCATTTTGCCTGCAGGGAGATAATGGTAACAGATAAGCTTGCTCGCTTTTTCCCAACATTTGTTGGGAAAAAACAGTTAATTTTGAATCATTCTTACGTATAATCGTTTTTCTCAATCCCTTTTTAACTTCGCTGTTGGGCGACTCTTTCGGAGAAAGCAGGATGCAGGGGTTATAACGCGGCGTCAGTTACGTAATTCTTCCATGCGCCGTGTCTTCGGACGGAAGATTAATCTTGAGAAATCGCTCCTCCTCACGGTCGCTTACGAAAGGGTTGACCGTGAGTCACTCGTCGGCCTGTTCCAGCGACGCTGACAGCGGCGGCCCTTGAGTCATAACGCGAGCCGCTATCACGCGTGATGCATTGATTCGGGCTCACCGGTGGCAGTGTGTCACGCGACGCGCGCCCGTCGCGTCCCGGCGCGTCGCGTCGCGACGTTCTCTCGCGCGTCGCGAGCGGCGCCCAACAGCTCGTCGCCGACGTGTCGCCGGCAGAAATCCTATACGATCTCTATTCCGGAATCGCCCATTCCGACACC
Source organism: Harpegnathos saltator (assembly GCF_003227715.2). Lineage (NCBI taxonomy): Eukaryota > Metazoa > Arthropoda > Insecta > Hymenoptera > Formicidae > Harpegnathos > Harpegnathos saltator. Next base: position 231,305 of record NW_020230327.1, on the reverse strand, counting down.
AACAACCCTCGCTTTTTTGCAACTGTGTGAGGCTTTGTGTGCTTCGGTGAACCGACGAGTTACTTTCAAAGCACATATGTATAAATTCTTCGGAATTTACGAGAATATCATCGTAATTTATATGAATTTTTATATCGTTTCGCAAGTCGAAAGAAAATCTACCGAAAATCTATTCTTTTGTCTCGTACAAATATTTTATGCTGACGATTAATTCCATAATTTATCATGCTTACAGTATAAGGGAAAACTTTGTTTAATATTTTAGTTGCGATCATCAACGAACAATGTGCAAAAGCATATTCACACACACAGTCATGGATGATAACTCGGAGAATCGATGAAAAGCGTTTCTCTCGATCTTTAATAGCTTTGTATAGACGCGGATGCGCAGCGGTGTGAAGTTCCCACGCGAATCCAACTGTTCGCTGGGGGTCCTCCGCGAGTGAGAGAGAGAGAGAGAGAGAGAGAGAGAGAGAGAGAGAGAGAGAACATCGACGTGTTAATTACCCTCGTCACCCCATAGACTCGGCACTCGGGTTAACGGATATTCCAGACGCGTTCCACTCGAGTCTTCAAATTCCCACGCTGTAATAGGCCCGATAAATCGATCGTTGATAGCCGAACAACGACAACGTCGTTCCGCAAAAGTGCTATTTTTAGACGAGTGGTTTGATCGGCATTATAATGACAATTATAAGGAGTGAGCAGCTTGAAACAAAGTAGTTGAGCGATCTCAGGACTTTTATCGTTATTATTTTTTATCTGAAAATGTATAAATCCGCGTTCCAAATGTCTATGAGCGTTTGTAACACTCAGTGAAATTTCCCGTGTATAGAAATGAATGAAAGATCCTACTGACGGTCATACGCAGAAGAACGTTGATCTCTGAGATAAAAAGAAATTTCTCTCTCCCTGCAAGGGACGTCTTCGACGTATCCTGTCGCGGCGAAGTAATTATCGTCGGGTGCGATCGGTCCTTAACACGAGAACTCGTGGGATCCGTTACACGGTCCCGTAATTGCGGCGCTTCGTCACTAGTTTCTGGGTCCCTTCGAAATTGCTGACGGTTGATCGGTGATTCATGCTGTACGAACGAATGAGGCACGGCCGTCGAACGCGTCGGCGATATGCATTCGCAGGTAGACAGGCAGGAGAGACAGACCGCCGCACCTGCGCGTCGCAACGGTCGCGGAGTGATCGCGCACTGAATTACACGGGGTGTATCGCTCGGGGTGGCCGCCGGGGATCTTACGAAGGGGTAAGCACTGTCGCGTTTGCGAAATGAACGGCAAGCACGCCGTCCGGAGCGGCAAACCATCGAGTATCGAGGTGTATAATGATACTTAATTCGATAATGCTCGGCCAAGTGATTCCAAGTTTCGATGTAATTGCACACGCGCCGCGGCTTAATTTTTCTGCGGCCCGACCCTCCGTCGGCGAAACTTCCAACGTACCAATTCCGTCGCCTACAGACGTATACATTGCACTCGACGCCACCGCCGACATCTTCCCGCCGAGGGCACCGAGGTTATACTTACGGATTTATACTCGGTCTGCCACACGTCGCGACGTGTCGCTCCGTTGCTAAACATCGCGACTCTCTCTCTCTCTCTCTCTCTCTCTCTCTCGCTCAGCGATACGGCACGCTAATTATTCATTCAACTCGCGCGCTCTTCATAAAAAGCACGTTTCCTTGGAAAAGTAATTTCACCCCTCTATACATTATCAACGTAATTTCTCTTTATTCACGCAACTCGCTTTAGAATCATAAAGACGTAACCTTTCAAAATTGAATCACCCCCTAAGAATAATAGTATTTCCGCGTGATGTTACATTTATCGTGTCAGTTACCAAGAAGACGGACGCGTGGGTCTGAGCGACTGGAAAACTCGATATTGCTCGGGATTCCACGATCGGCCGAATCAATTATACACGCCGCTTCTAATACCGGCCACCTCGGCATCGCGCGATACCTGTAATCTTGACGGGCGTGTCGAGCTCTTTCTGCGCAAGATACAAATTGCCGGTAACTCGGAAGTATCCGCTGCTGAAGCAGCGCGCGAGTACCTGGTCGTCTAGGTCGTAGGGTACATAGGTATCCCCGTCGACCACCTTTGGAGAACGAAGGAGGAGCAGGAGGGAAGGGAAGGGAGCAGGACGGAGGCGTGTACGCATAATGCCTATGTACTTCTGTCAGCGGCACGCGCTCATTAGAAGCCGGTTGCTTGCAGCGGCCCGGCATTGTGCGCCCTCGTCAATGGAGGATCCGAAAGAAAGGCGAAGAATAAAGAAGTTCCCCTGGCGCGCCATGAATGGCAAACCTGCAATCTGCTACCGAAACCCCGTCCGCCTAATGGGGGTCGACTGCCGACGTCTCTCTTTCTCTTCTTCTCGGTCTCCCGTCTCTCCCGTCTATCTTGCTCGCTCTCCGTCGTACAGGGCCTCGCGAAGAAGACGAATGCGCGAGGGACGATAACTAATGGGATACCTGTTACGACGACGTTGCCGCGACGATGATCGCGAGTCGGTTGGACCCTCTCCCGCGAGCGCATTCTTCGCTTCGGGTCCTCGCTGTTTGACTTTGCGTCGGATGAAACTTTTTATTTCGACAGCTGTGTCCGTCTCTCAAGTTTCTTTCCTCTTTCTCTCTTGTCTCCGTGAAGACAGGAGTTCGTGTTTACATTTGGAACGCGGAGGAGATAATTTGACGTAATTTTTTTAGGGGGGAGGGGGAGGAGAAGAGCGTCACTCAGATGAGCGTAAGTTTTAATTGTATTCTTTAATCGATTGAGGATATCCGCAAAGTATTCTCGCGTCTGGACGCAGCATGATGATCTAAGAGGATCATCGCCCGGTTTTTCTGTCGATGTCGCGACGTGCACATCCGGTCGTCTTGATCGCTCGCGATCCAACCTCCGGCCGGCGAGCTCGGGAAAACCCTCAGCGCCCGGGCTTTCTTCGGCGGATAGTCACCGTGCACTTGATGTAGTCGCGTTTCCCTTTAAACGGATTACGTCGCAGTATTTAGCTTCGCTATTCAGAAGTCGGCGTGCACGAGCAACCCTTCCGGCCGATCTATGAATACGGCAATTAACGCGTACACCTCGAATTACGAGAGCTGCTCCCGCGACGGGGACGGCCGTTGAAGCCGGGGAGAAATTCGCACAGGAGGAGGAGGAGGAGGAGGAGGAGAGCGGCAGAGGTGGGAGAGGAGAGCGAGAAACGGAGATGGAGAGACAGAGAGCGAGCGGGGCTTGATACTGCAAATAAGCGTCGTATGCGCGTTAACAGGGTTAAGCAGACCTAGCGAGCGGCTCTCGGAAGTAACGAAGTTACGAGAAGTAACTGTCGGAGCGACGCGCGAGCGCGTGTATATATATAAACGCATCGACTGCTCCGCGCGAGAATATCTCGCGAGAATATATCCCGCGGCTTCGTCAAAGCTCCGAGCACCGCAAGCGAGTCGTGAGGTGCGGCAGACGCGTCTGCAGCCTTTCGCGTTTTCCAGGGAGGCCGAGGGAAGGTCGAATTAAAAAACCCGCTCCATGGGACAATTTACCGTCGGTTTCGAGTAAGAATCTTCCTTGCAGAGACTTTTAGCTGATGTGATGGAAAGAAAGGGGAACACTTAATGAAAGTCTTGAATTTTATGAGTTTAACAGGCGCTTGGGACGGCCCGTTCGTCTTTGCGATCAAAATGATAGAATTTACCATAGAATAATACCAGTACTGATATAAAGCAGTACTTCTTATACAGGTGTTAATTCTTTAATTAATTCTTTGCAAAAGTATAATTTTGTATGACAGAATGTAAATTTTTTGAAGATTGAAGATTGAACGTACGTTCGCGTACGTGGCGCGAATTGCGTGGGAATCGTGATGCTTGAACTCAATTAGTATCATCGTCATCTACCTTCGATCCAAGTCGCATTGATCGCGAGCAAAGGCGAAATTCAAAGCCAACGCGAGTCGGTCTCACGTCGCGACTGTAACTCAATCAGCTGCGTATGCGGCGGCGTCGCCGACTGCTTGGTTACGAAAGTATAACCAAGTGCACGAGTGTGCACGTAGCGGGTGGTGAACAGGGGAATCGGCCACGTGCCGTGCCTAATTGCTCGCGCAGCGACGATTTTTAATATAACCGACCAGCGCCCTCCGGCTGCCGTTAGGTCCGGCAAAATTACGATTAATGGAATGCTCATTGTGTGTTCCCGTAATGAGCTCGTGTCGCACGGCCCAAAATATCGTAAAATATTTACCACTAAAATATTTACCTAAAAAATAGTATTTAAATATGCTTATTAATTTATCGTTTACAACGAGATATTGATATACAATCAATTCATATTTCTCGACTCTGGCTTGATTCATACAACGAAAAGTTAAATCTTTTCGATGTTTTGGACACTTTCGATAAAAACTTTTGAGATTCTCGTGATTTTGCATCAAGATGCAAATCGTTAATAATCGTTATGATATGAATGCATCCTCGAGAAAGAAAAGACCACAGCAAGTCCCAGGAAATAAAACGATTCGATTCCTCGACGACGGCAGTTGATTTCTTACTTACGTTCGCCGGTCGCATCCGGTCTAGCAAAGTCATTAGCGATAAACAAGAGAGCGCTATTAAATCGATAGCAGTGTGTCCCCCTGCATGACGGGAATGTTGTTGCGGAGGAGTCGCAAGTCCCCTTAAAAATCCGACGGTGACTCATGATAGTCGCGACTGACGTCGGGCAGGTACCGGCTACTCTATCGGCCGCGTTATCGCTCCCTCGACGATGGAGACCGCTGCTGAAATATCCTCGATTTATTACCGAGCGTCACGTGTGTGCGTACGTGCGTGCGTGCGTGCTGCGTTTACTCTTTGCACGTGCTGCTGAAGGTTGTCGTCGCCGCGCCGCTGCCATTTTGCGCTACCTTTCGCCGTTCACACGATTGTAACTTACGAGATTCCACATAATCTTAAATTACTGTTACAAGAGACTCGACTGATGACAGATTTATCTCTTTGATGAATTTATATTTCACTCGAAATTGAGTAAATCTGAAGAAATGTGAAAATTAAAGATTCTGATTGCGCTTTGAAACATACATTCTTATAAATTAAGAATCCACTTTAATTCCGAATTAAATATTCACTCTCTCTTCTCTTCGAGTAAATTTTCGCTCGTTTTCAGTGAATCAGAAATTTCACCTTACAATATTTAGAGAGACATAACTTCTGATCTATGACATATTACAAATGAATCCCCGCACTTTAACATTATTGACATTAAAATACGGTCTGCCACACAAGCATGTAATTGCCGCTTTAAAATCACAGCAGTACCGGCCAAAAGGAAAAAGTTGTCACAGCTGCTGTGATGTGCACAAACTTCCCCAAACACGTTCTCTTTGCTCGCTGAAACGTTGACTAATCGACTAATCTATGAGGACGAGGCGCGGAACGCGCTCGCAAGATACCCTAATAATGGAAAATTCACGACGAGACGCGCCGAACTCGTCCGGCTGTCCGAAATACAGTAATCAAATCAGTCCCCTTTTTAATTAACCCTCACCGCGGCTGCTTCGCAGTCAATCTGATCAAACATCACCGAGCCTCTAAACAGGAGGAATGGAAGAGCCCTTTCCGTCTCTCTCTCTCTCTCTCTCTCTCTCTCTCTCTCTCTCTCTCTCTCTCTCTCTCTCTCTCTCTCTCTCTCTCTCTTTCTCTCTCTCTCTCTTTCTCACTCTCTCGTTCTCTCTCCTGACGAGTCTCTTTTTTCGTTGTAAATTCACGTCCCACTGTTTGCTTATGGGGTGGCGAAAGCCACGGTGGACTTTCTCCTTTCCTCTCTCTCTCTCTCTCTTTCTCTCTCTGCGCGAGCTCTTCCATCGCCCTGTGTCCGGCACCCTGCTTCCTCCTCCCCTGCCGGTATATATACCTTTCTCGCACGCTATAATACACGGTGGGTCCAGGGTGAGTCAGTTTCTAGCCCCATACCCACCGTCTTGCCGCGGGTGCACATCCACACACATCGACTTGATGTAGGCCGCACTTTTTACGCACGTGCGTACGCGGGGATACACGTGTCGAAATCGACATACCCCGCAGACGAGGGCTGCTTTCCTTTGATGTTTCCTTCTGCTCCTTTTTCTATTGATTCTGCGACCGAACATTTCGATATCAAATTTCGACGTTGTCCGCGACTTAATCGCCAATGGACCGTTGTGTCCCTCGGAGCGAGCGTAGTAATAACGCAGGTGGACTTGTAGAGACTTTCGAGATCTTTGTTTTTTATTCAGAATTAAAAAATTTATTATTTGAAGAGAAATTAAAGTTTAATTTCTTTGACAGTATTTCAGAATTAATTATTTTGAGGATTTGAGATCTGACGAGTACTGTATCGTTATTATTTTTCATACAAAGGCCAAGAACTCGAGTGAAGCTCCAACTGAAATTTTTTTTAATATAAAAGAAATTGTGTCGCGACGAGAGGGCGACGTCCGCAGTTTTTCCGACAAAAGGACAAAAGAATAAGCACCTTCGTGAAAAGAAGCATGTCTCCTACAAACGGTCTGCAGTAACACAATTTACAATTTAAACAAGATCCCCTCAACGAATATTTACGCGATGGGGGGCGTGACGACACCAAACTCGGGGCTGCTCCTCCCGTTGATCCTCCCTCGTCAACGTACCGACACTTTCGCAACAAATTTCTCTCGCTAGGAGAAGACAAGAAAACGGGGAAGTATAGAGGAGTGGAGGGAGGGGACGAGGAAAATGCACGCACCCTCGTTAATCCGGCTGGACACGTGCCGCGTGCGCGTGTCGGCATCGCGAATTTTCTGGCTGCCGTAACGCATTGTGTTATGCATCATCACCACCGCCTTCTCCTCCTCCTCCTCCTTCTCCTCCTCCTCCTCCTCCTGCTCCTCCTCCTCCTTCGTCAGCTTGTCCTGCTTCTTCTCCTCGCGTCCATCCGTCATGTGTGCATGTTGTGTTCCCGTGATGAGGTAACCGCGAATATAACGTGTACGCACCGGGTGTGCGTACGGTGCGTGCGTGCCCGGTCTCTGGGGAGCCTGCGAAGGAGGCCACGCGTGATCAGGATCGCCGCCAGAATCCTGTGAACTGTTAAATGAACTCTGGGAGGAGTTCCGCCGGCGGAACGTGATAGGCGGACGTGGTTTCGGCAGCTTCGAAAAAGTAATCATCGCACATCGGCGGGGTACCAAAGCTCCTCGCTCGAATCGGTCTTAGCTCACTGACGGGATTAACTCCGCCAGGACAAAGGAGAGACGCGTTCCTCTCGCGAAATCTGATTTGTGAAATTCGTCATCATGTATCGATCGCGGCGATACGTCATACTTGAGAGCGTCCAATTTCTTTTACATTTGTGTGTAATATTTCGCACAGGTGTTTAATATTTCCATAAATTGTCCTTCCTTAAAATGGAAATTTTTTTAGAAACTCGGAGGAGCAAAGGGAATAAAAAGTGTGCAATTCGCGTATCAAGCGAGAGGAGATGATTGGCATTACACAGTTAAGACTGTAGGCGAGATGAAGACTCGCATTATGTTGCAGTGAATCTCACGACCCGTGAAACGGACCCTAGGGAGGAAGGGTTACCGTTTTCGAGGGGCAAGCATCATTGTATAACGCTCCGGCGAGTATGATAATGTAATATTGTTGATGGGCTGCCTCGCTTCGGCCACGTGGCGACTAGTTGATGCATTATCGGTGGTCTAATTGAATTTTCGATAACTGTGCGTAGATGTTTCAGAGTGAGCTCAGAATGTTTATAAAAGTTGTCACATGGTTACAGAGTAATGCTCTCTAAAGATACAGTCTCTTTTTTACAACATATGTACGATTTCGACATCTTGGAAATTGTTACGACTAAAAATATAACATATCTGAGACGCGAAATAATTTTCGTATTAAAGAAATTAATGTTCCGTATGAAGTAAAATTAATAGAATATCTCTAAAGTGGAATATCTCTAAGGTAAATTCTCACAAAATCAGGGCCGGACACTTAATCGCGATGCATCCCACGGAGGAGAGAGATAATTCGGCGATGCGCCTGACGAATCAGAGAGGCGCCGAGACGGCGAATTAATTCTACGAAATTTACGGACGCGCGATATGTGGCTTGGTGCACGTGTCGCGCAACGTGAAACGGATAAACTCGAGTCATCGGATTTTTATGGGGGGACTAGAGAGCAGCGCGAGTGCGCGCAAGCCATGTAAACCAATTTGCACGCCATGAAGCCCCGGCGTATATCCGTTGCACAGGATGGAAGGGAGAAGGGGACGAGGATATTTCCCACAGGAATTGTCGGAACTTGCGAGGAGTGGGTTCCCACAGGAGCGCAGCGACTACTATGGGAACCCATGAAGACTATCGGGAGAAGACCCGTGAATGCCTGCACGAAACAATGGGGGTGGGGAGCCGCGATTCCCTTGTGATTGAAAAGCGCCCGATGATGGGCTCTCGATGATGATGCCGTCACACCATCGGCTATGGTAATGCCTAGAAGTGTGTCGAGGTGTGCTCGTTGTTTTCGTTGCTAACTCTTTAGTCTTGATAATCCGTATTTACGATTGTTTACGATTGCGAGTAAATATACTCGTTATAATTGCAACAAGAACTGTGATTTCTATGTAGAACTACAAGGAAGTTATGTGCTCTTTAGGTCCAAGAATTTAAGTTCAAGAAATACGGAGAAATTTACGCACACGCATGTTATTTATTTGATTTTAGTAGATGAGAATGTAATATACGCTTGGCAGAATTATATCGCTCTAAGGAAGAAGATATTTGGGATTAAACATTTTCTGATAATATTAAACAAATTCGGGTAAATTTATTATGCCAATTTCTACAATTGCGTTATGGATACATTACGTGTGTGCTTCGGTTAGGGTAATTCGAAAATCGAAGGAAGGCCGATTCCATGGAAGTTCGTGATATCTGATGCCGACGAATGTAAACAGGAGTGACACACGAACCTTCATTGGTTTGCGCATCAGACGCTCTAAGGTCCCTCGTCATGCAACCAGTCGCAGACTTGTTGCCGGCAATTGATACAAGCACTACTTGTCCTCTGGAAATTTAGCCCTCAACGTGCAAATGCACTACATTTCTTCGTATTTTTGCTATATCGGGATATGATCGGGAGAAGATAATCAACCTCAAATAACTCCAAATTTGACGCTGCATGACGTGTCCGACATAAAATTAAAAAGATGCTACGTCGCGATTGTAATACGCTCTTTTTTCTTCTTTATCTGCATCGCGCCGTCCGATAAATCACGATATACGAGCCAGAAGTGCAAGCGCGAATAATATAGTCCGCCCCCACATGTATGCAGATTAGACGAACTTCGGCGGCCGCGAAATGGTGTGGCGGTAATGCGCCGCGATTTCGCGAGAAATCGCTAATTGAAACGCTCGCTCGCTCGGTCGCGCTCGGCCGTTCGTTCGTCCGTGCTACGAACACGATACTAATCAGCCGCATTTGCATCTGGTTACGTTCGTCATAGGAAAACCTTGCTCTTATCGACGTTTAAGCTATTAGGGAAAGCCGCACGAGTCGGACCTTAATGCAAATTGCGAAACGCGACATTTATTTCCCCGCGCGATTATTACGTTATAACAAAGACCTACGACGTATGGTGTGTATTGCGGTATTGCGCTGCGATACCGTGATATAATAAGTTACGAAAGAGAGCAGACCAGCGATGCTCGATGGTCTTTCCACTTGAATAAAAATGAAAATCAGGTCAACATAAAAATTGGAGTACCCAGAGATGGCTGCGCACAGCAGAGTTACAACTTTTGACTAATTTTACCGTGCGAATATTTTTGTATATTTCATTACTCATACCGTCCCCCGGTATCGGAATTCCGTCCGTCACAGTCACTCTATTCACCCCGCTGACGTTTATCGCAAAACGAAATTAACTTTGTCTCCGTCGAGATTTTACATCGTGCTTCTCGCAGAAGTGTCATCGATCGCACGTCGATCTCGCGGCGAGAAATACGCGAAAAGTCCGGGAGAAGAAAACATTCGAGGGCGAGACATTCGTCTCCGCGACTAATGGCTGGCACCTGCGAAGCGCAACTGCCAAGTGTAAGCGCGAATAATGTAGTCCGCCCCGGTGTGCATGCAGATTACGCACGTCGGCGGTAACGCGAAGCATAATTCCGAACAATTACATCGTAACAATTAGTAATTAGGCATGCCACACCGAGAGAAGGAGAGCAATACTGATCGAGGAGGCCGAGTCGACGTCGGCGCGACGTCGGCGCCCGCTCGCTCGACGCGATTCAAGTGTGACTTAAGTGTTATCCGAGCTAGCCATTACACACCCCCGCCGCAACTCGCCATTCACCTCCTGTAATTGATACCGGCTGGACGTCTTATCTGAATTGCCGGTCGAACAATTTTACATGCCCCGACGAGAAAGCGACTTTTCCCTCTACCTCTCCCTTCCGCTACCCGCGGAGCAACGCGACGCAATTGCACTGTTAGTTACTGGTTGGAAACCGGCGGTTTCGCGGGCCGCGCGATGGACGATACCGTATAATATATCCGAGACAATGGAAATTACATAGCTCGAGACTATCGCATCACGCTTGTTCGATAAAAAGGCATTAATGTCGAGAGGAATGAAAGACTTACTCGGAATTTTCAGCCGCTTATTATTGCGGCCTTGCCGCGGCAGAAAACTTTCGATAAGGGGCGAGTTATTTCAGATATCGGCGGCGCAGATTGCGAGCGCGACGTAAGTGTAATTCTGAGACTTTGACGCGCGTGGAACACCGAACGATAAGTCTATGTGCACGTGTACGTATCTAAAGCACACGTAACCTTTTCTCCCTCAAGAAACTACTAGCAAAGAGAATACTCTTTGTGTATAAATCCATCTACGGTTAAACGACTGCGGATGCGAGCGCGCGGCTCTCCTGTACATTAAATCGCGGAATTGCAGCCTCTGTCGCCGTCGCCACGCGACCTTAATAAATTACCGGACGCTCCGAGGGTGTCGGCTCGTTACTCAAAGTTCTCTCGATGACGCCACGCCGAGGCATCAAAACAGGGACTAATGGACCGTTGCATCGGGTGGCACCGGAGGAAGAAAAAAAGGGACGAGCACCCCCGAAGTGTCAGAACGCTCTCATGGAGCCGAGGGCGTCGGGACGCTCCCATGCTCGGCATAACGCAGCCGACACCCCAACATCGCACTTCATTCCACTCTCGACATTATCCTACCCGCGAATAGGCGGACGACTACTCGCACTGTTACGTGACGTTTCCTTTTTCGTCGGGGACGCCCTTTCTCATCCAAGTTATCGCGCTAAAGTTGGCGCGTCGCCGTGACACGTGGGGGTATTTCGATAGTTCGCGCCACCCTGAAGATATCTCATTCGGCACTGTCGCCAAATGGAGGTGTGTAAAGAGCGATTGTGCATGCATCTAATCTTCCCCCCCCCCCTCTCCAAATATCAAACTAGTTTCGTAATTTTTAATGTTTAATTTTTAATCTTGACTTGAATTTTTATTATTCGATATTAAAATTGTCGTCAAACGTCGGAAGAGGAGCCGACAAAGTTCGCAAATTTGATGATTTCCAACCCGGTTACTATCGAACAATCGTTTAACCATTACTATTTTAACCATTCTCTCCTCGATCAATTTGGGACCGAATTTTCCTTGACGAAATTATCGTGACATCACCATCGTGATTCCACCGAAAGAATGCATACGCGTGCATATGCAGTTTGCGGGCTTGATCACTTACCGAGAAACGTATTATCGTCGACCACAAAGCACACTTTCATCCATTGCCCTTCTCTGCTAGGAAATTGGGAAAAAAGCGTGGATGAAACGCACAACGATTGAATTTATGAATTCCTCTGCGCCATTCTCTATAGCTCTCTTTCGATGTTTTGTTACAAGTATGGTAATCGCAATAATCAAGAAAAAAGTAAAGAACTTGCGTGACTTGGTTCTTTTCACTCGATTCTTTTTTTAGTGCAAACTCTATCGGCTAACGTACAACGTTTCGTTTGATTTACGACGAATCGGCCCTTGAAATCAGCGACAGAATGTGATCATTCGAGAATTCTTTCTCGACAATGGTAGATTGCCGTTCGAAATGGCCTTTAATGCGCGCTCAAGAAAGTGACGCGCGAGGTGCCATTAAAAATGGCCTGAACAATCGTCGCGCGTGCAAACCCTTCGACTGTAACCCAGATTGCGCTAATCGAAACCAATCTCCGCACGTACACGCCGGTATTTACGTTAGTAATTTCATCGCTCGCGCGATCAGTCCGCTTTGCAGTGCGTTTATGCACACGCTCGTCTCGCGTACACGTGTTTTCGCGTGCGTGCTCACGTCTCGAATTGCTCGAACTGCGAGTTCAGATAACGATCGACGGCCGCTGTATGAGATGCCGTTTCATATTTCGCGAAATAGGGAATTTTTCAGGTCGATGGAACAAAAAAGCCGCGCGGCGCTCGCCACTAGGAGCCACATCAAACTATGTTAATATGCCATCACTGCCTGACCACGGTGATCAGCGTGTTAATGAGCGTCGTTAATCACGTCGTAATTATCGCTTGAAACAACAATTTCACTCAAAGACACCCTAAAACTTTCATCTTTATTTGATTTTCTCGATGGCGGTGTACGCGAAAAGCTACAATCGCTTCCCGACTCTAAGTGATAGAATATAATACGAGTGATCACTCGATTCGGAGTCTCATCAGCTTACTTGGTATGTAAGTCGCCCCGTTATGAGACCCAGACAATCACATTTAACGGGGGCAAATGCAATTATCCGGGAATTGTGTCTAACCAATATAATATTAGACGCGTGCAATATTGAATGAGTGACGACCGCTTTTAGCCGTTCTAATTGCATGTGTGGCTACCTGATTTTGAGTTTGATTTGTCTCTCACGGAACGATCGTTGCGATAAACGACGAGCGATCGGTGACATTAAAGCGATACTGAAAAAGCACACCGATTAGTTTTTTCAGTCTTCACCCATGCGCCCATGCGTATCGAAAAGTTACTCCAAAAGTGAGGGAAAGTCGCGAGCTCTAACCCGTGCCAGCCGTTTCCATGACTTTAATACTTGACTGACATCCAGAGAGTTTCGGAAGTGACGATCTCTCGATCTCTCGTGGGTGGACGGGCATGCAACAAGTGCTCGGAAGAGGAGGCGAAGCGCGGTTAAAAGTGAGGAAGGAGGGTGGCGGTAACAAGAGTCGGAGGGCAAGGGCGGGAAGGGCGACGAAGCGACGAACCTGACACGAAAGCGACCGTTTAGCGAACCACGCGAATGCACCCTAATGTTGCGAGACATCTTTCGCCGCGTGTAAACGCACGAGTCGCATCTGGAATTAAATCAACTTACAAATATCTGAGGAAATTATTGATAATTATTGATTCCGAGCTTTGTTTGGTAATTATGATATACTTAAAGTGCAAGAAATATCAACAATTCGACGACGTTCCTAACGATACACCCGCGAAAGCATTTTTCACCCGATGTTACGTTACGGTATATTTCGACATTCGAATTGAGGTAGTTCGTGGGATTAAATTGAAAACTTGAAATATGCCTGTACTTCACGACCATTTCCCGGAGTTGAACGTGAGGAAAAAGTGATAGATTTAAAAACTCTCCAATTAGCTCGCATATGACGTTGAAAGTTACCGGGCTGTGCGCCTCGTGGAAGCGATACGCTCTGCGCAATAATGTGTCACGCATGGAGGAGGCAGCGACCGATCGCTGGCCGTAGCGGCCTTTATTAAATGCCTAGACTAACTAGCTCGGCTATGTGATGAAGCATTCCGTTGCACATGACTTAACACTACGACGGCCGTCCGACGGTCTCACAGAGATAATTTCATAGCAGTCTGCATGCGCACCCCCGTCGCGAAATACCGTCCTCGATCGCGCTCTCTAATGAGACATCGATTACGCTACTCAATTTAATTCTTTATTTTACTGCAATATAAAAACGGACAGCTCGTTTATGACGCTGAAACTTATGCCCGCCGCAATGTTTTTATGTTTCAAAACTCGCGTTATACATTTATCGCGTTTGTACAGATGATTCACCAAACTTTAACTAATCGATAAATAAACAGTAGAATTGCCAAGACTAGCTTTTAGCTATGTAATTCTTCATCGGAAAATTAATAATTTCTATTTTAGCAAACCACAGAATTTGGTCGACATTAATTAAAAATCGTTAATTAGGTTCATTAGAATTTCACGAGTCATCTAAGTGTTTTCGAAGTATTATAAAAATAAGCGAAATATTACAGAGAGATGGATATGTATTTCTTTGTCTTATCGCAATGTTTATCGATAGATGTCGATGTTTTCCGAAACATCAGCGGTCTACGACACATGTAATTAGATGGTTTAGTTATAACAGCATACGAATTTGGCAGATCGCGCCGTTTCATCTCTCTTCTATCGTCACCACGTCCACATTTCTAAATCTCAGTTTCGTGAAATTCACATAAAGCAAATTGGTAACCGATAAGTACATATTCGGACGCTAATGTCGTCCTTACAGAACTAACCTGTGGATGTGTCAAATGATGCGAATCAAATATCTCATATTTTTAACGCTCAAAAAGTTCCACCTTATTTCGTCGTCGGTTGTCGTATTTTGGTGAGTTAAAGAGATAACGGAGCGTCTGACAAAAAGCAGATGTAAAATTGGATAGGGAGCAGGTTATTACATTTTTACCATATGTCTTTCAATTAGAATATAATCGCGTTTATATCGAGTCGCTATTTTTACGATGTCTCTTGTGTGTCTTTTGAAAAGATATATGCTTTTTAAGTAAGTCCGTTATATACTTTGTAACGTTACCGAAAATCTTTTTTATCTTCTAAACTTTTTTAGTTTTTCTTATTTGAAGGATTTTGAATATTATCGTTTCTTTTTAGTATAAAAAACGATCCTCGGGTACTATAAAGCAAGAGGAAAGATATATAACGTTCCATTATTTGAAAAAAGTTAATTAGCACTCACAAATTGAAAGTTGCATATTTGACGGATGTAATGGAACGTAATGAAACATTCATGAATTTTGGAAGTATCAGAAATGTATGTTCAGCTTCGAGTTCCTTGAATGTCGCATCTACGTAAGTCTATTAACGTTTATCCGCGAAATGTTAATCGATCTCAAGGATCTAAGGATCTCAACATTCACTCAACGTAATTTGAATAAAAAAGTCGTACCATCCAGAGATTCATAGATCTAAGTATTTGATAACTTTGGAGATGCAAAGGTTCGAATATTTAAAAATCTAAAGATGCGATCTTCCGACACCACATGATATCTCAAGATCCAAGCGTGCTTTCTTTCGCGGCTGTTTACCAAACAATCGTTCGCGTAAATCCGCAGGAGCGAAAACAAATTTTACCAAGACACGCAACATCGGCACCGTAAATCACCGCGTAAGAGGCTCAGAGGAACTCGCACGTCGGCGCTCGTGATCGACCAGCTGAAGAGCAGCTTTCAGTACGCCGGTGATTTCGCGCCGCATATGCGAACGCGTCGAAATTGGCGTCCGGAATTCTTGATAAGGTATCTCGGCGATAATCGACGCCGAGACAACGAGGAATATGCCACGGTGCAATGCGGTAAAAGTTGCAGGAGTTTTGCGCCGGATACGCCCAGGACCTATTCCATCGGCTTGTATTTTGGCGTAAAAAGCATCAACAACATTGATAATTTCTTGAACTCGTGCAGCACGATAAGAAGCTTGAAGAGGCTCGTTCGCAGGTGAACTTAATGTCGGTAGTATTTAAAGTAATCCTCAAAGCTACGTGAACACTTAAAATATTTGTCATTTTTACAAAAGATTCACCTCATTGAGGAAGCTTCAATATTATTTTTAATATATTGAACGTTATTAGCCTCAGTTCTTTTGGATTCTCTTTAGTACTAGCTCTCTCAGCTAAAGCTCTTCACGTTTTTTGTGTTTTACATGTTTTACATCTTTTAATGTATGTTTGATAACATTTCTATACGACGAAGTCAGATTAATGGTCGTATGCAAGCATTGGGTCGCTCAGTCAACAACCGCCATATCATCAACAACCGTATCTCTCAAAGAACGCGCAAGTCAGCAAACAGAGGTGATCGATAGTACAAAATTGGCAAACGTCTCTAAACTCGATCAGTCTCAGAAAATCAGTTGCCATAGCCATCAAACCTACGAAGATATCGAAGAAGAAAACAGTGACGATGTATCGAGCACTTTACAAAATAATTGTGTGGTCGACGATTATTTTCCCACACTGTATTTTAATCATTATATCGTGAAAAAATATTGCAAGCATTGTGGGTCTCGACTAAGATGGCTGACCAAGAAAGATGCGCAAGTGCAAACCTCAGACAAAAAAGATGCGCAAGTTCAGACCTCGTGCACGAGAACTTCACGACGGAAGAAAACGACGAGAAAACTGAAATCGATGAACGAAGAAATTCTCCGTCGCGACGAGCCGACGTCCAGATCGTCCATCGCGGACTTTCGCCCTGACTTCCTCGACGACTCGAGCAAAGCAAATCGCAATGAAGAGTTAAGATTGTCTATTCGATCTCTGGAGAATAATCGTGCCGAATATATAAACAAATTCACGGCCGTGCAGCGGCAGATAGAGGAAATAACGGCGACGTTGAGGGAGACTTGCGATAGCGAGAAGAGTTTGCGTGATAATTCAGAAAATTGCGGGAGATACTTTTTGTCGACACGCGAGGATGCAAATGTAGATGCACAGCAAAATACAAATCCGGATAAAATCGAAGAAAACGAGATCATCGGAGGACGACTAGATGATCGTGAAAGTGTTGAAAAAATTCTGGACGTTGGTAATGTTGATGATGAAGCTCTGGTCTTTACTGGTAAAAGATATTCAAAGGATACTATTATTTCCATGGCGGATCTTCACGAAAGATCGGACGTGGACGATATTTTCGTACGTGATTGTATTCGGGCATTTACGATAAAGCAGATGCTTCATCCTTCGAATGGAATTTCCACATATTCCCACAAGAAGGCAGCGAAATGTCGCTGCGTCAAACAGATCTCTTTCGATCTGGACTTAACAAAAGATGACGAGGAGGAGACTCGGATATTTTCGGCCGAGGATCGGTCCCTCGGCGAAGTCCATCTGAGAAATTTCGCAGTTACGAACGGTGATGAGAATGCGAAAGTTATAATCGGAGATTTCGTTGACTTGGACGAGCCAAAATATCATAAGATGACCGCCAACGAGGAGATGGGCGAGATAGCTGTGTTAAATGGCATTAAAAACAGAATTGACAGAGACTTTGACGATCTCTCGACCAAGAACGAAAACGACACTGAGGATTTCCTTACCGTTTCCCAGAAGAATATCAATCTCGACTGTGACAGTCAACTTTACCGATCAGCTGCGACGGAAGATACGACATCGGCTACGATCGTGGAATCGCCACTGAATCCCGATTCGATCGAGACGCAAATTCGCGAATCGATATGGGTTGACACCATGTGCGAACTCTCAAATAGACATTCCACGTTCTCGTTGTACCATTCTTGCACCCAGTTCCCGAGCTTCGTCTCTTTAAGAGAGAACCAAGACGAGCCCGAAGCTGAGGATCAGAGCGTGATCGACGATGATTCGTACTCGAATTCACATTCGAACGTCGATCATTCGCGAGTTTCAAGCAACGAACATTCTCAATCAAGCTTAAATCTCGACCGGTCGCACGACATGCAAGTTATCGCACGACACGACACAAGCGCAAATAAATCTCTATCCGAAACAGTCAACGAATCGAATGACGCGTGCGACATGTTTGAGAGCCGAGAAGTAACAAATAAGGTTTACAACTGTGGATATATTTTCGATGACAGCAACGAAGAAGAGAAGAAGTCGCGCGTTCATCCTCGGCAACAGTACACGGCCGATACCACTTTCGAGACGTCCAAATCATCGCGGTATATCGGCTCGATAGACTCAGGTGTGTTCGTCAACTCGTCGCTGATCGATCTTCAACCTCACGAGAGCTCTTTCGATGACAGCAAACCGAAGCACAAGAGAAAGCAACGTCGCGTGACAAAAAGAGTACTCCACGGTTCATCGCGTACCTTCGATTTCAGCTCGGACAGCAGCAGCTGCTGCACCGACGACACGCTCGATCGAAGGATAAATGACGTAATCAGGGACCTCACGAAGAATCTGGTACTTTGTGAGAGAAAAGTCAGGATGAAGCTGAGGGAGATGCGGAAGACCGGTCTGAGGACGAGAGAAACGCGCTACGTACGTATATTCGTGAGCTCTCTGAACTTTGGTACTCGAAACTCGAATTCTTTAATCTCAAGATCCCCCAAAAGCTTTCTTAATGTCTGATAAACGTACGAAATGCGTGAATTAGTCATCGGTCTACAGTCAAGCGTGAATTAGTCGATAACGCGATAACGCTTTCTGCAGTCTCAGCATAGTCCGCCGCGTGCTTGCAAGTTTAACGACAGTCTCTACGACGCTCACTGCGACTTCTTCAAGTCGCCTCGACGATCCAACGAGGACGAGAGGATCAGCGCTGTTTCCACGCCGTCCTTCATGTCGTTGCCGGAGTCTGAAATCGAAGATCGCGGATCAGTTTGTGAATTGTGACAATCATCAGCGCGATCGCTGCCGATTTTAGGAATTGCATTTGGAAATTGCGACCAGCGCAATATTTAACATTTCCTCCCTCGCGGAGTAGTGTCTATTTCGACGCATAAATATCGTACTTATCAGCAAACACATGTGAACATTGCCATGAATGTCGCGACGCGTCCTTCTTTCAGACGCTTCGAGTCCTTGACGCGTGAGCGACAGTGTACAAAGGGGTTGCGAAACTGTGTGTTTTAAGCGTATTCGCATTTTTATTGTACGATTCTATTTAGTAAACTTTGATGTTTGAGGTACCTTCCGTTGTGTGTGATTGACTTGTTGTCTTTCATGACATATATATATTCGTAGTCACGTCAGAAGTGATTTTGATCACTCGTGACATACGAAGCGCGCAAATCGTCAATAGGCAAGCCGTGATTTATAGCGATCTAGTCAAATAGGACGATCTAGCAGCTCGAATGCATCATCAGACGACAGACCATCGTCCCCGCGATCTCGCCGATCGACACAACGATTCTCCACGGACGCGACAATCGAGCGTCGTCGCGCCAATTTCGCGGCTCGTCGCAACGTGCCGAGAGCAGTTCGACCACATCATTAGACGACACTGACCGTTTCCGCGTTGCGTCCACTTGCGGTTTCCTTTGAAGGAGTACTGAAAACGAACGGCAACGGGTCCGATGCGAGCCAGCCGAGCGGAAATGCATAAACGAACGAACTAGCGAGCGAACAAACTGTCGTCGTGGACAGAGAAGACGCTCCACCGCTCGTTTCGCGCGCGGGAAAAGTCTTCTCTCTCTCTCTCTCTCTCTCTCGCGAAAACGGTCCAGCCGGAAAATGAGGGACGAGATACGCGCGCCGGATAAACGACGGCGATCAAAAAGGCGCACCCCGACTTTGTCTCCGTGACCGACGTCTGCGTTTGATACCTCGGAAATGGCGACTTCGGACGTGTCACCGTGAAACGAGCGAGGTTCTGAGAACGGTGGACACGCGAGAAACGCGAGCCAACCTTAAAACACTGCTGTTGCTCATGTGATGCGACTGGAATTGTTTTACCACCTAAACATGATGTGAACGAAAAATTTTTAGGGATAATACGAAATCTTGAAGCAACCCCCGTTCGGGGCGAAGTAGCTTCTCCTGAGTAGTTTGTAATTTTTTTATGTAAGATATTTATAAAGTAGGATTAGGAATTGTTAATTTGTATTACACGATGCGTTACCTATCATTCATCCGTTGTGTAATTTTTCTCCTCGAAAGCCAAGAGAAATCCGGTTGTAGATAACTGCGCGACCGCGATAACAAAAGTAACAGGTGAATTGCGAAATCTCGTAGAAAATCAGTGTTGCCCCTTCCCTCGTGCGTCTCTTCGATCGTTGCAACAATCGTTGTCTCGCGGTGCACCGCTGACGGGTCCTACGGTGGTACTTTTGATACGGAATTTAACCGTCTACGAGTCTCGCGGCAAGAACGCGATACTCCTCGCGTCGAATTATCGCGGTGCGCGAACGTCGCGGGGATGTGGTGTGTCCCACATCGCGAATCCGAGATTACCGGGTGATATTTATTTCTTCCTTTGTACGGGACCTGGCTGACGGGACCGCACGACGTATCAAAGAACTCCCGGGGAATTAGGTACCGCGAGCACCCGGTATAAGGTGCTTTCCCGCGGCTGATCCTCCGTCACCGTGAATGGGAAGGCTCGCGAGTCCTCGCGGATTGAGAGACGCGTTTCTCTTTCCCTCTTTCTCTCTCTCTCTCTCTCTCTCTCTCTCTCTCTCTTTTCTTCTCTCCCTATCTACCCATCTTTATCTCTCTCACTCACTCTCTCTCTCTCTCTCTCTCTCTCTCTCACTCTCTCTCTCTCTCTCTCTCTCTCTCTCTCTCTCTCTCTCTCTCTCTCTTTCTTTCCCCTCTAATTCCTCCGAGAAAGTAATTATACTTCTTTCCTCCGTGAACTCCGTTCCGTCGTGGTGACGATGTAAAAATTAAGAAGGATAGAGCGTTCCTCTCCGAAAAGTTCCGATAAAAGTTCTAGGTACATTCGCGTTTCATTGTACAGTATAACGGCTGGACATATGTAACAATCGATTTCGTCACGAAACTAGAATTTTAGCGAAATGAAAAAATACCGGCCTATTCCAGCGACGTGAAATATTTCATTTTATTTCTTGCTTCTTCGGGAATTGTTCATTTTTAGCCAAGCAATTATAGTGTCCGAATTAGAATATTGACGCATAACCCAATTACATTCTTCACAAATGACACTGTCGAGTTCAAACTTAAAATCGCACACGCATCCCTTGGAGCCTCGATTATTTCGTCATTCTGTTACATCGCAACACTGTGTTCCATGACTAGCGGATATAAAGTCCGAACTACATCGTATCTGCACGTTCATTCTGTGTACACTGGTCACTCGGCAGGAAGATTGTCAGAGGAAAATGATCAACCTACCGGGGTTGGCACGAAGGGTGAGGCTCGTGACGGGCGGATACATTCTTGGGGTCGGGTCAGAGCAATTCTCGTTTCAGGAAGCGATTGTGTGTTAACAGCGATGAAACACAAAGTGATGAATACGCCGACATGCAAACTGTTTTGCAGCCGCATCGCTGTGATATCGAGAACTTGTTTTTTTTTTCTACAATTTCTTTGTAAGCTTTTTGACAATTTTTCCATTGGGATTGATGTCAATTAATCATACGCGCGCTGCTCTGGTATTAATTCATCAGTTCAAATGCAAAGGGAAACGACGTGAACAAATTTTTTCGCACACGTTGTTGCGCGTTTAATTTTTATATCAGAATGTAAAATTCATCGTGTGAGGGAGGACGCGACGTTATAGGCGAGCACCGGACAGCAGGACATCGTGCCTGGAAGGTGGGCAAACAGAAAACGATGCTTTTACCACTCGGCAAACAATCGCCGCTTTGGCGCACATCACCACAATATCACTCTGCTCAGGGCTGGGTTAAGGTACAGGGAACCGTTGTCTTGGAGATGTTAAAACGATAAAAAGAGAGCGACGCTGTTTTCACGATACTACAGCATTCTGGCAGGATAACACGCTTAATATCTCATTGCGTTCCATTTGCTGCACATTATCACGGCCGTGTGGGGTCGCCGCTAATTGCACCTGTCTTATTGCACTTTAATCACCAACGTTGCATACTGGCGACAAAAAAATAGTTGGTACAGTTTTAGCAAAAGTAACAGCCAAGAGAAAAATACGAACAATTGTCGATGGACATTTCTGCGACCCAGGGTGCTGAGACAGCTCGTTTCAAACCTGATTCTTATCTCTTAAACGACAAATATCTCGAGGATAATAACTGTGAAAGCCCTGGGAAGGCGCGTTTCCTCGCGAACCTTCCCCCCGCGTGGCGTGGTGCCCGGATATCTCGGAAAGAGAAATTTCCGTCTCGAATGCGATCAATTTCCGTTCGGATGGAACCAAGGACATGAAATGTCCGACATCTCGCACAAAAGAAGCATTTCTCAATACTCTTCGGCAAATATATCAATTCGATGAAACAGTAAACACCGCAAAGACGACGCTTGCCATCGAATTTAACGAATTTAAACTAACGAGAATACTTAATGATTCATCAAAAGATTATATGACTATCGATCGCTTTGATCTCTTTTCTTTTACGTATAACATCCGTTTTCAGTGTACAATAGTTTCAATAGTAACGTCAACGCTTTAAAAAAGCATGTGTTGGCAACAACACGCGACAATTTTAATTTCAGGTATTTATTTCAGCTTTAATCAATCTTTTCCGAATCGCGCAAGTAGTTGGCCAGTTTTCTTGCGATTTCAATGTATAAGTAGCCTGAATTGCAACGAACTCCTGAGAAATTTATTTTGACCTGAGGACAATTATCTCTCGAGCGTCAGCGGCGCGCTTCGTTGTTCATTCCCGCGAAGGGATGTATTCTTCGAAGATCGAGCCTCTCTCTTGATATCATCAGTGTACTTTATCATTGTGTCAGCATGGACTGACATCATCCCCCATTGCCCTTTGGCTCGATCGTGCAAAATGTTTGATGTCACGAAGATTACCAGGGTGGTGAGCGTACACACCGTCGACGGTATGCCGTAGTTAAGGGCGTTTCGCGGTGATCCTTTCCTCCCGGACAAATACGAGGGTCGTCTTCTCGGGGCTCGGCAAGGACGTGTCGGAGGGTTTGTACAGGCCGGTAGACGGGCATCAAACAATTATATGATTCACACCGATTTCCTCAATTCCCCCCACGCACAGCGGCCAGCAATTTCGTGCTAATCCTAATGGAAATGCATCGGCTTGTTATACATCGTGCAGAACGGCCCGATTTTAACGAGGCGATCATTGGCGACCGGTCAATTTCGCCGTCAATTCGAAAAACATCGCGATTGTTTGATCCATGATTTTCGGATCTTAACACATGACATTTTCGGACGACTACTGAGATTTTGTGATCGTAATCAATTACCTGCGTAGAGAAAAATTTCCACCCCACATTTTATTGTTACATATTCGGATTCGTTCGAGCTTTAACCGGAGTCTGACATTTGTTTTGCGAGCTCTCTCCCTTCCTCTCATGCCATAGTAGACGTAATACCCTCCGGCTACGGGGACGTCATGCGCTGGTGCGCATGTTGTCCCGCCGACTGGTCTAAAACCGTGCGGTACACTCCGGAATTCGGTATCGATTGTAAAAAAATTCGCATATCCAAAAATTCGGTATCGCCGCACCGAGTCTGAAAGCCCGAGAGAGTCGCTCGAAACCCCGACGCAATATTTTTCTATCGTAATATCGAACATACTCCCGCTTGCAAGAGAAAGGAAACATACTCTCACAAAAGTGCGTAGGCGACCGTGCTCACTGTGCGATACGTATACGCACTTTTACACACTCACACAGCCATGAACGCACTCGAGACGCCGGAGGGTAGTTTCCCACGGGAGGAGCGATTCTGAAAATTCTTCGAAGACACGTCGATATAAAGGCTGCACTCGAGGACGAGGAAGAAGAGGAGGAGACGACCGTCGCCCCTGTCGCCACTCCATCTCGACGTTGTCGTCGGCGCGGCGGAGAGCAGCCTGGGAAAATTCTATTTCGCCGAGGCGAATAGCAAAGCGAAGATGACAAAGTCAAGGAGGAAAATTGCGAAATTGCTTCCTGCGAGCGACGCGGCGCTCGACCGGTCGGCTCTCCCGCACGACGCTATGTACTATGCGCTACCGGGACGCTTCGTCGTCGATCGGTCCGACGCGACCGCCGACTTCTCGACAGTTTTCCCGAAGAGGACGAAGAAGGAAGGTGAGAAAGGCCCGAAGAAGGTCTCGGCAGCTAAGTAGATTCCGCGATGCCTTTGTGGGCGTCCTCCCTGAACGTCGGCACGATCTCTCGGACCTGGATATATCCTTGTCACCAGGAAATGCACCGCCAATCGAATTCCCGCTCGACCTGGTGGTGTGGAATGGAGCAAAGAGAGAGAGAGAGAGAGAGAGAGGAGGAGGAAGGAAGCTTAGAGATTTATCGTCGGACTTTCCGGTCTTCGTTGTGGAATTGGCTTACGAAAAGGTTGCTTCCTAACAGGAATATCGCCCGCAGGAATTGGATTAACGACGTTATTGCGGTGCCATACGCGTGAAACATCAAATTTATGATTGAAAAACGCACACACACACATCAAATAGTATCTAAATGTGAATGAGCGGTCGCGGAATGATTAATTAGGTTTGTCTAAATAAAATATTGCATAATTATAATAAAATATTGCATAATATAATAATAGTGGGCTCAGGACCATGTCGAATCAGATCGATGATTTCGTCGTATATTTATATGTTTATATATAATAAACGATATAACATGTAAATAAGCTTCAACTCTTCATTAAGGTCATCCACTTCAATCCTATCTATCTTTTGCGCACGCAAATTGTCGATTAGCTCAAGATATCTCTATCTTTTGCTTTTGTCAAGATATTTCTCAAATTCTCACGTCCTACTTTTTCTCTCCGTCTCTCTCTTGATAAACCAGCCGTGTTTGATCAGCCGTGGAAAGACGGGAAAATTTATACGGCACGATGGAACCTATTAGCGAACAGTTGCGGAGGATTTCGAGAAATCAGCCTCTTAGGTTTAAAGCTCTCTCCCTCTCTCTCCCTCTCTCTCTCTCTCTCTCTCTCTCTCTCTCTCTCTCTCTCTCTCTCTTCCCATGGGGTCGCGACACGTCTCTTTATTCGACCGGCACAAAGGTTCCGCGAAGATTACAGGACCACCAATCCCCTCCTGTATGGATTCTACGAAGGGGCATTATGGCGACACATAGTAGAGTAATATGGAAGGGCATCTCATCCCTGGACAATACTACGCCTGAAGATCCATATAGCGTCTTCTCTCTTGCTCTGTCTTTCTCGCTCTCTGGATCGTTACATAATCGTGACGATCAGCGCAATGTGATTTCGATGGTGTGAAATCTTCGCGTGGAAGAACGTAATTTAAAATGAAAGACACACAGCTTCAAAGTTTCAATAAAATCCCAGGACGATATTTCCTCTCTTCAAAGATTTATCGAAGGTTTGCAATAAATAAGGTTGAAATAAATGAGATGTATAGGTTCCATTTTTGAGAGACGTGTATTTAATAAGTCAAGAAGTTATGTACATATATATAAACAGCGAATATATCCGCAAATTAATCCATAATGCAAAATAATCGGACGTAACGCATGCAAGTCGAGGTCCATCGCAAGATACAATTGATACAGTGATATCATACATTTATACATACGTACGCGTGTGTGTATGTGTATATGGGTGTATTTTATATACAATTTCCAGAGATATCTCTCCTTCTCTTCCCCCTCAGTACATGTAATGTCTTAAAAATCTGTATGACCTCATCATTTCTGGATAATTATACATGACGAAGTACATACAACGTGTACTTAATATTACAATCTTAAGACTACGAATTATGGGTAGAGATCGATGTAACACGTACTACATTTCATATAATTCTACAACTAGATTTACGCACTGCGAGTGAATGATTACTACGTATCCGTTGAACGCTAGTGAAAAGTTTATTGATAAAAAATCAAGGAAATACGACGAGGTCCATGTGCGATCGGCTCGTTATTGGCATCGCCGACTATATCAATATTTTCTTCTCATCTCGTCGTTTTATAACGTATCTCTGTATTGCAACTGAAGCACTGAACGATAAAAACCAACATTAAGTTCAAACTTAAAATTGCATTTTTCCCGAATTGCAAATTGATTCGCATAACTCTCTTTTTATCTCCTCCCTTCTCTATTTATCCGTAGTGACTAGAGACACTAGACTAGAAACGACTTTTAATTATTAATTGCTAAGCAAGCATGCTGCTCCGAACTAACGTCGATCATAACGAACTAGAGATTACATTCGGACTAGATTATGTACATATCAATTAAATGCACCTGCCGTAAACGTCTAATGCCATGGCACCTAAAAGCTACGCTTTGGACTAGAAAGTACTCTTCCGCCCCCGAATTAATGGGGCGATCGATAATGGAAAACTCAAAAGATAACGTAAACGAAAAATTGCACTCAAGCGACAAACGACATTGTTATTGTTAAAAGCATAATATAAGAATGATCTATGCGACTAGAAATCAAAGTACATTTCGATTGACTAGACATCGGCCACGTCTCCATTCGGAGATTTGCTTTTACGATTAGAGTCGCGATGTTTGATTGCGATGTTCGTTATTTTCTCGCAGATCTTCATCTCTTCAAGGTAAATTTCAACAGATTATATCGTGGTGACTAGACGATTCTTATTACACATATCTCTAACTTACTCTAATTCTGATAACGTCCTGACTAGATTTTACGACTGAAAATTAATTTCTTAACCATGACTAGAGAGATCTATTCTATCAGACTTTCGTTATTTCTTCCCTCCCGTGGAGAACTCTCGAAGAGTGTTCAATGCTGGCTTTCGAAATTCGAGTCTGCTCCCGATACTAGCGTCGCAGAATTCGACACGAATTGCATCTCAAGGACCTTAACTATCTTTGATTTCAGCTGTATGAGATTGATCGCTGGGATCGGTGCTCTAAAGACTAATCGTCGATTTCGTCAACGTCGGTTAACTCTGACATTAAAGTAGCGCGCGTATATTATTAATATTCATACGTTCGATTAAACTTTTCGTTATCTCGCGAATAAATTTCTCTCACACGAGCGAATAATTTTACGATGTTTACGACTGGACTTACGTTGGGACTCGCATTTCGAACTAGCAATTTAGATAACGTTGTCCTGAAAGGAGACGTGGAATCAATTAAGCTGAGGCCGCGTAGTTGAGCGACGTTGGCGAAAGCGAGCCTAAAGGGTGTTGTAATAACTAATAGACGCCTAACCGCGGCCTGGTCAGCGCGGACGACTTAACGCTAGACAAATTGAGATCGTCGTGTTAGATAGTCTCTATCGCTTAGCTTAACCGCGTCTCGCTATATACATACATCGCGCGTGTTATATACAGATTTACATCGCGCGAGGTTATCACCTCGCTGCCTGCACCTCGCTCACTTTCTCATTCGTGATTACATTGTCCAGAATTTTACAAAAATTTACAGGAACACCCCTCGTACGTACGAACACCGAAAATTCCGACGCTTTTGGCGCAACCATCGCGGTACTCCCGATTCTACAGCTACTACGATCGCTATACGTTAGCCGTTTAATTAACCAGCAAAGCCCGACATGATGT
The DNA here is from genome assembly GCF_003227715.2 of Harpegnathos saltator. Lineage (NCBI taxonomy): Eukaryota > Metazoa > Arthropoda > Insecta > Hymenoptera > Formicidae > Harpegnathos > Harpegnathos saltator. Next base: position 203,844 of record NW_020230327.1, on the reverse strand, counting down.
ACAATACAATTTGTCTGACACAATCCGCGTAATTTTATCGTGTTTCACGCTAACCACTCACGAGTCACGATCGTCAAATCGTGTAATTTGTGCTGTGCGTTAATGTTTCGATGCAAATCGTATATTACTATTAATTAAAGGCGCACGCGTTTTCTCACATGATTTTACGACCGATTTCTCACTGTCCATTACTATAATCATCTGATCGTGAGAATGTGTTAAACATTCGCGTCGGTCGTATGTACTTATAAATCGACATTTCTCTCTCTCTCTCTCTCTCTCTCTCTCTCTCTCTCTCTCTCTCTCTCTCTCTCTCTCTCTCTCTCTCTCTCTCTCTCTCTCTCTCTTCCTCCTCCCTCTCTCTCTCTCTCTCTCTCTCTCTCTCTCAAATAATGACTTAATTGTGAATATATTATCAATTGTGAATGCGTCGTGAATCATTTATGATTCTTAGTAACACACATATACAAGAATGAAGAATTTCTATTTTACTGGCGATTATCTCTCTTAGTTTTTTCGTCTACAATACGATTGACATATACATACAAATTTATATTTGATTCGTACAACAGCGAGATGTACGACCCTGTTTCTTCCCGGTTCAGATCCTGAGTGGAGAAATCTGTAGCAGCGATAATCTCTTACGTCATCTAGTATATACAATTTTAAATCTATCAATTTCCCGGCCCGAATCGATCTTTGCTGCTGCAATTGCCGAACGAAAACGCGTCGCTGGCACATCCCTGCTATGACAAGACAACAAATAGTGTGTATCCGAGCGTTCTCCACCTCTCATTATCAAAGTTTTGTTGTTAGGACTTGAAAATCCCCGTCTCTCTCGGCGGCTATATATTTGTATCGATGTAAATTAATAAAAAACGTTCAACGAAGCGGAGTATATTTCCCGAATGAATGACGGCTGATGATCGGTTGACATTAGCACCGTTTCGGCCGTTGCGACTAGAGGAAATTTTGTGCAACTGCAAAAGGAAAACCTAGGAATTGAGAAAAGCGTCTCCCCTGTCCCCCCTCGCAATTATTTCCCTCCTCTGCGTATCTATCTTTTTTTTTTATTTTCTTCTTTTCCAGTCTCCCTTGCTAATACTACGAACGAGCACGCGGATGATTTTGATTGCGCACTTACACTTACGAAAGCCTCGACGACGTCGTCAGTGGCGGCGGAGCGGATTGATAAGAAGCCAGCCAGCCCTCACAGGTCAAGGCCGAATCTCCAGTAGAGGCCGGGTCGTCTCGGCAAGGGTCTCGCCGGAAATTGGTGTCAGGTCATCTCGTTGGTCAACTGGCCGGCCGTAAGCGTCTGTACGACTTCTGGTTTCACGACGGTCTCTTGGCCGTCAACGCTGTTATTGTTGTTGATGTTATCGTTGTTGTTGTTGTTGTTGTTGTTGTTGTTATTGTTATTGTTGTTGTTACTGCTACCGGTAGTGTTGTTAGTTTCAGGATGCTGAGCGGCCAGGTGCTTCCTCAGCGCGGTCTGCCTGGTGAATTTGGCCTCGCATCTGGTACACGAGATCTCCGCGCTGATGGCCGACGACGTGGACGACGACGACGACGATGATGTTGATGACGAGGGCGAGGAGGAGTTGGTCGCACTCGTGGAGGAATTACCGTCGTTGTTCGGCAGTCTAGGCTTGTGCCAACGACGATGGGAGGCCAAGTTGGCCGGACAAGAGAAGCGTTTGTCGCACTCAGGACAACGATACTCCACGTGGGCGATTCTAGAACAGCGGTGTTGCGCCAGCTGGAAGGCATCCTCGTGAAGCTGCCGGCAAAGCTTGCATTGATACGGACCAAGTCGGTTCTCGATCTTGGCGAGCTCGGCTCGCGCTTCCTCCGTCACTTCGACGATGTTGAAGGCGGGATCGATGTCGCCGGTCACCACTGCCTCGTCCGGACCCAAAATTACCGTACCCGACACCGGACTGCTGGTATCCTCGTCGAACTTCAGTCGTCTAGCATGCTTCTTCTTGGGCCTCTGACTATTGCTGGTCTTCTCCGTGCTGCTTTGCTTTGGGGTCGCGAGGGATGCGCTACTAGCGAGTCCCGAGGATGGTGACGCGAGATCCTCCTCTCGAACTCTTCTTCGAGGGCACTGAGGTGGCGACGGAGTGCTGGGTGGCGTCATGGGTGCGTGCACACCTTGAAGATGATGTTGCGGTGTCAGTAGCAGCTGTTGATGGTAACCTTGCATCGGTTGCATGTGCGTTGGACTTGTCAACAGAAGCTTTTGGTTGTGCAGGTGGTACTTCGGACTGAAGTCGGTACCGGAATACGGCGGCAGTCGAGTGCTTTCTTCGGAAAGATGGATCTTGTCCATCACCGTGTCGTGCAGACGAGGTGATCCCTTGTTGAGGACCAGCCGTTCATAATGACTCTGGTGACTTTGTGCCGAGGAGCTGCGCAAAGTGTCTAAGTCGTCCACTACCAACTGCTGATCGTCTTCCTGATTGTCTGCGCGATCTTCGCTCGGCCGAGCTTGGAGTCCATCGCGAATCCTGAGGTCCTTCTCGTCGTCCACTTCGATCATCTCCTCCGTCTTCGGAGTGCTCGGCGTCGGCGGTGGCTTCAATGACAGGTCCAACGGACACGGCGTCGAGGACCTCGAGGACTCCCAGGACTGCAACGATGAGTGATGCTCAGCCGGGATTCGCGAGTACACCGGCGAAGACGGGTCCTCCATCGGGATGTGCCACGTGGCGGGTGGCGCGGCGTAGGCAGGGTGGACCTCCTCACTGTAGTAACTTAGGTAATTAAGGCCGGGGGCCAAGAAGGCCCTCGGCAAAGTGCCGTGCAGCATTCTTGGATTTTCCCTCCTGCCTTCTCCGTTTCAGAATCTCTTCAGAATTCACGCTGTGACTGTCGCTTCTCGCGTCGTGTCTTCATGATACCCGAAGGAAAAAAGGAAGGAAGAAAAGAGGGAAGGAAGGTAGCAAAGCCGACAAACTTGCAAGTGAGGAAGCTTCGTGGAGAACGACCAGCTACCTGAAGGCACTTTCACCGAGGAAAGAGAGCGCTGGTCTTCTTCTTCTTCTCCGAAGGATACCCTGATCGCCGATGGACAACGACACGACCTTCTCCCTCGGCGGTCGGACGCCGTTTGACAGAAGGTTGCTCGTGCCGTGTCTCGTATATCCGTACGCTCCGCCCGGGCACCCACGGCTCACGCGACTCTCATTGGCCGACCCCTACTCGGTTCTCTTCAGCGCGTGCCCGTTTAAACGCATGACGCCCCGCTCGGCGCGAGCAGACGCTGCCGAGCAGCTGGTGGGGTAGGGATGTAGCTTCTCGGCTTGCCTGGTCCTGGTGGGCTCTCTCCGTGGAGCAAGTAGAACACCCGGACAAGAAACGACAAAGCCGCAATTTTACGGAGCAGCGGCGGAGTATTGATAGAGTCGCGCGATGTTGGTCAATGTTCTAATGGGTCAGCGTTCAAATTACTGGACGCGAACCGGGAAATCGCGAGACCGTCGCCACGAATAAGATAAATAAGACACGCTTCTAACTTGCGACCTTAATGATTTCAGTATGCAATACTGTCCGTTGTTATCGGAAATCTCGGGTTGGCCAGAATACCGCGATATCTTCAACGTGAAAGCAGACGATATTTATTTCTGGCTAACAATATTTCCCGATTATTAGATTAAGTAATAATGAGTCAACGTTGGTTACCATTCCGACGGTCGTTCTTATCTTCGTTACCGCGACAGGTGATAGTATATATATATATATATATATATGAGTATATATCATCTAATCAGTGATACCGTGTAGAAAGGAAATAGTAATTAATTTGGAGATAGATGAGAAGGAGATTAGATGTTTCATTTCTATTTTCAGTTCGCCTCGCCTTGTATTATAATGAGCCGATTGAGCTATGCATATCGTCGATGCATTACTAGGACGGACCGACCGTCCGAAAAACGCAGTTGTTGCAAGCCCAAACCGATAAGTACATGGCGTTCGTTTTAATGCATGATATCGACGCGCGGAGATTACAGGGCCACGTTAAACCAGGTCGGGGAAATTTTAGCGTATCATATATTATATATACATTTCCCGAATATGTTTAATAATAAAATAACACAGCGCAATATAGCAATTACAATTTTACGTAAGACGTTCGTTCCCGTCGCGCGTGACACGTCCAATATTGTTACGCGACGTTCGCGATTAATCATTCAGTCGCTTCGATAAGACCCTTCTTACCGCTGTAACAACTCTCTACGGTCGTACCTAATAGCGAGCCACGATGCATTACATACGTTTAAGACACTATCGTGTGTATCTATCTATCTCTCTTTTTCTCTCTCTTTCTCTTTCGTGTGACATTAAACTTATTGTTAGTCTCAACGCTTGAAAGTGTTTCGTTCCACGCGCGCGTGTACGTTCGCAACGTTCGTTCTTTTGCATTGGCAGCCGTAGAAAAAAATGTGCGGATCTTACGTCGCGTCGGTAGGGACGCGCTGATAACCCGATATTATATGCGTATGTGCGCGAAATGATACGTTTCACACGTGATACGGGCCTAGTAACGTAACCGTACATACATCAGACAAGAAGCTGAAGTATTCCCGCCGCGCGCGCCGCTGCCATAAACGCCTACTCGCGACGCTCGATCGATCGATATGCGTCCGCATACGGCCCCGGATTCCGTAAAGCGCTCGTTTGCGCAAAGCGTATGACACGACGTTTCTGAGTCGTTGATCTCGTCGTCGAGTGCACGCTTTTATCAGAGGACATCGCAGCTTCGCTCGCAACGCGATTAATCGCGGCAAATAGCTACGACGACTAAATGATCGGCTGATTAATTCAGGCGGCAAACTGGAAATGGAAATTGGGTGAACGTCGTCGATGAAACATTGACAAGGTCGGGTGTATATCTAAAAGATCATTGTTTTAATATTAATCTATTCTATTTGCCTATTCTGACAAATTCGGTGATCGTCGCCGTCGAATAGGAGGCGATGTGTTCGTTCGAAAATCTAAGATCCTTGTACAGTTCGAATTTGACGACTCGTCTACTTATATATATACCTCACTTTTGAATTATATTCACTATTTTCGTCCAAGAATTATTCGCCGGTTCTCAGACAAGAAGGAGGGAGAGAGCGATGTCTCTTTTTTGTTTTCGCGAAGCGGACAAGAAGACGATGTCATCGTCGTTGTCGTCTGCCTGTCTCGGCAGTAGTCGTCGAGGAGACGATGTCTCGCGAAAAGCGCAGCGTCGTAATCCGTTGATCTTCTTACGTAATTAACGGGCTACGAGCACGTCCGATTAATCGTCATAAATATTTCCGTGACGCTGATGGACGTGTCCATCCGGAGCGTTGCGTGCCTCTCCTCACCCGAATACGCGTTCGAATGCGAAACTACGTACGTACATGCGCGTGCATACGTGTACGTGCACCGCACGTAAGTCGGACCGCCAGTTAATCTGCACCCCCAGGAGACCCACCAAGACCGAGAACAATCACGCTGTAATTGGACGAGAGGCTGTTGAGATGCGCTCAAGACGACGTTCTCATCCCCTCGAAAAATCGACAACGATTGACGCAATCGTCGGCCGTTATCATCGGTCATTATCGTCACTTGTTGTCGCGTGACCGTTCGCTCAGAAAATTGCGAGGCAATTAAAATACACTGAGGCTAGATATATCTCTTACCTGGGAATTAAGAGATGTCTCTCTATGAGTGTCATTTAAAGTAAGGAAATTAATTACATTTAAAGTAGCAAAGTATAAAAGACTGCTCTCTGAAACGGAGCTCGTTGACAGTAAAGTGTCAGATTTACTCGTTTCGATACTGATTAACTGCTCACCTCCTCCATCCCATAATAGGCCCCAGCTGAATAAAACAAAACAAAAAACGTCTAAAAGCGTAATAAAATCACAGAATATGGTGAAGCAGAAAGAAGATAGTTACCTATTTCGGGTACCACTACGTTACTTACAGCATTCTATTTTTGCCGAGATTGATTAGTCGTTATTTTGGGTCTCGATACCTCTCCCGGAGTATCTTTCTCTTTCTATATTTTGCATTCGACACAGTTATATTATTACGCCAGCGAGCGAGAAATATTGCAACACGTATCCGGAAATCCGCTCGCGTACATTCGCTCCATAATCTCTCTCTCTCCTCTCTCTTTTTCCCCCTGTCTCTATGTGCGTGTTTCCCTCTCTCCCTCTCTCTCGCTCTCCCTTCGGGCATAAAATTTCAACGCGTATCCCGCGTAATCATTCCACCGGGCGAACGAAAACAAGTGGCAAATGGTCCATTATTATCCGCCAAACGTTATTCGAACTAAATACAGACGGATGTAAAATATAGGCATTAACGCGAAGCGAGCGCGGCCGCGCGGCGCGGTCGATGCGGATTTGCCATGATTATTTGATACCTGGCGAAAACATTTTGCCACGTGTTGCGCTACCGCGCGGTGTGTAGAATGCGTTTCGCGGAACGTATATGCGAAAATACCCGCGCGATGCACTCGGATTACCCCGAACCAGCAGATATTAGATACACGCTTTTGCGCTTTTCGCCCGCGAAATTGTGCGGCGGTTTAGTGCGTCGCGTCGAATGCATTCGGGGGGTGAAACGATAGTCGCGCGCCCGCTGAATTGCGGAAGATGTATTTCAAAGATGTATTCTTCAAGATTTCGTTCAATCGAACGAGCGACTGGATCGTAGGCTGATTTAAGGATCGTTTCAAGCCCCTCCGAAAGCGCCTCTGAGAACTGGAACTTTACTTACTGATTTCGTTCTGTTTCAGATTCGTGATTTCTGATCTTCGGCAACCGAGAATCCACAGAGATACCTACCTTCACTTGCGAAAATCGAATATGTGATAAATTCGAAAAGTCTTCGTCTACATACTTGGAGTATCACAATGATGAGAATATTCAACTGCGATATATCCGTCATTTTGGTATCATCGACATTCATTCTATCTAGCTTACTTCTGCTAGGAAACCTTAATTCGTATTAATTATAATTCGCATTGGTTGCAGGTTTCACACTTTGAAGTTACAATTCAGAATAACGTGAATTTAAATATCTCAAACAGTTACTAGTCGCGAGTTCTCCGGAAAAGTCACCGTTTCAACTAGCATCGGCGTTGCCAGATTCTCCCTATTGGAGAACATCCCGATGCTATCGTACATACACATTTATCGATACATCAGCACTGGCGCCGATCGCCTCTCCACGAAGAAGGCAGGATAAGATCCCCTGATTGCGGAAGCACGACGAGAGGGAACTTCTAAATATCTCGCAAAAGCGAAACGCGCTGGTACTCGCCTCTCTTGTGTCGACGAGAGAAAACGAGGGAGAGAGAGAGAGAGAGAGAGAGAGAGAGAGAGAGAGAGAGAGAGAGAGAGAGAGAGAGAGAGAGAGAGAGAGAGGGGGGGGGAGAGAGAGAGAGAGGGAGAGAGTGGCTTCCAGGACGGGCGAGTAAGCTTTTTGCCTACGCGGATGTAGCTCTCGTCCGCTGGTATGGAGGGAACGGGACGAGAGGGCGGCTCTGCATATTTCATGCGATTTTAATGTGTCTCCGGCCGCTGCCGCTGCTGCCGCTGTTGCCGCTCGCTGCCGAATACCCGGTAGTACCGAGAGACCGTGCCACCGTCCCGCTGTACGGGGCAGGAGTGACTGCCGTGATGCTCTAATCGGCTTACGCAACAAGCCACCCTTATCCCCGGCCTCCACGGCGCGGTCTCTCGTTTCCACCCCCGCTCGCGTCCCAGGCAACCCTGCCGTCACCACTACCACCACCACCGTCGCTCCTTATCCGCGCCGGGCCCTAAACGACGGCTATTACTTTGCGGTCGCCTCGGTTCTGTATCCTTCGAGGACTCCGACGGCTCTTGACGGCGGATAGAAGAGAAGTGAGGACGGGCGGTGAGAGGGGCACGGAACATGCATCCCTCTGGGTTTTTCGATCCGACAGGAGTTCAATTAAAAAGTAGCGCATCGTCCACGAGAATCGAGCAGAGGAGAAATCGGTGATAATATCGCGAGCGTGAGTTTTCCTACGTTTGATTTCAGTCTTCGGCAACTTCTCGGCGAAAGGAAATTATCCGGGAGAAGTGTCATCTTTCTCTTCGTGACTCGACGAAAGAAATTCTTCGCTTCGATTATAACGTAATAATATATCTTTGTTCGCGATCGATCTTTCCGATAGTTGCGACACCCGACTGTATTCGGGTATAAAATTGAGGGAAAAAGGCTATCTTGAGAAAAGATCGAACTTCGCTCTTTTCGCGGAGGAAATTCTCCGGGCGAATACCTCGACATTCGCGACGATACACGGATAAATGAATACTTTTAGAGAGAAAGATTTTGTCTGTACGTGTGTGACGCGTAACTCTGCCCTGCCTTCCGTGTGTGTTTGCCGAGTGCACGAGAGGGGCACACTCGGTTGCCCTAGGCCAGAACGTGCATTATTGGATAGAGTTACGTTAAACATACGCGCCGCGCGCGCACACCACACGTTCGCTTTTCCTCTCTTCCGATGCCGGTATTCTCGAGTCGCGGACGAAACGAGCGAGTGCGTTATTCACACCGCGATATCGGATGAACCCGATGAGTTTGCCAGCGACAAACATACGAACGGCATATCATCGGCCGCGGCATCGGTGAACGCCCCGTCGTCACGTATTTCTCACCAACGGCATGACAGCTCTTTTACAATTATGCGATATTGTTCGATTATGCGCTGCCTGACATCGACAGTTCAATCTTCGGTAAGTCGCATCGATTTTTTTTTCTAGTGACATCAAAAGAGAAAGCTGTATAAGGGATCTCTGTGCGATACACACAAATGTAATTCAACATGAATCATAAGTTTCTAAAGATTTAATTTGACCTGCATACATTTCAAAAAATCGTCGATGTCAATATTATTATTGATAATCTGTAATTATTTAAAATTACTGAAAATCACATGCGAGTCACGGATTAAAATTTGCTATTTTACATTACGTAAGAGATTGTATGTATGCACTTAAATATGTATGTATACGCATATACGAAGCAAAATAAGCGTTACACCGCATTACATCCTCGTACGTAAACAAATGCAAAGAATGTTAGTGGTGTAAAGTCGATGAATACTCTATGTAGCTAATTCCCTCGTATCACAGAATTCGCACTTGGTTGTTTGATTGCGATTTTATAATTCGGTAGCACGAACAATTTCTATTATTCGGTAATTCGGTACGCGTTCTTGTACATACGTATATCACATGCATGAAGAGAGTGGCAGGAGAATTCATATAATATTAAAATCGGACGATTCAAATATGTATCTGACGATATTGTCCCGTCGAAAAGATGGAATCAGTGAAACTTGATCAGAGAAAAATTTTACCAGAAGCGAAAGAGGAAAACTTCGAAGAACGTTGTATAGATTACTGAATACACTCCTTAGGACAATTTAATTAAAAATTGGACTTGAGCAAACCCTACAAATCGTTGTTTGTATAAGCTCTTTTTCTCGTTCTCATCGTGCCTCCAAGAATGCTTATACACCAAAACTTGTCAACTATGAGAGATCGAAACTCTATCGTTTATATGCGAAAACCTAATCCCTAACTTTTAAATTACAATTATATCATTGATTTAAAGATGCGCTACTATTAAAAAGGCACAAATGCAAATAACTACTAGGTCAACGATTATTTCGCGTTGCTCGTAATTATCATTCGCGCACTCTATGTTGTGCTTTCGATAAAAGGGCGCAGAATAGGGCGTATATACTAATTTTAATTACGCTGCGATATGTACTATTAAAAGTGATTTTTATACGTATGTTTCCAGCATAAAAATGGAAAGCTGAAATTTGAAAAAGCGTAAAATGCATAAGTTCGGTCTCCTTTCAAGTAAGACAGAGATCGTAAATTTCTATATTGAAAAATCTTGAATTCTATCCGAAAAGCCGTAAAAGCTTAATCACGTTTCGGCAACGTGTCCTTTGCATAGTAACGCCTAATGAGAATCGAAGAACTTTGTAACTCGATATCTGGACCCTATTTTTTTAATTTGGCACATTCGGCTATTGTTCGTGCATATCTCAAAACGGGTTCATGCAAAGCGCGTTTAATTCAGGTAATAAGTCTGACTGAAATTTTTTATGTGAATCGTAACGATTAAGCCCCGAATATCTTTAACGTGTCTTCGACAAATCAATGTGCCAGTTAAAACTTCACCTATAAAAGAAGTAGCAAAATTATATAAACTTATTTTATTCTGTACTTCTACTTATATGAGCTGATTGCATTAAGGATAACATAAAAATTAAGTAACACATATATGCTTACCTTCGGTTATACTGATGGGTTCACTCAAAGAAAATACCGTTTGTTTCCAGTGCGTCGGTGTAGAATGAGGACTTGTGCTAAAATGTACTGGATTCTCTAGATCAAAGAAAATGTCAAAATAGCCGACCATCGCAGTTAACGATCCCGTCTTTTTCACATTCAACGTGAAGGGAGATGAAAAATTGACGCAATCCGTCGTGACATTATACAAGTCGAATACTTGGATCTCAGCGGTGCTCGTTACTATATCATCGACGTTGCAGATTTCTATACTGGGTTCGCGCACCACTTCCGCTTTCATGCAACTCATTTTGAAGCCGTACACATTCGTCCAGTAATCAACTAGATCGATATACCTCTCTGCAAAAGAATAATAGCTCATAAAAGTATTTATAGAATGTTTGTAAGAATAATTCATAAAAGATTTGTCATAATATTTACTCTTGTATGATATAATTTTGCAAATGATTTAATTGAAAAGTTGCAATCTAATATTCTTATATTCTCTTGATATTGAGCAAATATTACTATTGCTACTAAATTGTTACTATTAAAGTTAAAAGACGTACTTGTATCACCACTTCCCACGATACTAATAGTACATCTATTTGGAAGTATTGCTCCACCAGGTGCCAAATAGTGGTCCCTAGCATAAATTACAGTGTCTAACATTCCCTCAAACAAGAGAAAGTATCCCATCCACTCAGATATTATCGCGTCTACTTTCTCTTCCCCAATACTGATATCTTCTAGACGACCCTTCTTTAAAGTGATGATATCACTGAGATTGTTCTCCCTGAAATCCGTAAAAATGTATATTTTATTATTAATGTACTACATGTTGAACAAATAGCTGATTATGAAGGTACATGTGCAAAAGCAACAAGCACCTTACTATATCCATAGCATGATATATCACATCAGACTGATCAACACTGATAACTTTACGACAACCAGATTTTGCTGCAAACATAGACAAAATACCGGTTCCACAACCGACATCCAGCATTACACAATTGTGAAATCTGTTAGAATTCGTCAACAAGGCATCGCGATAGCTCTCTGTCCGTATTTTATCCTGATAAAAAATATACATTGATTAATATTTTATTTTTCTAAAGAAATTCAAGTCATATTTCCATTTTTTTATTAAAAATATTGCGATTTATTATTGTTTATAATCATGCAATCTCAAATATATTAAGTAGTGTTTGTATTCTCATTAAATTGGATTGGTAAAATTTATTCATAACTTACTGTCAACATCTCATGATGTATTGCAAAATGACTATATGTATTGAAATATCCTTCATCAACATTAGGGTTGTGAGCACTGACGAGAATATTCTTCTCTTTCCCCTCTATGTCATCACCCAGTATCAATTTCTGTGCTTTCTCTCTCATCTCTTCCATTTTCTAAAAGGACACACAAGATACAAACTTGTTTGCATTATACTATATGAAAAATTATATTCATTGATTATGGATCTGTACCTGCTTCACCAAGAAACACATTGTTTCACTTTCTTTCAATTGAGATGTGAGAGACCGTATTTTCTTTTTCATATCCTCATATTGTTCCTCTGGCAAAGTAACACTATCATTGCCATTTGAATGTATTTGCTTCACTCCTTTTTCCTCACTCATATCCTTAATAATGATGAGATCTTCGATATCTTTATTAAAATAATTAAACATATTAGTATATAATACTTTACAAAAAACAAAAAACTAACTTCTCTATACTTGCCATACATTAACCATGGATCGTTCTCTATAACAGGATGCAAATATTCCTCTTTGTCCCAAGCTTCTATACCCAATGTACTCAATTGTTCAGGTAAAATCTCCTTACGCCGAATAAAATTGATTAACTTAATATATGTATAAGTATCATGAACATGTTTTCTTATAAAATTGCACAAGTTAAATTTATGGAGGGTTTCGATATGGTGCAGAGCAGTGGAAAAGCCGTTAATAGTTTCTGTACAAAATAGACATGGAATATTGTAGTCATCTTCACCATTCTCTTCCCAATCATCTCCACTATCGTTATCACTTATATCGTTATACATGTCATATCCTAGAAAAAAAGTAAGAAAACATTTAAATGTATGAAATATATTTAACCAAAAAAGTAAAGAAAAAACTAAGTGTTCGTTAACATGAAAAATTGCTTGTAATTTTAATTATTTTGTTTATAAGTAGGAATAAAACTTTTTCTATTCTATTCTATGTAAAATCAGATATAAATTTCCTCAGAGGACTGTAAAGAAAAATATATTTATATTCCACAGGAGATTAACCGTTTCATTTGTGTCAATAGCATACATATTACAGATTGCATTACACTCTATCATTTGGCAATTTACTACACAAGACTTTCAGTAATATTTTACCTAATTCTGCCATAGTAAGGCTTCACCTTTTGCGATGCTAACCACAAAATTAGAACAGCTGCAAACACCTTATCATCCGGCGAGAGCACGTGTCGACGACTGACGCTTCTCTCATTTTATGGCAAGTTCATACCCACACGTTCACCTTCTCTCGCGTTCATACCTACATACATTCACGCTCACGTTCGCTGTACTGATTTATTGATTTATTAATATCAATCAGATTAAAACAAGGTAACTTTTCAACATAAAAGTAAAAAGATATAATAAGAATCTTTTTATGCAAAATCAATATTATATAATTACACGACATATAAAATGTAACTGCGGAGAAAGGTTTTATAAAATTAAATAGAGTACATACAATTTATTATATATTATTTTCTCTCAAACGTGTTAATATATTACATACAATTATATATAAAAATATATTGCAGACAAGTTTCATGAAATAAATCAAACACTTATAACTACGATTTACAATTATAAAAAGAATGTACATACAATATATTTCTCACAATTTCTCCAATTGTTACAAGAGACATGTTAAAATATCGTCACGATTAATGAAAGATTTAATTAGCAATGATAAGAATAATGTTTGATGGGCCAGTGTGTTTATGATTATGACAAAAACGTAGTTATCGATCACGAGTCTCCATCGAACTTATTGTTATTCAACTGACGTTTCGCGGATGTGACAACAATTTCGGTGTCTTCAAGTTTCCTTTTCACACTATTCTCGCTCAAATCTGGCTTGTTGATCTCTCGATACAAATTCTGCGCGACATGAAAATCTATATGCTCGCTGTATCTCATTACAGATATCATCTGGCCACATTCAGTACATCGTTCCAAAAGCTCGCTCGAGTCGGTCTTGATCAAGAAGTTATCTAAAATGGGGCTGCGTCTCTTTCCTTTGCCAGCGACTTTGGTCTTACTAGGTTTTCCTTTCGCCGTTTTCATTGGCAAGTCGCGAGAAACCTTCACGATCTTCTCCTGCTTCTTGTCGCGCGATCTCGCATATAATCTAGCTTCCTCTTGCAAATCGGGTGGTAGTAGAAGCAAAATATCAGGATCCATGTCGTCCAGGTTTGGAAATATCTCTCGCAGTAGCTTCGAAGGATTATGCGCGGTGCTTTCCTCTCTGAGCTTCTTCTCGGAGGAGTTCTTCGTGTCGTTGCTAGACACTAGAGTGGGCGCACAACTCGATGACGGTTTGTCCTGACCGTTCTCTCGTATCCACGAATCTGAATTACTGTTATCATCGGTGTCATTACTAGTATTTAGATTATTCGCGTTGGATACGATTGATTGTTCGCTCCGCTCTGATTCCTCCGCAGTATCGCTATTTTCGTCGACGTTCTCGTTACAATCTTTTTTATTAGTCTTGAATATATTCATAAAGAAGGAACTTTGAAAATCGTTATTATTGATTACCATACTTGACATGCGTTTATTCCTTAATTTGGCTTCGTCGTGTTCGTTGCACACCTGCATCAGCTTGAAAACTCTCCTCGATGTGGGCGAATCCTCCATGTTCGTGTTTAACGAATTATCAATAATTCTTTTGTTACCCTTTCTCGTCGCTTCGTTAGTTGTTTTGACCGATTTTTCGACCATAGTAGTCTCAGTGTTTCGAACTGGCTCTTCCTTGCCGTTAATAGTAACAGGCTTCTTCTTTTCCATTTTTGGAGATTGATCTTCTTTGCTATTAATGACAGCGAAAGATTTTGCTTCTACTACTTCAGAATTCGATTTGAGATTCGTCTTATCTCCGGACGAACTTGTAATTTTCATTTGATCGATCTGAGGACTTACTTCACCGTCATTCTTCGACTTAACAGTGTTGAAGAATTTCAGGAAACTACCACTCTCCTTCGACGGTACAAATTTGCTGGCAACAATACCTATGTATGCCACTGGACACTGTGTCGATTTAGTGATAACGTCTACACATTGGCTTGCCATTTTTTCCGGCTTGTATGAGTTCAAAATAAGTGAGCGAGATTGGGACACGGTACTTCTGTTCTGATAGTAATGATAAGAGATGGTGAGCAATGTTGCGCGTCGTTGATTTTCTATGAGATCCTGCTCAAGTCGCTCGCAAACTTCTGCCGCTAAATCTCCGGCCCAATGTTTTAACTATGCATAAAAGATTTTTCATAATATTTCCACATTATATATACAGTTTTCATACTTTCATGCAAATAAGTCGTATTATACGTAAATCTTTTTATATATTAAATTATTTCTATATTAATCAGCTTACCACTTCCAAAGAAGTAATGGCTTGTTTTCCAGGAAATTTCTTACATGCTCCGACGGACTTCGATAGCAATCTATTGGTGACAGGCTCATTGTCTATGCCTCGAGCAATATTATACAACCATAATCTGAAGAATCACAGTTATACATTGCATTAAAATTACAAATCGTTTATTACGTTTGTTGAACTTGGTTTATAGCCACAAGAACTTTGGATCTACCCTGTTTTCTCGTCAAAATGTTTTTGCAGTTGTTCCAAAGAATATTGCATTAAATCCCCCATAACATTACAACCAAGAGACTCAACTACAACGTCACCAAATTTCCCACCAAGGTTTCTGACTTTTTTCACCGACAGCGTAGAGTAAAGACTTGCAACAGCTGCTTCGGGCAATATTGTTTGACGATTCGGTTTATGTAATCCGCATGCTAATTTTGCTAATATCTGGAAATTAACGGAGTTATCTCAAATTAATGAGAATCAACGAAATATGGTGCACAGGCAGTTTCGAGAATATTGCAAAATGAATAGAAAATTATTTGCAACCTTGTTCTGTGATATTCCAGCGGAACATCTGAATCCAGTCTCGTTGTATATACTAGCTCTTATTTCTTCAACTATCATACCAGCTACAGCAAGTTTCTGTGCCTGAATGTCATGCAATTCCTTAAAAGAGTCCAATATCCATGTCTGTAGCCCTTTGTGTCTCTCCTCTATGGAACAATTAATATATATAATATCTAAATTACTGATTTAAAACTAATACAATCTACTGGATATTATAGTACCTTCATCACTTTTGCCAATTTCAGAATATCCCACTACAAATGTATTTGCAAGAGATGATATTAGTTCATTTGAGGAGATCTTATCTAATCTTTTTTCAACAATATCTGTGATGTCAAGATAAGCTTCATCAACACTAGCACGTTCTATCACATTACAGTGTTTTCTTATAACTTTAATAACTTCATGACCAGCTTTCCTATACCTATGTGAACATTATATATGTTTTTAAATGTTTAATACATAAAATATTGCAATATATAAGTAAATAATTAGCATATTGAAAAGTATGTTTTATTCAAAAATTTTGCTCTAATAGCTAACCACTACCTGGTTGTGTCTGCTTTCCCACGAAGACAAGGCACACTGGCTAGAACTATATCTGGACATTTCTCTTTAGCTTCTTTGCCTCTCATGTGTCTGGTTACTCCAAAATTTCGTGCTTCATAATTCACAGCTATTATTCTGTAAATGATAAAAAATATTGTTATTTATATATTATCAACTTATCAACATAATCATATATTCAACTAACAAGTATTATATTTATAATAAAGATTGGTACATTCTCTCTTTCTTTTTTCCAAAAGAATTATACTAAATTCTTTTGAAGAGCCAAATTAATCTTAAAATAAATATATTTAGAAAATGCTCTTTTAAATGAAATACGATTATTAATATCTTATCGAAGTAAAATTTAATGTAATAAATATTTTACCCGCCCATTTCCCACTGATTATATTGAACCACAGCAAGCGGTTTTCCCGCATATTGCGGTTGTAACTTTGTTTCCACTTGACAGAAAAAGCAATCCATATCTATCAGGACAACGATCCTGCCTGGGTTAACCATTTTTTAAGGATTTCCTCTCACAAATTTATGTTCACTTAAAATAATTATAAAACTTCATTATTTTCTAGTCAACTAATACGACAACATCGGTATTATATGTGACTCCATTTTATCATGATGCACCTTGTTGATTGTGTACAGGTATGGTTGAGTCATATGGTGTTTACATATGAAACAGCTATAACGATAAGTAACTGTAAGGTGTAGACATGTAACTGCACTGTATGTAGAGCCGATAATTGGCTGTAAGCGTTGGAGTCGTGATATTGCAAATGTGTCGATCTTCGTAAGAGAACGAACTTGTCGAAAAGAGAAGAATTAAAAAGAGACACTCTCTGTCGAGCGTCGAAAGGGTTAAGTCGAAATATATAGTCTGTTCTTTTTAGCTGCACTACTAAACTGGTGCAATAAGTTAAAGTGAGAAAAAATATAGTTGTCTCATTCTAACTTATTGCACTAGTTCAGCAGTGCAGCTAAAAAGAACAGACCAATAGTCTTATCGAGTAAAGCTGATAAAGCTAGTCAAATTAACGAATCCGTTGAGGTCGTAATTAGGTATAAGTTTAATCGTGTTCATGTTTAAATACATTTTATTGGTGAGAAGCTGTGCTGTATAATACATTTCCTTTCTGGTCTCCTTTCGCCGTACGATACATCCTGCTACGTCTTATCTATACGAGAATCCTGATATCGATCCTTGAAAATCGAGAAACTTCTATAAAGGGACAACCTGACACCTCTAAAGTAAAAGAGAATTAAGAGAGAAAGCCCTTACACAACTTTGTTAAATTTATTCTGTCAAGCTACTCTAGATTGTATTAAATCTATTCGTCCTGATCCTAAAGAACTTGTCAACTAATGTAAACTAATCTAATGAGTTAGAATAAAACAGAATATTCCTTCTTCTTATATATTTAAATAGTCCAGAAATTAAAAAGAAAAACAGATCTATTTTAGGCTAAATAACAGATATAATAATACTATAATACCCTAATATTGGCTCATTAAAATAACGGATCTATTATTTAAAATTACAAGTATATATATCTAAAAATTATATTTAAAATAACAGGTCTTTTATAGACCCCTTATTTGTTCGTCAAAATAACGGGTCAATATCGCTTATACCCTTTATTTTTGCAAACTTGAGAAGTGTTTTGAATCTCGGCTAAATTTTATGAAAGCCGGTAAACTGTGGTTTGAATCTTGACCAAAAATTTTAAGTTTTAGCTAAGTTTTAAACCACAATTTACCGACTTCCAAAAAAATTTAGCCAAGATTTAAACCACAATTTATCGGCTTCCAGAAAATTTAGTCAAGATTTAAACCACAATTTACCGACATTTACAAAATTTAGCCAAGATTCAAACCATTTCAGCAAGTTCGCTAAAGTGGTTTGAATCTCGATTAAAAATTAAATTCATTTTTTAGTCGAGATTCGAACGACCACAATAAACGAGTCCTTTAAGGTAAAAAATATAAGAAGACCCGATAATTTTGTGAACTAATAAAATGTTTATGTTATTCATTAGACTTATTATTTTAATATGCCATTAAAGAGTTTAGTTTATAAAATTATTAGATTATTCTTCTTTTAAGAAGCTAATAAACGGAGTAATTATCTGTATTAATATAATTATAATATTAATATAATTAATATTCATCGTCTCCATCTCCTTCTTCCTTTTCCATGTCCATGTCTGTATGTCCCAAAAATTCAAAATTCGCTATAACAGCTGCTTCTGTATCTGATATCATTGCTTCTGCTATAGAAGATGGCTGTTGCTGGAACAATAAATCATATATAAATGTGTAACAGAATCGTAACTATCGTAATGCAGCTTAATTCTCTTAATTAAGTTCGTATTTTACCTTTTTCGGATGTCCCCCGGAGTATAAGACTTACATCGGATGATACTTGGCTGTTCTGTGTTCCCTAATTTCCATTTAATTATATAATTAACTGGAGTATTCATTTCATCTGAGTCTGTATTATTATATGTCCCACCGCATATATTTCATTTCTCGCCTTTCATCGTGAGTGTACAGAGTACTCTGTATGTACACTGTGTACAGAGCCATATATTGAAGAAGAAGAAGAAGTCTACGAGTCACTACGCAGGCGTGCTCCACAGGCGGAGCAGTGACTCTCATTCTTCTCGAGTCGGGATACGTTCCGAAAGTTGCAAAAAAACGGTCACAAACCTTTATGTCCGCGACCGTACAGTACGCCCATATGCGTATGCGTATATGCCTATCATCGCTTTCGATTGTTTTACAGGCGTATACGACATCGCCTAAAGCCCGTATTAGACTATGGATTGGGATTAAGATTGAATTGAAATTTGACCAATTGGGAAAAAGAAAACAATCTCAAATATTATAAACTTAGTCCTGATTGGTTAATTTTCAATCCAATACTCAATCCCAATCCGTAGTCTGATACGGGCTTAACCATACCTGCCTCTGAGTGTACACCTTTCTACCTAAAGCCATACATCGAATGAACGAACGAGCAGATAATACGCGAAACTTACACCAAAACTTTTGTGGTTCTGTTTTGTTTATTCATCACATTACATGCATGCATGTATGTTGTTTCGTATATAATCGTGTCCTACTCCAAAATTCGATTCGTCCGTTGTTGTAGTGCATGAGGACAATATGCCCAGTAAAAAGAGAAAATACAACGCTCGTTTTCCGGCGGTAAGCGAACACATTTTTCTTGCAAAATTTAACACAGCGACACCGATAAAGATTCTTAAAATTTTCTTGTTTGGTACTTATATTTAAATTTAACTAAATTTTAAAGTTTTCTTGAAAAGAAAGTGTTTTTTTATCGTAATTAGCATAAGTTCACTGTTAAAGTAAGGTTAACTTTTTGTGTCTGTTGTCAGGGTCGTATCAAGAAAATAATGCAGACTGACGAAGAGATTGGAAAGGTTGCACAAGCTGTACCGATCATAATTTATATCCTTTTTAATTATATTTCTTACAATAAACAGATAGATTTTTATAAATTTGGCGAATATAACATAACTTCATGTTTAACATACGAGGGTAGTCCCAGAAGTACCTGACCTAACAAAGAAAACACAAAAAATTTGGGAAAAAATATCTTTATTTCTCTACATAGTCTCCTTTTAGCTCATATACTTTTCCCAGCAATATTCAATAACTTCGATACCTTGTTTATAGTGAGAATCGTCGAGCTTCTCAAAATAGCCATCAAGCCACCTTGGTCCATTGTTTTGACTGTTCCTTCGTCTCAGGTGTGAAGTGATGGACCCATGTTTCATCCATGGTTATGAATCGATGCAAAAACTTGGCTTTAATGCTGCAAAACTTCGCCAAACACTCAATTGAAACATCCTCACGACGCTGTTTTTGTTCTATCATAGCACCCATCTTGTGCACAGCTTTCTCATGTCCAAATTTTCAGTCAATATGCGATGTACAGCACTTTTTGAAATGCCTACCATGTCTACTAACTCGCACACTTTCAGTCGATGGTCATCCAATACCATTTTGTGGATTTTCTTCACCATTTCTGGCGTGGCACCTTATTTGGTCGACCACTGCGATGTTCATCTTGGCAGCTCGTACGGCCTCGTTTAAACTCTGCCACCCAATATTTTACTGTTGTAAACGAAGGAGCAGACTCTCCCAGAGTAGAATCTAGCTCCGCTTTGTTATTGGTTGGACTGAGTCCTTTCAAATGAAAGTATTGTATCACATAACAATGACCAATTTTTTTCCATGTTTACAAATTCACTGAGAGTGTTTACTATTGATGGCTGCCAAACAAATACTAAGCAACGTAGCGTCGTCAAACTTCAAACTTAAGTTTTATAAGGTTGGTACTTTCTACCATAGTCGTTCTTTTCAAACAACAACCGCTATCTATATGTCAAGTCAGGTACTTCTGGGACTACCCTCATATTTATGTTATAAACTTTTCCTTAATAAGATTTACCTAGGACTTTAGAACTGTTTGTACATTCGTTGCTAACCAAGGCCATGCAGATAACAAGTGCCAAAAATGCCAAGACTCTAAGTCCAACTCATATGTAAATAAATAGTTGTATTCAATAGAGTTATTAGTTCAATAAGCATTTAATGATCTGAAAAATCTGCAGAAAATATCCCAGATAATAATCACCAAATGCTTATTGAGTCATTCCTTCTGCTAAATGCAATGATCTCGGAAGTTTACCTTAAATGCTTTAACTAAAACTTGTACACATCTATTTGCAGGAAGCAATGTATCATGTCAGAGAGTCGATTTGATTTTTTAAAAGATTTGGTGAAATCTTTGCCTGATGTACCAGCACCTGACGATGAATTGCCTACTCCACCAGCAACTCCAGCAACAACATCAGTAACAACAAGCACAGCAATAAATAATGCAACACATTCAGAAGTAGAGTAAGTCCTTTATAAAATTTTATAATCATTGATTTGCTAAATTGATAAAATACATACCATCTACAAGGTATATACAAGATGGGTTTCTTAATTACATATAAGTTTTTGTATTACTTTCTTCACAATGCTTTTAGATAAAAAAATTAGTGACTTGCACAATTCACATGTGTGTGTATGTGTGTTCTATGATTATGTAACTTATATTTCTTTTTATTATTTAATTCATGGTATCTTAATCACTATATTTTCATATATTTATAGACATCAAAAGCAATTGGACTTACCAAATGCAAATCACAAATCCATGAAAAATAATGAAGAAGTTACTGCAAAAGTATCCCCACAAGTACCACAATTTGAGATGTCTATACCTGCGTCCTTTCAAATGAGTCAACCAAACTTTTATATGGAACTCAATCCTACTAATTTAAGTGAAAGCACAAGCAGTCGAACGACATCAAATTCCACTTATACTGCCGGCATCGATGAGGATTATGACACATAGTAATCACCTCAAGTAGATTTTAGGATGTTAAAAATCTGTACTGAATGTGGAGTATGATTAGCAGAAGACAATAGTGATAACGCGCTTATACACGACAGCGCCGATTTTACAATCACTGCGTTCGCCTATCGATTAGTGCTGATACGTTTGCCTTGAAATTATTTCTTCATATTTATACAGGATGGTTCTCTGGCACTAAGTGAGATAGATGTGATAATATTTAGAAATATAAAAAAATAGTGTTAAAAATCAATTAGTGGAAGTGTAAAATAATTCTAATAAAGTTTTATTTTCTTTGAACAAATGCGTAATGTATCAACTACAATGTATTTCACTTTAAAGAATTACAAACTTTATATAAATGATGATTCTTCCAATCATTATTTACAAAAATATGTAAGTCTTCTGTGCCATCCTGCATATAATTATTATGTAAAATATCGAAATCGTTAAATTTAGTTTTTCTATCGGAATCCGATATTTTCACATAGATTTCGTATATATATATATATATATATATATATATATATATATACACACATACATATATATATATATTCTATGTATACAATATATAGAACGTAATATGTATTATTTCTTTTCTGCGGTATCTTACGTATTTATATTGGTTTATGGAAATAATATGTAAAATCGTGTTGCTAAGAGCAAAACGATTCGGCCGACACTGTTAATATCATGTGGTATAGGTGGTCACTGACACATTGTATAATCTTTACATTATACCTATTGCGAAATCATTGCCTCGAAACATTGTTACCGTTATTACGTAAAAACAATCATATTTACCTCATTAATTGCAGTGTTTGCGTTTGAGCGAGGTAATATTAACAGGAAGCGAAATGGACGATTAATCGTATCAAACGAAACGCCATTCCGTTTAATGGATATTCTCTGTAGCTGTAAAGAGATACATCTTTCTTCTTTCTTTTATTTGTACATATCCATGAGTTTTGCTGTGTACAGAATAGTGTTGTCGTCTTTTTCACAGCTTTATGAATATTTTCGAGAAAATACATCACTTCGGTTAGACTATGCGGTTTAACAAATGGTGTATTCGAGTGACATGGGTTTTAACCCACCCGGGTCGATTAAACCCAGCTTCATGGGTCGAACATGCACAGGTAAGCTTTATGATTGGCTAGAAAAGATTAGATAGCCTTGTGACATCATTAATCGACCCCGGGTGGGTTAAAACTCGTGCCACTCGAATATGCCAAGAGTTTCGTCTCAAATAACACGATGATCTCACAGAGACGAAAAAAAATTCTTTAGAATTAGAAAAATAATCTTGCGCGGGAACTTCGTTAAACTGCAAAGCAGAAGGAATCGAATAACAATGTAAGCACGCGAGAAAAGACTCGAAAAAAAGAATCAGGAAAAGCTCAGGACTTCTCGCACGCGCGCATATGAAGGAAACTTTATCAGACATTTATAATGCATGTACATGAAAGAAAATTGGCATGAACTCGAATAATCAGTTCCGGAAATCTTTACTACCTTTCTGTCGAAGTACATACACGCGGTACAACGCTGTATGATTGACTCGGCTCGAGCGACCAAAATGATATTTTCAGCGCTTTTGATGAAACGGTCGATGAAACACGTGTCATATATAGTACGAGAATGTTCAATAAACACACGTGTGACTTTCGTTACGATCTGTACATAAGTCAATCGTGTCGAACGCAAAAACAAGCAATTAGATAAATAGTTCGAATCATATATGCATGTATATGTATACGTATATATATGTTCTTCGAGTGTTTTCATATCTTTTTCTCCGTTTCACTATTCGTCACCACATAACACATTGTAATAAAGAGCTTATACTATTTCAATGTTTTTCTCATTCGAACGAAACCGAGCCGCTATTACGCGCAGAATAGATTTTGCTCTTTAACACGTCTCGAGATGCGCATAGACACAACAGCGTTTCTCGAACTTGAACTTCATTGTGAAAAAAATGAATGTAAATTGCTACGTCAGCGAGACGATCTTGCATAGTAATGCAAATGCATATTTTTATACATTTCGCTAATGTATCCCGCGTTTAAGCGAAATCCGCTTCGAGCAACAAATATACTTTGGAAAAGCAAGAGGAATACAAAAGAGCGGAGGATTAGCATGCGAATCGACTGCTTGATCGAGAAGCGGCGCAGCGGCTTGATCTATCTCTTTCTCTGTTTTACACGGCTCCTCGCGACAACGCACGTGTACGAGCCAAATCGCAGCTGTAATTAGTCATCCGACACATTTTTGCGACTATCGGTCGTCACGTCATTATCGCGTCAGCGTAATTTTCGTTCCGCTCAAAAATTCCGCCGGTGATATCGCCAGTTTGCGCGTAGAATTAATCTCCGCATGCCCGAGCCGAGATTATGATAATTTTCTGCGGATTGACGTAAACGACGACGCGAAGAGGCGTAATCTCATCCGCGCTCATTCGGAAGCGCGCGCGGATATGTGTGTATCGCTTCGATGTGACCTTAGTATCGCTGACACTGTTTTAGATCCTCCGTGTCAACGGACAAAAATATGTAATATATTCGTACGTGAGTAACCAACGGACGGATAATAATGCACGGAGCGGATGAGAAGGGGTTTTGCAGAAACGTGTCTGCTTGTATCGTGGAAATAGATTATTTAGACACGATTGCAGTCTGCGTCCGCGATTCGTCCGAAGAAAACGCAGGCTATATTACCCTGAAGCAAGAGCGTAAAGAGAATTGTGCGATCGCTTAAAAAAGGAGGAAAGAGAGCTCTTCTTTTCTCCTATGAGAATACTCAAAGTCGTATTTTGAATCTTTGCGATTAAACGTTATTTGCTCGGTTGTTCGGTCGAGTTCTAAGGACTTTTGCGTTTGCTCGATTGCTCGCGTTTGATCGCATTGTAAAATAGTCCGGTGAGTGCTCGTTCTATTTTATTTTTACGTTGTACGTCGCGTGAATCTTTCTGATGCGATTACAATGGCCGCGTTCAGCAAAAAAAGCTGCTTACTAAGCGCTTAGTGATTATCGTTCCTGATTGATTCATTCCCCTGGATTCGTTAAAGATCTAAACGAATACTCCAATAGAGTATCTGTTGGATCTCATAGATAATAATCACTTTTTCTGTTGAACACGACCAATTAGTTGGGAATGCATATTTCTTAATGACTTGTATAGATTGTCGATGATTAAAACATTGGAAAACTTTATTGCAAAAGTAAGCGCGTAATATTGGCTGGGCAGATTCATACTCGTCTGTTTATAGCATTGAAAAATCAACGTGTGACATAATTTATAACATGTTTTGTAACGCAAAATACATGTATTCGCGAGTATAACGTCGCAAATATTGGTAGGCTCGGTTCATTGATGAAATGACTACATGCTGGTATTTCGTCTTGTTGAGTTGCGGACTTATCACCCTTACAAACGGTTTGTTTCGGACACGTGGGTTACTGCCACCGTTGAACGATCCTAACGAAGTGCTGGTAAGCGGAACCTCAAAGCATAATCTATCATGTACCTCTAACTCGAACCTTGTCTAAAACCGAGGCTTTACGCATCTCATTACATTTACGAATTAGTAAATTTAATCATTAATACAAACACTTGTTTTATTAAATTGTCAATATAAAAAATACGTGTAATAATTCAATCGCTAATTGCCGCTGTACCTTGATATATTGCTGTTATTCTTCCCAGCGATCGGCTCTCGTTAGTCTCTACGTTTCTACTTTCTCTTCTACATCTTGATTGAGTAGCTTGTAAAGTTAAAGCTCTGTTCCAGTGATTTGTTAATAGATTTAATTATATCCAAGATCGAAGAAGCACGGTCAAGGCTAAGGAAACCTTTAATTTATGATTTAATGCAATTATGTAGCTTACGAATCTATTTAGAATGAAGCTTTTCGTACTTACAGAGAAATGTCGTGAACGAGAATGGCTATCCATTCGAACTTCATCATGTAATAACTAGCGATGGATATATATTAGCTCTGCATCGGATACCACCCAGTCATCCGAGAAAATTATACGGCCCACATCACCGAGCGGTGTTAGTCATGCACGGATTATTAGGGTGTTCGGCGGATTGGGTGGTAACGGGTCGAAATCGTTCACTCGGTATCAGATCAACTATTTGAACGCGTTTTAACTTAGACAATAGTTAAAACAAACATCTAATATCTACTGTAAAAAAAATCTTCCTTTATCATTGTTAGCTTTCCTTTTATCTGACCATGGTTATGACGTATGGCTCGGCAACATCCGTGGGTCCACCAACTCCAAGAATCACACGGAACTCTCGGTACAAAGCGCTAAATTTTGGGACTTTAGGTAATGCAAAGTTCCGAAGTTGCCATTTTCTGTTTTATCTTTCGTGTTTATCTATATAGACCTAAAAAACGCCACATATTAGATATTAAATATATTATATTAAAATTTCACATTTTTTCAGCTCTTCACTTTCGCAATCGCGAGAAATGATAAAGAATCTGTTTCGAGATTCTTTGTTTCACCAAAATTTCCATATAGTAATCAATTCTTTTCTTTTCCTTTTTTCGCTTAGCTGGCACGAAATTGGTATTTACGATACACCCGCTATGATAGACTACATATTGGACTATACCGGTCAGAAGCAACTCTTCTACATAGGCTTCTCTCAAGGAACAACGCAATTTTGGGTGCTGATGTCTCTCAGGCCGGAATACAACGAAAAGATCAAACTCATGTCCGCTTTAGCTCCTGTCGCTTACATGGGACACATCAACGGACTATTAAAATCTCTTAGCTACATCGCTTATGTTTTCAAGGTAAGTAAAGATCGGGTAACACTCACGTTAAAGCATTCTCTACAACTTGAATTTGGATAAACAAGAAGAACGTAAGCAGTCAGAATAAAAGCTATTTTTCTAAAATGCCTTTTAGTTTGTGTTGGAGATCGCAATTCTCTATCACACACACTATCTTGTACCAAAAAAAAAAAATATATATATATATATACATTATGTAATGAATTAAATCACATAAAATGAGGAAACATATATTTCCACTGTTCGTTTCAAACAGTATATTTGAACTGAAGTAGATTTCAAATGCTAAGTATGTTCGATATGTTTGTATTAATCGTTACTCGCTCGACTTGGCAGGCATTTTACAAGTACACCGGATATTTCGAGGTTCTATCAAGCACGTTCATGTTGAAAGGCATAGGATACAATTTCTGTAGGAAAAATATGGTAACTCAGCCCATTTGTGAGGCATTAGTCTACCTGATTGGCGGTTTCAGCAATGGAGAATTAAATCATGTAAGCTATCGAAACAGTAGAAAAGAGTGGCGGATTATAAACTGAACGAAACGCACGAATTCTACGAAGACGATTGTATCGATTAAATCGCGCATTGCATATTTCCAGGTGGACATGGCGACATACATGCAATTCTCTCCCGCGGGTTGCTCGTTTAAGCAATTGGTTCACTACGCGATGGGCGTTCAAAATCCAGGTATCGATTGGCGATTAATCATACGCTCATGTGAGAACGAGATTTCTCGATTGATCATTCATGGGCGTGCGCTATTTATGTACAGCCCATTTTCGTTAGGCAGATAAATTATTCTTCTTTTTCAGGGCATTTTCAGTTTTACGATTACGGTATGGTATCAAACTTTAAGAGGTACAATCAAATCACGCCGCCTGAGTACCCTGTGCACAAAATTACAGCACCAGTAAGTTTATACATCGGTTTGAACGATTGGTTGGCTCCTCCAAAGGTAAATCAAAATCTCCCTTAATTTTTCCGCGTTATCGGGATAGGTCAAAACTATATTACATTGGTCGATTGTGCGAGGAAAACTTTCTCATCTTTGCGATTACGCATAATCATGCGTTGGGTTCAGTCTTTTATTTTACTGTAGTGTATTGTGAAATTTCAGGACGTGGACATATTGAGCAAAAAATTGCCGAATGTCGTGGACAAGTATACGGTGACATTAAAGAAACTAAATCACTTCGACTTTCTGTACGGTTTACATATACGAAGCCTTGTTTATAATCATGTGGTTGAAAGGATGAACTCCATTCCGTAAGAGTAAGACGAGAAGAGATCATCAGACTTTCGTTTGTCGCTCTGTGGTCTATAAACTATTTCGTTTAATTGTGATTTATATGTTATCAGATAATTCATTAGCATTCAGTGATCTTTGCCTAGTCGAGTGCTCATAAAAGTTGTATCGCAAACACGGGGAATCACCGTAAGAAGACACACGATTACGTTAACTAATCTTCTCAAGTCAACTGATTGCACAACTTTATCTCGCGTTCTCGCGTGTAATCACACAAACTTTGTACATTATCCGCTCATGCGTCATATACAACATATATATCATACCAAGACATAACGTTTTTGTGTCTCTCTATTCCTTTTTCTTTTTATTGGGAAAGAGAGAGAGAGGGAGAGAGAGAGAGAGAGAGACAGAGAG
This sequence comes from Harpegnathos saltator, assembly GCF_003227715.2. NCBI lineage: Eukaryota > Metazoa > Arthropoda > Insecta > Hymenoptera > Formicidae > Harpegnathos > Harpegnathos saltator. Next base: position 175,780 of record NW_020230327.1, on the reverse strand, counting down.
AGAGAGAGAGAAAGAGAGAGAGAGAGAGAGAGAGAGAGAGAGAGAGAGACACTTCTCTGTGCACAAGTTATTGATATTTACACACACACAGTCTTACGTGTATCATTTTTTATTGTACCATGCGGTTTTATACACTATTTGTGAAGATTGAATGTGATTATATTCAAAATATGTAACTGTATGCACATTGCGCTGATACGTTGATGAACTGAATCATAGTGAAATTGTAGAAGCCGAGTGGAAGCCAGTGGAAGATGCTGAAACAAAATAAGATTTCTAGGACTCTTGGTCGAAATGCTGGTACACGCAACACATTCAATCTATGAGACTATCGATCAGTGAGCTCGACAAAATACTATTCTTTTTAACGTGTTGCTCTTTTCTTTTCTCTTAGCAAAATTAGAATGTACTTTCTTGATTCTTAAGTTGTTGTATTAGAAGTACAAATTGATTCATTTCTCAATTGAATATAAATCCATACACTCAACTCAGGTTATCCGAATTCAATATGTTTGCAGAATGTAATTGTATAACGCTTATTTGTAAATATATAATTATATATATTTAATTTTAATATTAAACGTGCGGTAACTTAACATTGAATGATGACGAATCTGTCGTGTAATTCACTGTACAAAACTTGCATTATGTGTGTGTCTGCAAGAATCTATAACTTTGATATCTAAATCATGATTGAGAAATTAAAGCTTGTTTTTGTGTTCGCTTTAATTTCTACAGACTTTATACGCATAATGAGAAAAATAAACGAATAGTCGTCTATCGACATTTTTCTTTCTACAAATAGTACGTTCCTTCAAAATTTTCCGACAGAAAACCAGTTAGACTTTCAAACTGCACTATTTTTGAATCTTTTCATCCTATAATTTATATTCTAGAGGAGCGCTGCCTTATAAAGAGCAATCGGAAATTTATTACTTAGTGAACTTTGGGTATCGGCGCAATATGACAGCATTATAAAATACGTTGTTCATATATTACATTATCTCAATTTGCATGAGTCAATTGTGGACTTGGATATCAATTATGCGAACGCCATACATACTGTGGACTTTAATGTTAAACATAATACAGAAAAAAGAGAAACCGATTATCACATTTCGATAAACTTAATATCAATAAACGAAGTTTATTGAAACAAACAAAGATTCGATAAGAGTTGGATATCTCGATGCTGAAAAAGTAGCAAAGTACAAATTAGAAATAGAAATTTTTCCAATGACTCAATGTATCGATCAGGAATCATTACTGGTTCTGAGTTATATTCCTGAATTATAATTATATAATATTGTATAATATACACAGTGTTTGACAATTAAAGGCGAAACATTTGTGTGCCGTCAGAACGGATCAAAGTGAATCCATGGGATAGTGGATTTGTGCAGTTAGTATCATATGTTACCAAGAGATCATCAAGAAGATTCAAATCATTTTTTATGAGATTTTCCGTACGCTTATTCACTAATATTGTTTAATTAATATTTCTTAACAGTTATTATTGCGAAATTTACAAGATAGGATTTTTCTATGCAGCTGATCTGGATTCGGTTTGATCTGTTCTACTTACAAACAAGCGTTTTGCCTTCAATTATCGGACAGCTTGTACATTATATAATATATATCACACATTTATATACATTTTGAAAATATGTGATAAAAAAGTACATGATAAAAAGTATGTGAAAGTATGTAATAAAAAATTCTTATGTTAAATGTACGAAATTCAGCTTATCGTTATTGTGCATGTATATATTATACGAATTTAACGAATTTATACTACTATCATTTTTTTTATCATTAACGACTACTTTCCAGACTTTTTTCCATAAAAAATTAATGCAAAAGGAAAAGAACTAAAAATTTTACATTTGATGTCTTATTACCTTGGTTTGTTTCAGTCTATCACACTAAGTCTATCACACTTCAAGGACATTATAAATGACAAGATGAAATTAATGACAGCCAATTATAAATGCTCCTAACGAATTTAATTTTGGCATCGCATTATGTTGTTCTTAATTCTTATAGATAAATCATAACATACCTATCACATTTTTCATGGTATAACTTAAATGTAGTTGAGTAAACTTTTGATTGTAGCTTAATGAATTGCTATTGCTAAATCCTCAAAGGCTATTGAGCAAATTTCACTATTTGTCAATTATCTATTTTGTGATAACAAATTGTCATGTACTTTATGCATATTTTTCTAATAACGTAAAAGATGCATCTCTATCAAAAGCAAAGCACATAAAGAAAGAAACGAAAATGTAAGAATATTCTCTAATTTCTACTCTTTATTTCACATGCAATATAAGAAAATAAATATAAAGTAATAAAAAAGAATAAAAAATAAACATAAAAAATGTCTGTGTAAGAAAAGTTATATAGTATCATAAGTATAATTCAACTAAAAAATCCAAGTTAAATTATCAACTAATCTCTTTCTCAAAATGACAATTTTGTTTATGCATAAAGTATATAATCATTAATATTGTCGTCTTAATTATTCGTAAAATTACCAAAAAAAAAAAAAAAAGAAAAGCTTGAACGAAAAATTTGTACAGAATAATCATGAGAAGGTATATGTATCGAGAGTTTCTTCGCGTTTTAAAAAAGGGAAAGAAGAAAAGAAAGAAAAACATATTCCATCACTATGTACAAGCAGCGAGCTTATGTACTGCTCTTATGAAACTGGTTAAGGCTATCAGAATGAATGTACATACAACCTTGGCTCGAAGTTGTGAGGATCAGGCTCAATTCCTGTACCGATGTGACGACTTCTTACCGTCGCGATGACCTGACCTGGATCGCGATTTTCTACTGCGATCCCGAGACCTCGATCGGCTCCGTCGCCGGCTCCTGGAAATATAAGATCTCGATCGCCTGCGCGAACCCCTCGAGCGGCTGCGCGATCTTTCCCTGCCGCCGCCGCGAGACCTTGAACGTGATGTCGCGGTTGTTCTTCTTCGCTTCCCATGCGACTTGCTGCGGGAACGGCTTCGTCGTCTGTCCCTGGAGCGTGAACGGGATTTCCTCTTGCCGCGGGAGCGGGAACGCGACGACCACTTCCTGCTGGCGATAGTGGTGGACGCTGATCTGGAGCGTCGGCTACGGGAGCGCGAGCGCGACTTGGCGCGCTTACGGTTGCGCGATCGTGATCGATGTTTCCTGTCGCCGCCGCCATCACCGCTAGACCTGTGATTGCTGGAGGACCGTGAGCGGTAGTTCTTGCGCGACTTGACCGCCGATCTCGAACGTGATCTTCGCTTGCGCGAACGTGCTTCAGAAGAGCGTGATCTGGACCGCCTGGAGGACTCGTTCCGCGATTTGCTCTTACTCTTGCTTCTGGATTTTCGTCGTCGATGATCTCGCTCGCGCGATTGCTGCCGCTGTTGATGCTGCTGCTGTTGCTGCTTGGCCGAGCGTTTGTTATTGGTCTTCTTAGTGGACTCATGGCTGCTCGACTCGGAGCTGCTAGCCGAGTCGGAGCTGCTCGACTCGGAATCGGCCGATCCCGAGACAGTGCTGTTAGTTTTCGTCACGTTGTCGGTCGGCGCATTATTCTGCGTCGCCATTGCAGACGTCGCCGTCGCCGCTTGTGGACTTTGGCCATCGCTCGACAAAGTTTCGGATGCTTCTCTCTGATTATTTACCGTTTCTTTTTCATCAACTAAAGTGTGACGTGACGGAGTTACACTCGATTGCCCAGCGGCCGCATACGGTTGTGTTGTCTGTCAAAACATACCTGACTCTCTGCAGCTAGTATTACCGGTATGATTTTCCTGTTGCTTATTATACTGCTCCTCGTAACGCTGCTCTTCCCGCTCATCCTCCTCAGCAAGCCGCGCCTCGATCTCCTCCTCCGTCTTACGAAACGCCTGCTGCCTTCGTCTCACTGTTTCCTGTGAGATTGATATGCAGGTATTTATTTCTTCTCGAGGAAACATATTCTTTGAGCATATAGCGTGAATGATGATGGGCTTGTTCTTTATTGTTACACTTCTTGGTCCATTTAACAATCTTTTTATTTTCTTCTCTCTCTCTCTTACAAATGTGGAGGAAATATAAATGTATAAATACATTTGATATATTTCCTCCACAAGTGTGGATATATCAAATGTATTTATTTTATTTACAATAGATACATTTCAAATGTATCTATTCTATTTTAAATTCCATAATGCACTATAACTCAATGCAGCAATAAAGGACAGATCTACCTTGAAAAAGGAAAAGGAAAGTATGTTAGAAACCGCAAAAAGACATACAAAGTTCAGGCATATATTTTGATACTGAATATTGATATTTTGATGATGAGTGAGAACAATAAAGATATATAAACGAGGAGATATAAAAGTGATGGAGGAAAACAAAATAAAAAAGGAAAAATTAACACAAAAATAAAAAAAATAAATATAATGAACATCTTTAAAATGTATCACACAGATTTATTGTTTCATGTAATGAGCCTTTAATAATAATTATGAGAGTATTATGAATTAAATAGAATAGTTGATGTGGGAAAAGAATCAATTAGAAAATAACAGAAATACATCGAATGAAAAGAGAAACAGACCATTAAACGTAACCACTTTTTGCCTCCTTAAGAGTAATTCATTAAAATGCTCACCATCAGTTCCTCGTCGCTGTCGTCGTTCTGAACTTGCTCGCCCTGCTCTTCCTCGGAATCGCTGTTACTGTCGCCGTAGATGCCCAGACCTACGGCATACAGAACCGGAATTACATCCGCTCCCTATGCGTGACACGGCTTTCTCGGAGTCGAAGTGGCAAAAAAGAAGAAAACAAAAAGAACATACGCTCGGCTCCGATTAATTTTCGCAGCCGCTACTTTCATTGAGAAATGTCCTGAGACAGAAAGCCAGAGAGACGGACGTCTCTCTCGCGGTTGTAGTGATAAATCTCTACGACCGAAATGGTTGTACAATGTTAACACGGTTAACGCCAAATGCGGCGTGCATGCGCACAGTAACCCGTCTTTCTTTCATTTTTTTTTCTTTCGTTCTTTTTTTTCTCTCTGTGACGAGTTACTGCGCGTTGTTTCGAATTCGGCTGTTCCCTAAAGGACGCCGTTGGGCGCGTTGGTTACGCTATACAATGTCGAGCGTACTCACCGAGCTTGCGAGTGATCTGAGCAAGAGGGGCCATGTTGTTGAGGGATGCGACGGGGATCTCTCCTGCGGGGACTTACAATACACACGCATTTAGTAACCAATCGCTAAAAGTGCTACCGCACTGAATGAATTGAATGGCTCCGAATTGGCTCATTCGTGGGAGCGAATCGTCCCCCTCGTCCCCTCGTTTCCATTTCTCTACCTTAAGAAATCTTTACAGCATTATTCCACACTTACAAGTCGAACTACGGTATTCTATACGCAGGTAAAAGACATTTGCGGAGACAGCGATCATTCTGCACGCGGATTATAACAACGCGACTGGACTCCACGGGACGGAACCTGACGGATAGAGAAGTTCCACGAAGCTTCACGGGAGACGTTAAAAGGACACTTGTAAGGACTGGATCGCAATTAACGGTAAGTTTCGATTATTCGAAAAGCTAAGCGGCGATATGTGCCCGTGATGTAAAATATGTGGGTATACGAGTTTCCTACTTTTAAGCATTGCATCTGAAATATCGTGGGCCATTGTAATAGCCAAGCACATCTTAGCCGAAATAAATACCGATTATAGATTCTAAAGAGTGTTTACGCCATGGAATAATGAATATATATCGAAGTGTCTTTCTTACATTTCAAGATACGACACACGCGAAAATGCGTAAAAGCAATCACGGAAAGGAAAAGATATACCTTAAGATACACGCAAATCCCTGAAAACGCAAAAAAAAACCAACAGGATGTCACCTGAATAATGTCTGATGTTGCCTGAATAATTAAGTCTACGCATTAAGGAATGCTCTGTTTAATACTCTCAAATTCGTATTACACAATCGCATAGCTTGGTTGCAGTATGGCGCGAATAAGTTCACTGAATTGGGCTCCGCGCGCCGACGAGCGAAAGTACGGAAATTCAATCGGTTAGTTCTATCGTGTGTATCTGGGGTACCTTTGGTACGTGCGTGGCTCCAAACATCTCTGCACACCGCACCGATCTCTTCATTCGTCACTTCCAGTAGTATTTCTGTCAATGACCTACGTACCTTCAACATCTGTAAAGTAAAAGTTGCGATGATCATCATATCTGATAAATATCAATCATTAGTCGATTGTTGTCAGTTGTATTAGGTTGATTTCGAAGTATTTTCCACGGTTGATCAATGTTTCTGATAAAAATGTTCTTTTAATCAACCAAATAATTTATCCAGGTTTTAATTAACTTTCAAATCGAATAACTTATAACAAATGCATTTTGCCATATTTTCAATGTTAATATATAGTTAGAATGCGATGAATTTTCTTCCACTTACTATATTTTGCATGATCTCCTCTCGAGAAAGTTTCGGCACGACAGGAGGCGCGCTAACTGCGGCAGTAGGACTTTCGTCGGCGACCACATGAGATTCGGGTGAATCCGCATCTCTGAATCGCGACTTTCGCGGTCGAAGCACAATGTCAGGGGTGCGATCATAACTTTTTTCTACAGATTGTTGCCCGCGCACATTACTCGTATCAAACTCCTGTTCCGTTTCTTTATCCGAGTCTGAATCCTATAGCACAGAAACAGCAACAAACGCTGTATAATATGCATATAGTGAAACTCACTGCCGCGTCACAAAAATCACGTACAAATTTGCTTCTGCTGGGATTGAGTACAGCGCGCGCCTCGTCTTCGGCCTGTTTACGAGCCTCTAACTCCTGTTTCCTGAGTATCTCTAACCTTTCCCTTTCCACAGCTTTTTGCTTTTCTTTTTCCATTTTTTCCAGTCCTTCTCGGAGCCATGCTGGTAGCTGTCGCCGCTTGGCAGCATCTGTATGTACACATGACACAAATGACACGTAACATATTATGTCATATGTCAAAGCTTTCTATTGTCTTTACCTATAGTTGTAGTGGTGTCCTCCTCTGGAGTCTTTTCTCTGTCATCTCGACATCGAGCTGGATCTATCCCTCTCATATGAGATGCTCTGTTCATATGTCTTATACCCTTCATGAAACCAGGTGGCTGTGATGGTACTGTATTAGGTGGCTCTCCAGACCAATAAGCATTGGTAACCTGAATAAATAACCATTTAATAAAATACTTTGCTTGAGTATGATTCATTTAATGCTTGGCTATGATTTTTAAGTATGATTCATTTAATACTTTGGCTTTCACAATAGAGTCGATAGCACCGTTTTTCTTTATTATTCCTTTACCTGATTATATGATTGTGCAGGAGATACTGAATTGTATGAATACATTGAAGGTGCAGGTGGAGGTGTATTAAAATCAGTAGTAGTAGATATTGTTGGAGCTGGTGGTATTACTGGTACAGCCGGAAGTCCAATAGGTTTCCCATCAGGACCTACCGTGACACCAGGAGGAGGTACTCCACTCCATTCCCAGTTTCCTGTTCCAGATGTTGAACTGTTCCAATTATCCCACTGATTCCATTGATTCCAGGCTTCTGTTAATATTAATATACAAACAGTATCATATAATGTACCAAAGGGATGTGACAACTAATTAAATACTAATAAAACTAACTAATAAAATTAACTAATAAAATATAATTTCCTTTTATAAATCATTTTATATTAAGAACTTATAAACATCTGTTATGTACTGTTAATAATGAAGTCATCAAGATTATATGTTTTTACTTACCTGATCCACTGATATTTGGAGCAGGTGGAGCAGGAGGTACATCGTCATCTTTAGTATCCATGTCCATGGGTGCTTCGCCACTGCCGTCATTTCCTGGACATATGGTATTAATAGCAGGTGGTGGTGGTGCTGGTGGTACAATTGTCTCTTTCATTTTTATCCATTGTTGTGCCAGTGCTGCCCAGTCCACTGTTTCCAAAGAAACAATCAGTTATGGTTCATACATATATAACACAAAGTTATACATTGCTAAATTATAGCATAACTGTATACAAATCAGGTTACCTTGATCATTACTCATGTTTTGATAAGCAGAAGGATTAAGAGCCCACTGAGTTGGATAATCTTTCCCCTCAAACATTTCACCGCTCATCTTCATCAACAGCTCTGCAGAGAGCGGGGAAAGAAGGGGAGAAGACAGAGAAGGGAAGGAGGGGGGAGAGAGAGAGAGAGAGAAAGAGAGAGAGAGAAAGAGAGCAAGAGTGAAAGATAAGTCCTTAATTCAGTAGTGTAATCAATCTATTGCCAAAAAAAAACATATTCTAATCATTTTAGCCCGTTAAAGCAAATTCCAAATAATTAACAAAAGCGTCGCCCGACTTGTGCGACAGGAGAGTAGCATCCCCGCGCTTCTTCTGATCACTCCCGCGGCGTCGATCGATGTTTTAATACAGTCTTTGACGAATGTACCACGTATGTAGCGTGAGATTTTTGGTCAACACTTATGCACTATGACACAATTAATCGTTTATTGCTAGCCGAATCAACTGAAGCGATTGGACTTCATTTCGATCAAAATGACCCGAAATCGAGATGAAATTCTAGCAGCACTCCCGGGAATATTTTAGCGGAAAGGTGTCAAACATCTTGCCGATTCAGCCTGATCTTAGCCGCAAAGTATTGTGGGAACAGTCTGGCCATCATTGGAATATTATTTCCTAAATACTATTTTTACACAATTATTAATTGAGCTGGGTGACGATCACGTAACTTATTCTTAGGAGTGAAAAGTACAAAATTTTATGTATAAAAAGACTCATATTTTAATATCTCCATAAAAAGTTACATGGTCGATAATAGAATTCTTGATTGAAACAGTTTGAACTTTTTGGGAGAAAGTGACATTGCAGTTTCTAGCCTATCACAGAACTCATAATTGCTAATCAAACCCGCTTTAATTAAAACTGCTGTAAAATCAGCGAGTGCATGTAAAATTATCTACTTTTTGTTTTCGTTTCTAACAAAAGTTACATAATCGCTATTTTGATCTTTTATTATAAGCAGTGATGTAGCGAAAGTCCCAACAATTTTGTTTGATTTTAGCCAATCACACGCTGGGATAGAGTTTTGATGTACTTTTGAACGTATCCAATTCGATGATCTAACCTGTGTTACGGCCATTTTATTTCGCCTTGCGTAAAGTGTCTTCACAGACAGTAAGTCGCACGGCTTTAATATTATTTTCCCGTTTTTGCACATCCTGACAGTTAATCTACGACCAATACTGTACTGTAACACAATCTTAATTATATAACGTAATCACCCCTCATATTGTGACCATTTTTTTATCACACATTCCCCTTTTTCGGCTCTTAGTTATCTTCATTATCAGTTAGGTAACTCGTTCACGCACACGATCGTACACAATTTCGGAACTAAAAGCCAAATCCCTCAAAGGTTGACATTTCTTTACAAAAATTATGAGCGTAATATTGTGACAAAAAACTCTGATTTAATTTTGTGTCATGTGACAAATGATTAGTTTGAAGGCAAATCAGATCAATACATGTAAAAATTATGTCAATATGTAAAATACATACATACATGTGTTGAATTAAAAGTTGATTTGACGAATAAAATTAAATCTATAAGAACTTATGTGACAAATTATAAAATTATAAATAATTATATAATTATGAATAAATTATTTAATGCTACTAATATAGATAATAAAATTTTTAAATGGCAACTTAATTTTTTATGTATTTTATGGAGTATAAATACTATTGTTGTATGCATTTTTGTAAGGGTTTAATAATAAGAGAGACTGAACATTGCGATTGAGAATATTGTACCTTATGTATTGTTTCATATAAAATTTTAATTAAAAATAAATTATATTTTTCAAGGAACAATGGCAGGCAGATTTTTAGCAAATCGCTTGCGGCCTATGATAATACAAAGTCGTGGACTATTTACAGAAGATAGAATTGGGAATAGAGATGTTGTGGGTTTTGGCTACAATGGGGAACCGACCTATTTGGATAGATCAGATTTTCCAATGCCTGCAATCCGTTGGAAAGAGAATACTCCTGATATTATGGTAAGTAAGAAACAACCACAAAAGTTCAGTAATCTCATAGATAATATATGAATAATATATATATATATATGGATTCACAATTGTCAAACTGTTGCTGTTTTTATACACGCAGGCTCTGAGAGAAAAGGAAAAGGGAGACTGGAAAAAGTTAAGCATTGAAGAGAAAAAGGCCTTGTATCGTGCTAGTTTTCGCCAGACATTCAGTGAAATGGATGCTCCGACAGGCGAATGGAAAGGCATGATAGGAATGAGTATGTTGGTTATAACCAGTGGCATATGGTTATACTTATACTTCAAAACGTTTGGTACGTTTTTATCAACTATTAATGTGACACAAACATCATCGACTCCAAGTCAATGAAGCATATGTACAAAGAGCTTGTACTAACTGATTCGGATTATTAATTGTAATGTTAACATTTTTCTTTGCAGCATATCCACCATTGCCAGAAACACTCACGGATCCAGAGCGCCGATTGGCACAGTTAGACCGTATAAAGAAACTCGACATGAATCCGATTGATGGCATTTGTGCTCGAAAGTAAAATTAATTAGTCTCTACTCCAATATTTAGTAATTGTACAGTAAACCATTTTCTCCTTAAATATTGTGCTTAAATACTGTATGTCATGCCTGATGTGACAAAATTTGAATAAATGCCATGGATACGCGAAAAAATTATTCGGCATTGAGAAAAGTATTTGTTATTGAATTCATAATAGCACTTGTTACAATATAATACATGACATTAAAAATTATAAAAATTAAAAATTATAAATTACATTAAAAATGCGAATGTAAACTGCTGGATCACGTTAAATCTGATTGAGAAGAAAAAGGTAAGTAAGGTTTATTTAATCTCTGTACATTTTCATATTCGCTTCAAATTAGATATATGTATACAAACTTATAAGTAGATAAATGTATGTATATATGTGTGTATATATACATACATACATACACACACATGTATGTATGTGTATGTAATATATATATATAAGTACAAATCGCTGCCAGAGAGATCAATGATTCCTAGATCAAATTTAATTTAATATCGCATAGTCGCCATCTCCCCTGCTATCTTATTTTCTTTTTCCCTCGTGCAAATTTGAGAAAGAAAAAAAAAAACACAAATAGAATGTTACTAAAGCGCTAGAGCAATATTATTGCAGATCATAAATTCAGTATATATAATAATTAAATAATACTTTCACAATCTCAACGATTGCAAGACGACAAATATGATTCTACAAACGTAAGACGTAATTACTTATCATGTTACATCGCACATTACATTATCGCTTATTTAAAAATATATTCACACGAATATAAATACGATTATATATCAAAATTTTTGCAAAATACGGAGACTATTATATTGCTATTAAGAAGTCTAAACGGTCTACCTGGTCTTATAAATAATAGCTGTGAGGTAAAGTCGCTTTCCTTAAAGTATACGAACGACGAGAAATAATTAGGATCAGAAATCGGCATCATTCATATTTATTAAACTCTTTTTTTCTTTTTTTTTCCTTTTTTTTTTTACAGAAGTTCCAATAAATCGGGAAATTCGATAAATATGAGTGATTACGAAGTTTCCTTATCAAACTCTCAATGATTACGAAATTCTGATATTTATAAAAAACACGTAATTTGCTGAGGATCACTAAGCGCGATGATAATAATAGTTACATAGTTTTAAAAATGTAGTATGGCTTTTTATAATGCTCTTTTTACAGTGTAACATTTAAATTATATATTTATATATATTTATATATATCTTCTTAAGCAATTGACAATTTAATTATTAAATTCAATCACAGCATACAATATTACATTACGAAAGAGTTTTAAGTTAAACAATACACGGAATACTGGATATAAGAGTGTTACATAATTTAAAATGGCTCAAAAGCTATATTTCCTCAAATCCCGTGGCTAAACTAAAGTTTTTACAGGGGTAATCTTTGCACCGCACATTAAAAACTGTTGAACACAAAAGTGCAGCTGCACCGTAAAGAATTTTAATCTGACATCGTAATTAGAGATTTGTTGCAGTAAACGCTTTATTTTCTTTTTCTCTCTTTCGTTCTCATTAGTTATTGCGTCAACGGAATGTAATATTCGTAATATTCGACAATGAACTACACCTACTATGATCGAAACGTAACATACGGAGCTTTTAAGTAATGTCAAGGCCTTTTCACGTATTGTCATATACATAAGTTTCATCAAATGCAATGTAAGATTCATAAATATCAGATTCCTTGTTCTCTTTTTTTCTTTTTATATAATATAAACGTGTACTTTTTAATTATCTGATATAAAAATAATACATCATTGTTCAGGGAATATTGGATAAGAATTACGAACTAACATTAAGAAATTAACGTTTCTGTACAAAAGAGATAGCTAATTTGCAAGAAAGTTGTTGCTACGAAATAGACTGCCAAGATTCGAAGCGTGTCATCACTCTCTGTCAGTATAATATATATATTAAGCTAGAGTTTTTAAAAAAAAGTTTTAATCAAAATTTTATTATTTTTTTTACCTTTTTTAAATCACCAGTATATGAATCTGCAATTTTATTAAAATCTGAAAAAACATACCAAAATCTTCCGACACAACGATACTAAGTATACGTTTGATAGAGAAAAAAAATAAGATAGAAAAGGAACAGTTATTCACTCTTATAAGATATGGCTTTATCCGCGAATTTATACGATAAAATCACTGTAACAAACACTCTATTTCAAATAATTACAAAATAAAAAAGAAAAAAGATTTAGAAGGTAACTCTTAGACTTATTGTTCTATGTTTGATGATGTATATTACAATATGTACATTAGATAAGTCTCAATATCACCGAATTCGCTGTCACACATCCCCTCGTTATAAGAATATAGTTTCATATAGAAAACTAAGTTTTTGTTGTCACTATCTCAGCGTGTTTCACAGTTTTGTGTGAAGTTCCCGAGAAAAATGTACCGCAACTTATATCGGTGTGTACGTTTCTATGTGTGAATGTGTATGCGCGCGCATATGTATAAATGTGTATGTATATATGTATGTATATGTATGTACGTGTGTACTTTTTTGTATCATATAAATGTATTACAATACGTTTAATTATGGCTGTGAACACAATTGCTATTCGAAGATGGCAATAAGAATCGTCTGATTTCGTAAACGATAATGTTCAAGAATGTTATTACACTTGTTTCCGGGTACCGTTTATATTATAGCCTGTGTAATAAAAGTGAAGTATAAACGGAGATCCTATCTCGATTCGCGATCAAAAATTCTGTACGTCTTTCTTTGGTATGTAAACTTTCGTACAGAGCAATATATAATTGTGGCAAACTGAAAAAAAGAAATATATGTATACATGTATAGTTACTACTTGGGCATTCTTGTCTGCGCAAGAATCGTAACATTTTCATAAACCATAAGCTCTCTCTCCCTCTCTCTTTCTTTTTCCTCTCTTAGAATTGTGGACATTGTGCCCATACTGTACATCGAGTTGAAAATAAAAGAAGATAAAGAAGAGTCGCGTAGGATAATTCAGTTGTTACGTGACCGACGATAATCGCTGTCTTTCTATCACACAGTTATGATATTGAGCTCGCTACTTAAGTGACGGAAGTAATGTCCAAAATTATCGCGCACGTTTCATCACCGTACACAATCTCCGGTTCCACGCTGCATCGTACACTGCTTCTTCCTTTTCACCGTGGTTTGCCTGGAGCTTGGACTGTGACTAGTATTGTTGTTGTTATTGTTATTATTATTTCCATTACTATGGAGTGGATGTTTGGTCTTGTTTTGACCGGTTATATTGATGTTAACGCGATGATGAATACCTTTGTAGTTCTGTTGGTGATTCCCTATAACATCAACAAAATGATAACATGAAAAAATACCCAGCATGCGATATTTTTCATACAACCAGACATTCGCGAGATCCGTCAAAACGGACAATATATAAATACGGGGATTGTATTAGAATCACTTGTGCTTGTCGTACCATAAATAGTTGCTGCTTTGAAAGCTTTTCTCCCTGGATAATGATGTATTTGCTGATTATTATAAAAAAGCCTATCTTTGTTTTTATCGTTGTCGTTCTTTCCGCCAGTGTTCGGAGAATTGCCACGGCTACATTCAGAGTCCTTAGATAAAAAAGGAATCGCTATTAAAAAATCTTATCTATTTAAGAATATGTACGCTTATACAGTAGGCAGAATTATAAATAAATTGTTGTAAGATATAAAATAAATAGGTCAAAAAAATTTAGATATGGCTCGATTCTTTATTTTTACATACTATTTGTTGTAATCTGGAATGTGATTCTTACCGTATCACTGGCGGGAGCTGAAAGAGTGGATGCATCAGAACCAGTTGAGCTTGATAGAGAGTCTCCCTCACTCAAAGGTAGTAGGAATGTTTCTTTAATCCATCTACGGTAATCTATCACTTCGTCGGTCACACGAATTATTCTTCCCAGTATGCTGTATAACAATAAAAGTATCGTTGCTTTACACAATTAACAATATACAAATAATCGATAAGAAAATAACGTCAAGACAGATGTCGTAGACATTCTATCAGTTGAACTTACCTTACTTTACTGGCGTCATTAATTAAAATATTTAAAGGACTGACTGCTTGAGAAAGGACGAAATAGGCCCAATCAAATGCATCTTTTACATACAAAGCACCATAACTACTGCGGCCGATATCGTTGCCAGGTGTGAGTGGATCTTCTATGCACAACAGAGACGGTCGATGACCGTCTATCATGTCTCGCTGTACCTGTCAATCAATTGTAAGTAATCAGTATCGTGCCGTTTTCACGAATATAGGGCGCATTACTGTAAAATATAAAGTAAGAACCTCTTCTTTAGATATGTAAGTACCACCGTCCTTTACACGTATGCCAGTCTTAACATAGTTGAACTTTCTACCATATAACTCTAGAAATTCGATTAACAGTACTCCCAGGTTGGCGTTCGAACAGTAAGCATTTTGCCTCGGGTGTAACTAACGAATAAAAATCATTTAATTCAATAAAGAGCATTGATATTTGTTTCTTATGAGCTATTAATAATTATTGACAACGAATGCATGTCTTTCTTTCATTTATGGCAACTGTACTCACTTGTAAAAAACTGATGGTCATGAGTATTAAACTGTACGACGATATACCACCGGTAAACACTTCGTTAAGATCTCTCTGCAGTAGGAATTGTTTCAATACCATGACTAGTTTCTCGAGTACTGGGTATTGCCTCTTGAAAGAGTTTATTAGTTCCGCAGATTTGACGCCGTTATTCATATTGAAACTGATGTCCACCTTAATCTCGCTCTCTTTGTCGGTCAGTTTGACGATCGGCACACTGGCTTTATCCAACACTTTAATAGAAGATGGCTCAGCGATATTTTGATCTAGTAAAGCACGTTCCAAAGTACGTAATGGCAGATTTTTCCACATTCCTATTACTACCAAATCTATGTCACTGTAATGACAAAACTTTCATGAGAACACAGAGGTACATCTATGAATAATGGCAATTTTTATTGTATATTATTGATGTACTATTATTGTTGCTCTATATGTTTATTTATTTTTTATTTACTGTTTGAATTAAATATTTAAGTAATTTGATATCTAGAAATTTCTCAAGTTATAATTGACAATAGCTTTCTCAGTATTATACTGCAAACAAACAAAAAATGATAAGATGAGTCATCATTTTCACCAAGTCAGTTATTACACTAATATGTGTAATAGTACATACAATATGCATAATATATGATTATATGCAATAATATATACCTTGTAGGCAAATATAAACCGGTGCGAAAACTGCCAAATACCTCGACTTTAGAGTCTGGCCAGAGATCATAAATTACATATTCTATTCTTTTTACAACTCGCATTCTTAAAACATGTTCTTCGTGTGATGGACACATATAAGCAAAGAAATCTTCTATCTCTTCATGTAATCTAAACAAAACATATAACTATTCAATGCACCATATTACAAAGAATCAGTTTATTATTTTTATTACTGAGATGTAATATATTTCTTTTTCTCAGTTGTCGATTTAACACACATCTTAAACATTTAAATATCAATCTCACAAGATATCATTCACAAAATACTTCTTATATAATAAATTGTTAATGTTGCATACAAATGATACATCCATTGGTTCTATGAAAATTTGAGAAAGCATATATTATAATACTCAAGTTGTTTAATAAATGACTTTTATATATATATGTATGTATGCTAATCAAGTATGGACAAAAGAATATCAGTGAAACCTACAAAAAACTAACGCTTATTCCACTTTTATATGCTGACAAAAGTAAAGGCATCTAACAAATGCAAATGTAGTTTACAATAGATATTAGAAGATATGTTATCTCTGCATCACAATATCTTTGTCTTGTCTCTTGATGTATTTTGGGGTCAAAAGGGAACATATATCTTTAGAACCATATTTCCAAATATACTGAATGTGTTTACAATTTTTTCATCCTTGTCTACCAGCTTATTGTTACAATGATACAGCTCTTCAAACTTTCTGCAGATTACGACTTTATTTGTAAATCTGTATAAATTAACGTTTCGCACATTTGGCAATTCCGTCGACAGCTCCACGATGAAGAAGTTTTTGTCGGCGATATTTAAATCCCAAAATGTTACGCGCTCAGTATCCGGTCTTTCGTTCCTCACGTAGACGTATCGTCCTGAGTATTGTCTCAATGTGCTCGGTACGTTGAAACCTAACCTAATTCTAACCGACATGGACTACATATACGGTCCGCGACGCATCCCGAATATGGTACATATACATATCGATATGCCGGATTTACTTACCCGATCACACCTTTGGAGTAATGCTTGTTCGGCATACGCCAAGGGCATCCTCCGTATTCGCCGACTAGGGCGTCGTAATTGTAGTTCATGCCGTAGGTGCTAGCGCGATTATCGCTTTTCCTGCGCGACGGGTTATAGTAACTGTTGCAGCAAGCGTTGTGGGGCACGCGGTGCTCTCCGTTGCTGGCGACGGCAGCGGTGGGGATTGTGCGGCCGTTGCCGCCGTTGCCACCCCCGTTATTGGCATTGCCGTTGCCTATACCGCCGATGCCGATGCCGCCGCCGAAGCCCGCGGCGGATGACGGCGTGTTGGCGGTATTGGTGCCTGTGCCAGTGCCGCCGATGCCGGTCGCCGTCGAGCTCGTCGTGTCCAGCGCAAGGAAGTCCTGCTGCAGCCGCACGCCCATCGTATTCGCGGGATCGTTACGCAGGGTCAATACGTCAAGGCCCTTCTCAGCCTCCCAGATATGCAACCACAGATCCTTGGCGGGGCCGTACTGCTCCGGTTGGTACCAACCGATGGTCGGATCCATTAAATTGGCGCCCGGGACGGGGGATCCGCAGGTCTCCTCCGTGCGTGCGTGTATGTGTATATGTGTATTGTGTGCGCTTATATATATATATGTATGTGTGTGTATTGTATATATATATATATGTTGGTATGTGCACGAGTGCGTGCGGAGTGTATGTGGACGCGCGTTTCTCTCGACGCTGTGCGTGCGTGCGTGCGTGCGTGCGTGCGTGCGTGAGTGAGTGAGTGAGTGAGTGAGTGAGTGAGTGAGTGAGTGAGTGAGTGAGTGAGTGAGTGTGTGAGTGAGTGAGTGAGTGAGTGAGTGAGTGTGTGTGTGTGTGTGTGTGTGTGTGTGTGTGTGTGTGTGTGTGAGTGAGTGAGTGAGTGAGTGAGTGAGTGAGTGCGTGCGTGCGTGAGTGCGTGCGTACGCGCGAGCGTGCGGGCGGTTAGTCGGTCGGTCGAACGGTCGAATGGTCGAACGGTCGGTCGGTCGCACCACACACACTACGTCGCGTGTCACTTTCTATCGCGCGCGCCGCTCGTTCACCCGGCGAATTCCTCTCCTGTCACTCTCGAGTGAGCCCTCGACACTGTCGCGTTTATCAACGCACCGTATCGCTACTGTTCGGTCGATCGGTCGGCTGGTCGGTTGATCGGTCGTAACCTGCGAGACACTAAACTAAGCGAGATTCATACGCGCACAGCCGAGAAACACGACGACGATCCGAGCGCGAGCCCGAGAGTCGCCGACGATACCCGATTAAGGCCACGGGGACAGTTTTCGCGAGGGAGAAAGAGAGAGGGAGATTGATCGCGCGGCGCGTCGCGGCAGTCGCGGAACCAGTTCGCGCTCCAGTTCGCGATACGTGGAAAAGCGCCCATCGCCTATCACCCTGTCGCTAGGGTAGTGGGAAATCGATCACTTGATCCTTTCCACTGAATGTAGCCATTGCCTTATTCCCGGGGGCCAATCGTGAATTGTCTCTCTCTAGCGTGGACGCGTCTCTAACGTGGAAGGGTAAAAGAAATATTCTATTGTTTCAAATTTGAAGATTAATCAGTCTTCGCGAGATTTCACGCTAGAGAAAAAGCGTTCACGATCGAGCCCTTGCGGCGCGTGTGCGCGTTTGAGCGGATCTTTGCGGTGGAAGTGCGCGAATCCTTCGCAGTTGGCAGCACATGACGTCGTTGCGTGCGTTAGGTTGCTTATCGCGTATCCGCGCGAACTTTGTAAATTTGCAACGGCTCACAACAATTGTATATTTGTGGTGTTAGGTTAGATTAGATGCATGTTGATGCGATTGATTTGAAATTCATGGGTTATGTACCCGGCGGCAGTGGGTCCGATGAGGAAGAGCGTTTTGTGCGATCCATCGTCAATTGACACACCGTGATAATGGCAAAATTGAATAAATTTGTTCCTAAGATTGTACGAGGTTTCGTGCAATGTGCATGCGTGACGTATTGCGTGTATGAATACGTTGGAGATATCGTCGTGGTGAGTGTATTAATAGTATAATGTAGCATTGTTTTGAGAAATTTTCCTCTGTTGAAAATTCTGATATTTTGCCTGACACTGTTGGATTTCATTTCTGTAATTCTATACTATCAAGAATTGCTTCTAAGAGAGCTCTCTTTTTCTCTTGAATTTCTTATGTAACTTTTGCAAAATCAAGGATGATATATAATATAATATGAAAATACTCACACAGTACAATTCAGAGTGCTTTTTTATTCAAAAAGGAGACTGCAACATTATAGTATATGTGGCTACTTTGTGCCAATTGATTTTGGTTTATGTGTTACTCAATTTTTCATGTATTATAGTGTACTGGACCATCTATGGAACCTACATTATATACTAATGATGTATTACTCATGGAACGAATATCTGTAAGGTTACACAAGCTTGACAAAGGTGACATTGTCATTTCTAAGTGTCCCTCTAATCCAAAGCAAAATATATGCAAGCGAATTATAGGTCTGCCAGGAGATAAAATTTGGAATAATTTTAGTATAACAACGGTAATCTGTAATGATTTTACCTTTTTAAGAATTGTACATATATTGCTTGTGATTTCTCTTGGTTTATTGTATTATTACAAGTTATAGCTAAATAGAAAAATATTAATCAGGATTTTGTATATTGATTAACAATATTGGCTTAGGTACCTAATGGACATGTATGGCTAGAAGGAGATAACAGCAATAATTCTACAGACTCTAGGATATATGGGCCGGTACCTCAGGGATTGTTACGCGGCCGAGCTATGTGTAAAATATTGCCATTGAGAGAGATAACACTGTTCACAACTAAACATGTGACCTAAATTGATCATATATGTCTGATATCTATTTTTGTAGATATCTATTTTTGTTAACAAAGTATTTTGAAAATACCTAGTAAGTTATTTAAATTATATAGTGTAGCCTCTGGTTATATATAATTATATTTATTTGGACATTGTATGTGTTATTATATTTAAACAAATTTATTCTTCACTGATATGTCTAGGCATTTGTTTTACTTATTAGAATTTGGCAATATCAATGTGTCATGTACCTCAAAATGTATACTATGTTAAAATCTGACTTAAATTATTTGTCTTAATGATTGTAAAATATCAATTTAAAAAGCAAAAAATTATATGTACCATTTTTTATAGTATATTCCATCCACATATTTTTATTTAAAATTATGTTTAGGTATAATTGTGTACTTAGATATAATTCTTAATATAAACCAATAAAATTTGCATATGAATTATAGATTCAAAAATCTGCAAGACTCATTCAATCATTGAATTCAAACTTTACAGAGTTTATATTTTCCATAATGACAATTATAACAATGGTATGTCAACAATGAGATAAACATAGTTTGAAATTGTGCAAAAAACAACACAATATGCTACATTGAAAACAATAAATCTCCTTTATAATCGTTTTTAAACTATCGCGCGTTAATAACCGGACGTATTTTAAGGTTGTGTGAAAGTCAACGAGCTTGATATAAGCAACGCCTATTCGACAAATGGTCAGTACACTCGAAAGTGTCTTGTGATAAACGTCTTGCTGTCACACCAATGTGAGTATTTCTCTCTCTCCCTCTTCTGGTAGACGTAATATCAATAATTTTATTATAAATATCAAGGTGTACCGAAAATTCGTTGGAATATTTATTTCAATGATTATTTGCAAATTAAGGTTAAGTCACCGCTTGAAATTATTTAATATAGGGTGCGGTCCATCAATCGCTACAAATGCTTCGAAGCGTTTTTACTTCTCTCTGTTTCTTCGTTTGCATCCGAGAAATAGAACGAGAAAGAGAAACGCTTCAAAGCATTTGTAGCGATGGCCGGACCGCATTCATAAACACAAGAAAAAACGCCGGTTGGTTGCCAGCGGATTTGTTGCATTATTTGATCAAGAACAATCTAGATAAAACTGAGAATTTTTTCGTTTCATTCATACAATTTATTTTGATCTATGCTTTCTTATTCCTTTTTTGCTTATTTTCAAACTTGAATGTATATATATCTTAAGCTTATATGCAGCTGAAAAAATTGAAAAAAATTTAATTGGCCGTAATGGGAATAAATTCGAATGAATACGCTGTGAAAATGATTTCTCAATCAAGCGATAAAAACGCGATTTTGCCAAGTCAGAGATTAAATTCTGCGGAATTGTATATTACAACTGCCAAAATGACCTTTAAGAATGTCAGATAATATTAAAATGTTAACAAAAGAAATTGTGTTATCTCTCAGATAATATTTGTTTGTGTCAGACTATTTGCATCAGATGTGTAATGTATACTTGAAAAAATAATTTGCCAAGTAAATTATTTATTAACTCTTCGGATTCCGTTACACTTTCTGATCTTTTCTTCTAATGAAACTGTTAACTGATGAAGCTGAACTTTAACCGATTTGTAGTACCAAATTCTTGTTGATTTTTACATAACCTTGAAAAACGATCAATTAACAAATAATCGTACATCGTATACCGTTCTATTAATAATATTATTTTGTTTGTATCAATTCAGATGGCTACTCGGTGGGGAATCGTCAGCGCGGGACTGATCTCGCATGATTTTGTCACGGCGATGAACAGTTTACCGAACGACGAACATGTTGTGGTTGCTGTCGCGGCGCGAAATTTGTCGCACGCGGAAGATTTCGCGAAGCAACATAATATTCAAAAAGCCTACAATGACTATGAGCAGTTGGCCAAAGATAAAGACATTGGTATCTGATAATCAGATGTCAACAGCTTTTTTTCTATTTGTTCCTTTTCAAACCAAATAAAAACAGTTAAATCTAACAAAAGTACCGCTTTGAACAATCGTATTCAATGACTTAAACGATTTGTATTTGAGCAAATATTAAGTGTATTTATTTGTATTCTCAGAAATTGTGTACATCGGCGCGATCCATACTGAGCATTATAAATTGGCGATGATGATGCTAACTGAAGGTAAACACGTGCTGTGTGAGAAACCGATGACGATGAATCCAATAGATACGACGAAATTAATTACATACGCAAGAAACAAAAACTTGTTCTTAATGGAGGGAGTGTGGAGCCGATGCTTCCCCATCTATGACAATATAAAGAAAATGCTCGAAGCTGGTTGTATGGGCGATATTCATCATGTGTCTGCCTCCTTTGGTTTTGATCTTATGGACGTAGATCGAATAACGTTCGTAACATTCGATAAAGACAGTATATAACAAATAAATAGCGAAATAGAATAGTACATTTGAAGGACGATTAAAATGTTTCCTACACATTTGTATTGTTCGATATAATAGCTGCTAATCTGTATCAGACATTGTTATAATTTGTTATAAATTGTTATAACATTGATTACTAATATTCAGAACAATTATTATAGTTGCCGGAATAATAATTGTCAATCTTCCGTATTGTTATTAATAATTTTACTGATAAGATTAAATGTTAAGTTTTTACTCTCATTCAATTTTATATTATTATTGAACTTCTTATTCGGCGATTCTCTCATGTTTTAGTAAAAAAGAGTTAGGCGGTGGTACAGTCCTGGATCTTGGAATTTATTGCCTTCAGTTCGTATCCATGGTTTATAACAACGAGATGCCAGAGCGCATAATAACTTCTGGCTCCTTAAACGAGGACGGTGTCGATATATCCATGACCGCCAGTTTATATTATAAGGATAATCGCTCCGCAACTATTACAACAAGTGCCTTGGTCAACTTGCCAAACAAAGGATACATATGTGGCGCCAAGAATACAGTAGAGGTACCGACCTTTTGGTGCCCAACAAAGCTGATCATAGGAGATACCACCATAGACAAACCCTTACTGGAACTAAAAAATGCTAAATTCAACTTTATAAATTCTATTGGTTTAGCTTATGAAGCTGCAGAAGCTCGTGCTTGCATTCAAAAAGGTGAGATTATTAATGCGTCTCAATCTTAATTGTTAACATTTAAGATTTTTAATTGGAAAATCAAAAATTGACGAGAAAATATATGTGATAATATATTGTTATAAATTTAACTTTTTAGGTTTGGTGGAAAGCCCACATATAACACACGACACATCTTTATTATTGGCAAAACTGGAAGAGGAAATTCTTAAAGCCTTGGGTGTTAATTATTGAGAAAATGTTGCAAAGCTGCATGTTATTGCAAAGCATATAATTTGAATTTATAATATTGTTATATGTACAAATCAGTTTAATTGAATTGCAAATGTTTAATTGAAAAATAAAGCCTTTTTTGCTAAATACTTTTTATGTGTATTATCTAGCATTCTTCACTTTATATTCAAATTCCAATGATTTAAGAAATAATTATTTGAACGATTCGTTTCATGTACATAGAGAAGTTCAATTTCTCGATCGGCAATATCACTGGTGTTATCGAATGTGAGTTTCGTATGTTAAGAAAGAGGGCAACATCAATCTCTGCTGACAAAGCTACTAGCGACACTATTAGTGACTGGATGAAAGAGGAAATTATTAAAACGAAAGAGAAAGACTGAGTGAGAGATATTTAACGAGATATTTACCGCGTAAATTTCTCGTAAGAAGAGATAAAAGAAACTTATGGAGATACTTGAAAATACGCGAGTATCACCGCGAGTATTCACGGCGATACAGAATGTCGACATCAAGGAGCTCTCTTTGTGTTCGCATAAAGATATCAGGCCCATCTTACCGTGTTTGGTTAGAATGAGTCTTATCTCTCCTCTGGATATAACGAGAGAATGTGTAGAGGGTAGAAAACAAGTACTCACGATCCTTTCTGGCATCGAGTCCGTTAACTCCATTATAGCCCTCTTATCTATTGATTTCCATGCACTGGAAACTGACGTTAGAAAGGAGCAACAGTTAAGGTTAGGATTTGTACATGTGTGTACTTGATTCATCCATTTTTTATTTGTTAAAACTGATAGTTTTGATACGTGTTACTGTAACATATATTTTAGAGTATATATTTTAATATTGAATCTTGTTTTTTTAGACAAAAAGCAGGCAGCACACAGCGGGAGAGTGTGTTGGCGCAATCTCTGCAGAGTGGCTTAGCTTTGGAATTTGAGCGTAGTGAATCTACTCGCAGGATTAGATTAGTGTTGTGTGAGATATTGTTTATATCTGCTCAAATTCAGGAACTGCAAAAGAATCAGGAGTTTCAGATCAAGCAATCAGATCTGTTTGACAATGCTGTATATATGGAAGAGATCAGTTATGTCATCTGTATAGCACTGGCAGAATTACCAACCTTATTGTCCATAGTGGATATCATAGAGACCTTGTTGCATGTAAAGCATGGTCCTGACATTATCTGTTGGATAGTAGCTAACAGTCCAGATAGTTTTTCAGAGGTATGTACTCAATTAATTGCCAATGGTGAGAGGCAAGAAGAGTCAGCATTAGGTCGAATTAGAACACAGGCCCTGACAATATTGTGTCAGATGAATCCGAGCCAGTCACTAGCGGTCAGGGCCAAGTGTGTAGAATTATGTAGAATGCCAGCGCTAGCGATCACTCTAAGCCTAGAACACGCAAATACAAACAGCTCACAGCCGTGCGATATAGAGAGCGACGTTGTCGCTTTTGTGTCTGGTCTCTTACTAGGTAGTGATCAGCAAGTGCGTTCATGGATTGCAATGTTTATTCGCAATGGTCAGAAGCGCAAGTGGGAGTCACATACAGCGTTACAATCTCTGCGGGAGGAGTTGTTAAAGCGATTGCAGACTATCGCATCGCACAGTACAGACGGTCAGCTGGCAGAGTCGCAAGTGGTACAAGCGAGCGCATTATTAAGGCTATATTGTGCTCTTCGCGGCATTGGTGGCATCAAGTTCCAAGACGACGAAGTAGCAATGATAGTACAGCTGTTAACATCGCATCCACCTCCGTCACCAGCTGGCGTTCGTTTTGTATCGTTGGGCTTATGCATGCTCATAGCTTGCCCATCGCTGATAGGTCATCACAATCTAGAGAAACGCAGCATAGAGTGGGTGCAATGGCTAGTACGCGAAGAAGCATATTTTGAGAGCGCTAGCGGTGTGACAGCCAGTTTCGGCGAAATGTTGCTACTGATGGCCATACACTTCCACAGCAATCAATTGTCGGCAATTTGCGAGCTAGTGTGCGCCACCTTGGGCATGAAGATACCAATCCGGCCGAACAATCTGACAAGAATGAAACAGATCTTTATGCAAGAGATCTTCACTGAGCAAGTGGTGACGGCGCACGCAGTGAAGGTACCTGTGACGGCGAATCTCAATGCCAATATTCCTGGCTTTTTACCGGTGCACTGTATCCATCAATTGCTGAAGTCACGGGCGTTCGCTAAGCATCGCGTGCCCATAAAGAACTGGATTTACCGGCAGATATGCGACAGCGTGCCGCCTTTGCATCCGGTATTGCCCGCTCTGGTCGAGGTCTACGTCAACTCTATCCTCGTGACGAATACTAAGACGTCGGAACACACGAACAAACCCATTACCGAAGACGAAATTCGCAGGGTATTCCAGAATTGCGCGTTCGGTGCCAATTTTGATGCCAAGAAGAATTCCGCTAGCATCATGCAGGCCGATGTTGACGGTATGGACGTCGACACTACCAAGCCTTCACTCACCTCACAGTTATTATTATTGTACTATCTCCTGCAGTACGAAGATGTAAGATTGGCAAATATGCATACTTTTATATCCCAAGGTAGGAAGGTCAAATCATACTCGGCGGATTTCCTTACCGAGTTGCCGATCAAGTATCTGCTTCAACTGGTTCAGCGTGATCAGATGAATTACGCCAGTCTGTTCTCGCCACTTCTGCGGTTACTGGCTACACACTTCCCTCACCTGTCTCTAGTGGATGACTGGCTGGACGACGAAATGATCAATATAGACTCCGTCATCGCGAGTTATGAGAACATGAAGATCAACGACGCTACAATCATTGAGGCATTCGGCCATATTAAGACTTGTCCCTCGAGAACGGGAAGACTACTGAGGCAATTGATGACACTGAAGCCGACTGAGATCTGGCCTCATGCTGAGTTAATAATACATTATTTTAAGGATATTCTCGATGAACAAGTTCCTAGATACATACAAGGTAAGTTTCTGTTCTTATATGCATAAAAATATCAGAAATATATACATTGTACATATTATGTATAGATTCAATGTATACCACACGTAGAAGTCTTTTCATTTTTCTTCTAAAGAGAAAAGAATGGCAATAAAAACTTAGGCGCTATATTAATTAAAATTAATATTTATTATTGAAGTTTAAACAAAAAGTTACGAATGTTTCTTTTTCAAAATTATATATAAAATAAATTATATAGAAAATATAAATTAATGAGTCATGATGTAAAAGAGGAGAACTTGCTAGAAATTTATCATCAACCATCAGTTTACATTATCCAAAATCTTATTTTTTATCTTATATGAATCTTTTGAAATTTTCAGAACTCTATAAACAAGTGTGGCTTAGGCTCAATACTGTTCTACCACGTTGTCTATGGGTGTTATCTATAAACGCGTTGTTAGTAGAGAATGCAATTGTGAAAAGTGTCTTCTTAACGCAAGATAATATCGTATTAGATCCCCTTCAAGTATTGAGGTGTGACACAAGGGTTTTCAGATGCGCGCCAATCTTATCCGTGGTCCTTAGGTGAGTCAAAACAATTTTAATAAATCAGCAGCGATAAAATACTAAATTAATTTAATTATAGCAAAGCAAGAATTGTTGCAATTTTATCAACCACAAGTGTATTGAACTATCTGGGATTGTTTCGATAGGATATTGCAAGCTACCTTAGCCGCGTCCCGCTCTCAATTATCCAGGCATATGCAAGACAAACCTTTAACCGAAAAAACTGGGCAGTTGACAAGCGAAACGGAAAGAGAGGATTTGAGGATAGCTTTGGTGGCAGGCCAGGAAAGCGCGGCGGTGCAGATTTTATTAGAAGCATGTCTAGAGACGGCGATGGACAGAGAGACCCCTGGTCAAATGTGGTCTCTCAGAGAAATACGAAGTGTCGTGTGTTCGTATTTGCATCAAGTATTTATAGCTGATCCTTCCCTGGCCAAATTGGTCCATTTTCAGGTATGTCATCGATTTTAACATGTACATTACTATTACATTACCATTCTTGTTGTTATTAATTTTTCTGTCATTTATTATCTTATATGCATATTAATAATCGCTTAAGCATAATTATTTATGACTAAAAACCATTACAATAAATATTTTTATCCGTAGGGCTACCCTCGGCAGTTGCTACAAATCACGGTTCCGGGAATCCCATCCATGCACATATGCCTCGATTGGATTCCGGAATTGTTGTCACAACCTGAACCGGAGAAACAAGTATTTGCGGTGGATTTGGCGTCGCATCTGGCAATCCAGTACGCTCTACCAAAGACTTTGAGTGTTTGTAGATTAGCAATCAACACTCTGATTACTCTTTTGGGAGTATTACCTGCCGAAGAACGAGTAGTCCTCTTCATGCCGGTATTAGAATCATTAACGCGGATATGTTTGGCTTTCCCACCGTTGGCCGAGGACATCACGAGTTTGCTACTCCAACTTGGTAGAGTGAGCTCAGCTCAAGCCGCTTTGGGTGACAAATCAGCGGATTTGCTGTGCCGAGAAGTGAAAGAGACATTTTGCAAGATGCTGAGCAAAGCTATACTGCAAACGCAACTTTATTGAGACTTGAGAGACTTAGCGATTTGTATAGAGAATCAGGCGTTAACTGTGTGTCTAGAGAGTTTTATAAGTTATATAAAAATTTATTGTTATTATCATCTTGAATGACGACACGAAAAGCGAGAAAATACATACCATCCTCTTTGCCAAGTGTGTTGAAATAAAAAAGGTATGTCCAGAATAGGCATAGAGCAGCAGTGATCTGTATCTTTGTGTATATATAATTAACATATATTAATGATGCCCGGTATATTTAATCTTTCGGTATAAATAATCCATTCATTTATAAGTAAAATGACAGTCAATTTCACAAGCTATTTTGACAAAAATAAAAAATGAATTGTAAATATATATCTTTTTATATTAGCGTTAGTTCTCCGTAAAGGATTCTAATAGTTTCTTATTTAATATAAATTTTTAACTATATACAGTATTGATTATAGTTATTAAGAAAAATAGATATAAAAAGGAACACCTGTTCCAACACCTGCTCCTTTATGTCTCTTATAGAGATGAGCAATTTTTTCTTTTTGAGAAAAGTATACAATATTTTTTTAATTTTAATATAAATGTTGCAATATTTGTGCAAGAATAAAGAGACGTTATATCATATGTATTTACAGGATTTATTACATGTTTCAAATAAAGATGTAATTTATATAGTTTTTATACTTTTTTTCTCACATCTACAATACTTTGTCATGTTTTGAGCATTGCTGTGTCTCATAATTCATAACGCAGATTCATGTAGAGATTATTGTACATTGCATTCTTCCAAAAGAAACGGTTGCTGACTATCATCGAAATCATACCGTTACATAGAATATTTGTTATGCATTTTATGTGACACAATCACTACAAACATACATATTCACTTCGAATATTAAATATATTCAGATCATGCAGTCATAACATTTAAAGCCAAAATCATGAGCTTGTTTATTCTAAGGAATTCAACATCAAGAGTTGCTTTAGCACTTTGGTTTGACTGGTTTCTCGGATTTCCCCTGCTAAAAACATCTCATCCACAACAGTGTATACCTAAAAAAATTATTATTATTGTTATGAAATAATATAATTAGTAAAACAATGCAGATTAAATAATTTGTACAATATTATTAGATTAAAATTTCATTTATACTAAAACATTAAATAGCTACTATAAAATCTGTTAGAACACATGTTACCTTGTAAAAATTAAACACTAAATCCAATTCACATACATTGTGAAAGTATTCATTCAATACTTCCACAAAATTATGGATTGCTTCTAAGTAACAGAGATTATTGTCATTGACATCAACACAGATGCAGAAATATAAGCCTGCATACCTCCTGTATACTATCTTAAAGTTGCGAAACTAGAAAATTCATTTACATAGTTACTAGTTTATATTCACAACATAAAAAGAAATTATACTTTTGTCAATTTTACCTCAACAAAATTTGTATGCTTTGCATCTCTGACAGTGACAACTGCATGAACCTCTTCTATCAACTTCTGCTTCTCGTCATCGTCAAAATTCATATACCATTTTGCTAATCTAGTCTTACCAGCTCTGTTTTGTATGAGGATAAAACGTATCTGCAAAATGAATGGAAGCAAATTGCAAAAGTCTGCGACTGAATGAATTATTGAATTAGTCTTGTGTGAATCATATCTCTAGTTAATTTTTATAGCACTAATATATTTTTATAGCATTAATCATAGCATTAATATTTTCAAACACCTTTAACTCAATTGTTTACTTGTTTATTATTGTCACTGCGAATATGTGAATAGTCACTGAAAATATTCTCGATTGTTTTCTTTGCAATTTTTACAGGATAGAAGTATTTCTATGATTGATCTATAATCAAATGTCACATAAGCCCAGACTTGTTAAAAAGAACGATTCAACCACCTGACGGAAATATCGAAATGTCTATTGAATAAGATGTAATTGCAAGCTTCGTTTTAGCTACTTTCTACTCTTGCTTTTATCATTAATGAAAGATATTAATTTATTTTATGACTACAAAACTTCACATACCATTTTCGAGATTGATTAATCTGTCAGTCGGACTGAGGAAATTTTGGTAAACATAAGATCGTATCAATTCCCCGCCCTCTGATCATGAACGCAACGATATTCAATTTAGCCTAGAAAGATGCGAACTGCAGCGCTTTCTTACAAAGAAGTTCGTAACTATGTACATTATCGACTGTCGATAATATACGAATGGTAATCGTATTGAAACTATCGTGATTATCAACATCCATAGCGCCACACAGCCATTTCGTACTTCTGCTAGTGCATGTATGTAAAGAATTTCATCTGACAGTCAACTGACAGCTCAGAAATGTCTACAGTATGGTTCGTGATTTAACGATGACTGGCGTTGGAACAAAACTGCTCTGTTCGGAGCCTTCTTCTTCTTCTTCTTCTTCTTCTTCTTCTATACTGGCTCCGGGGGAAAATAGGTGTCTCCATACGCCATTCCCAAGCCATCTGTTCGGAGCCATCTATTGAACCATGAACTACGTGGTCTGTTCTTTTTAGTTGCACTGCGGAACTAGTGCAATAAGTTAGAATGAGACAACTATATTTTTTCTCACTTTAATTTATTGCACCAGTTCAGTAGTGCAGCTAAAAAGAACAGACCAATGAACTTATGGTTCGTGCCGTTGTTGTCGTTCGGGTTGTCGCATTGTTTGTTTTAACGCAATATAAGATAGAGAAATTTACAAGATTTGATATTTTTTTAATTACTAGAATAAATAAAGAATGCTGGAATACGTGGATAGTATCTTTATTTTGAGAGGAAAAAATAAAAAACACAAAGTTGATTTATTTCTTAATAATTTTTGTTATTAAACGGTAGATCTAAATATAATACACGACACAGAAATAAAATATAACGAGAAGTGTTATTAACAAAAAATAAAAAAACAAATAAAATGGAAGATCAAAACAAGAATCTCATTGCGTTAAAACTAGGAGATTCACGATTAATAGTTAATAGGAAACAGCTGATTAGTAAAAGTCAATATTTTGCCTTGCTTCTTTCTGAAAGCTACATTGACCATCTTCAGCAGGAACATATAATCAATTATGATATTTCTGTCTCGACATTAAAGGTTAATATTATTTTTTTAATTTATATTTATCTATCCTTACAACATCTACATCTACCTTTCTTTTATCATATGCAATATTTATTTTCAGTTCAAAATTTATCTCCTTGTTTTTCTAACAAAGTAGTTCATATATTTGAAAATATAGTACTAAATATTATATAAAAATATAATCTGATTATACAATTCATAAAATATATAAAAAGAAATCATGCCCTTCATTTTTTTATAGGACTATATTAATTGGATTCACGATGAAAACTTCTGTTTGGAATTTGATTCTGTATACAGAACATGCCTGGAGAAATTCTGTAATTGTACTTCGTATGAAGCTCTTATAAATTTATTACGTTTAAGTGTCTTATTTTTAACAGATCAATTAACAAAGGAATTGACAATTATAATTGAGGCTATTCTGATAAAGCCAGAGTTTATGATTGATATTTGGCTTGTAGCAATGGACTTGGCTCTTTCTGAATTGCGAGATGTTTTTTTTGCTGCATGCCTAGACTATTTTGAAAAATTGCCATCTGAAAAGCTCAGTTGTTTAGAATATTGCAATTTACAGAAATTACTTAATAATAAAAATATATCATCTACAGAGGAATATATACGTAATATATTTCTTATGTGGAAGATTAATAACGTAAGTATTATCTTTACATATTATAATATATCCTAGAATTAATACATAATATAATCGAATATTATGTTTTTGTAAGTTACATATA
This sequence comes from Harpegnathos saltator, assembly GCF_003227715.2. Taxonomy (NCBI): domain Eukaryota; kingdom Metazoa; phylum Arthropoda; class Insecta; order Hymenoptera; family Formicidae; genus Harpegnathos; species Harpegnathos saltator. The sequence goes on along the minus strand of NW_020230327.1, from coordinate 144,177 downwards.
AAAGTTTACGGAGATTTATACATAATATATTTAAATGCTCCATTTTTACAGACTGAAGAATTATCATCAATTGAAATGCCAAATAGAGATATAAAGAATAAGAAACCAACAATTTTAAATTACATTATAGACTATGAAAAGCCTCAAGATCATAATAGCAAAATCTTCCTCTATTGTTGGGATGGTAACAATTTCTTCAAACATTCCACATTAGTATACCCTAAACAAATTACTGATGAACCACAAGCATTAATAGGAATGCAATTTATTGGCAGAAGTATATATATGTTTCTTATCTGTGTGTGTGTGTGTGTGTGTGTGTGTGTGTACACATGCATATATAAATTATATTATATTTATATTGATATAATTATTTAGGACATAATTTATACATTTGTGGTGGTGAACATGGTCTGGGCAAAGGAAAGTTTAACCAGAGAATTTGGCGTTATTCCCTTATATCTAAAAAATGGTTTATTGATACACCGTGAGTATCTTGATGAGCAGCTGTTATAAAATGAATTATAGTACAGTAATATATGGAACTAATAAATAAATATTTTAGTATGCCGATTCCGAGAAGACACATGATTACTGTATTTTTCAAAGACAAATTATATCTTGTTGGTGGTGTAGGACGATATAGGAAACAGCTAAAGAGTATCGGTATTTATAATATACATTCGCGTGAGTATCTTTATTATACTATTAAATATATCACATGTGAAGTGCAAAATATTCCCTTGTAATATTCTCTCTCTCTTCCCTTCCCTCCTTTTCTTTCCTCTCTCCCTCTTTGCCACTTTTTCTCTCTCTCCTCTCTCTCTCTTCTCTCTCTCTTTCTCGTTAATTTTTTTATCATTCTTTTTTCTTATGTTCTGCAGGTATTTGGACTATGGGTGCATATATACCTGAAAGTTTTACTAAGATCCCCGAATATTGTGTCAGTGATGACAAATTAATTATATATATGTCCCAGCCTCATCTTTTTATATATTGTAGCATAGAAAATTCATGGATACATCTTCAGCTATCTTGCAATGATCTATCTAAGGAAGTAATATTGATGGGCTTTAATGAGACTATATGTTTTATTGGTGAGTAATATGACTCGTATATTATATAATGTTTATGCATAAATGAATGAGTGTAAATTTGAAGTATTTTTCATTTTATAGATGTTACAAATAAAGATGTCACAGACAATGTAGTTATCAGATATATAAAATATGAGACAAATGATAAAATATGTAAAAGTGACACTAATTACACATGTGAGGAGAGATATGTCAATTCCGGGCCTGATCTGGAAAATACAAATGTTTACAGCCTGAAATACCTAAAAACATTTATCATAGACTTTAAAGGTAATAATAATAAATATGTGTGGTTCTGTCACAAAAGTTCTTTATGTTCTTTAAGTTTTGATACCATATGTACAAATTTTCACATACATACTTCCCCTTTACATGAATCTATAAAATTTGATTTGCTATTCTCTTCCTTTTCTTCAATTACAAGAAAGTTTTTTAACATACTGGATCCAGCTGATTTATATTCCGGGTCAGAAACTATCACATAACAATCTTCTTTCACATTATTGTGATCTACTTGAAGTTCTAGCAAATATGAAGTCATCAAATAATCGTTCATCTTATTATCGTTTACAACTATGGAAGAGAGAGAGAGAAGGGGAGAGAATAATTATTTGAATAATTATCTATATAGCAATAATTAATTACTGGCAATAATTAATTACTGAAATCTATGAAACTTACTGATTATATCATATCGATGACTTGTTGAAGAATCAATTTATATCCGCATAACTCAATATGTATAGATATACAGATTATTGTGAAATAATTGCGTATATAATATATCAATAACTAAAATGTTTGCAATATGGCAGCAGATTTTATTAAAATATTATGATAAATTTGACGACAACTTAATTCATATTAAGTTTATGTTCTTCCTAATCAGAGTTTTCTGATACAACCTAACAATAAATTAATGGCAAAGATTGAATAAAGAATAGAGAAATAAAATATAGCCTGCACTATATTTTATTAAGATACACTTGAATGATTATAAAATAGTAAATCCTTTTTGTTATTAGTTTATCGTCACATTTCTTTTTAATAGGTCTTTTAATATATATATATTCCTGTTAGCTATCTATTATAAACTATCATTCAAGTTTGTAACGGACACTTGACAAAATCCGTCTTGATAAATTTTGACTGTCCAGGTATTTAATGATTGTACACATAAATTTTCCTACACACACACACACACACACACACACACATTAATGCATTTCTATAATATGCTGTATGTTTTTAGTAAAGTGACTTTTTTATGCGAAGAGCGAATGATGTATTTAAAATTATAAAATATATTCCTACCTTTTGTACATTATATTCTTTTCTGAAAAATGGTCAATATCCTGATGAAACTATTTATTTTGCTTATAGTATTATATTAATATACCGAAACACCAGTTACAGTTAATTTATGTAGGTATGACAATGGCGAAGGAATGAAAGCAATTTGGCTCATTTTAAATCATATCTTTTATTTATCGTAAATTTTCTGACGGAAGCAGTCTTCAAACAAGTATAACACGACGGTGCGTACCATTAACGTGGAATAAGAGGACACACCGCGGCAGTGCCATGTAGATATCATGCAGTTGTTTTGAACGTCGCCAAGAGATTCTCCCGATGAGATTTTTAGATGTTGATGTTAAAAATAGATAGTCGAGGATGCTGGCGATCTCAACGGGGAAATCTCGTTTGATCGTAATTGTTTGTAGATGCCCGATTGATTTGAGCGCTACCGCGATATGTCGTAAATAAAGTGAGTATGTGTGCGTATGTGTGTGTTTATGTATATATTCAAGTATGCCGAGTCGTGTAATACAGCAAAGCCGAATATTTAGCGTAATAAGTTGCGAGTGCTATCCACATTTAATGCTTGCTGGAGACGCGAATTCGAAGTTTTCTTGTTTATCTCGACTGCGCGGTTCATGTGACATGACAAACACACACACAGGAAAAAGATACAGCGTTCCCAAATAATTTACGTATAGTATATACGCGAGAAAATATAAGATAGTCTTCCGGTTCTCCTTATTTTTACACAAAGATGTTATATATCTTAAAATATATCGCGCGATCGTTGTATAATGAGCCGTTTTTTATTTTCGGCTCGCATTCGGTTTTTCGTTCGTATGATGTATGTGTGTGTGTGTGTTTCTCTATGTGTACGTGCGCGCATATGTACGTGTGTGTGTGTGTGTGTGTGTGTGTATATGTGTATACGCTCACGCAGGCGATGTTTCATTAATGATAAGTGCGCGCGCGTGCGCGTTGCGTATGTATATTCTCGTTAAGTCTCGCGGAAGCTGAAAGGCCAGTAGAAAGCGTGAAAACAACCGGTCGGAGGTGGTTTAACGTCGACGTTGAGCGTCTGCATCAGAGGCATATATTCTTCTTGGGGAACGCGATCAAAGACCGACCCTTCGTAGATGTTGCCTTGCGTTTGGAGAAAAAAATTCGCAAGTCCGGATCTAGATCCGCGTGTTCTCCGCGTAGAATACAATGTAGTTGACACCCCGCGACTCGGTCGTATTGCAATAATCGACGTATAATCCGGTACTAAGATTTATTTCACAGTTCGCCGGCGCCAACAACGTTGAGGGCGAATGCCGAATTCGTCTCGCCCTTTTGGCCGATCACGCGCGCCGAATATTGGCCAACGTCGCTGGCCGTGCACGTCTTGATGCCGAACTCGAAGGACGTGTTACCGTCTGAGCTGAAGTGGTATCTGCTGCTCGTCTCGGGGATCGCCTTGCCGTCCTTCAGCCAAGTTACTGGAAGATTCATATGTTATTAGCGCATATATCACGTAATTTAAACACTACCTAGATGTCTGTTACGTATGGAACAGATATATATTTATTTATAAGATAATTGCTAGATAGCCATTCCAAGATATTCTAGAATCATCGGTAGAAGATTTACCTTTCAGAGGCGCGATATCAGTCTTGCACGTGAAAGTCACCGACTCGCCTTCGCTCACTGTTGCAGACTGGGGGAATGTCGCGAACGCTGGGCTTTTCGGCTCCTCATTTGGAGCTGCGAACAGAAACGTTGGGCGTTTTCAGCAAGAAAAAAGGGAGAAAACTCACTATTGATTATTCTCCAATTCGTATCCTATTGGCAATTCCGGAAATTAAATTCCACTTTGCGCATTATCACTAATGACATTTGAATGACTCAATCTCAATGATTTTAACGTTAACGGAAATAATTATTATTTTTGCGTCCTGCAACTCCTTACCGAGTACGCTTAACGTGCACGACGAGTAGCTCTCTCCTGCATCGTTGAACGCTTCGCACGTGTAAGTGCCGGAATCCTCGGGGAATATCTCGGCGATAATCAGTTTGTAAATGTTAGCCTCGTTGGTATACTGGAAGTCCTTGCTGGGCTTGATCTCCTTGTTGTTGTGCAACCATATCACGTCGAACTTCTTGGCGCCAATTATTCGGCAGCTGAGCGTCACAGCCTCGCCGTCCTTCACATACATGCTCATCAGGTGGTCCACGATCTTTGGCGATTTGTCGTCGCCCTTCTTCTTCGCGGAAGCATTCTCCACGGCTGAAAAGAGAGCACATCGGTATAGCGAACAATAGTTTCTCGTGGTTAAAATCCTTCCGTTTAAATCATGAAAATCGGCACTCGCCGATTCTCCTTTGTAGTAAGCTCGTTTCCTGACTAGATACATAAAATCATAAAACAGCATAGGAAATCAAATGAATCTTAATTCAACTCAAGAAAATGAAATTAGATGTTATCTAATTGAGTTGGAGGAAAAATTAAAGCGACGTTTTTAGATGAAAGTATCGATAAAATCTTTGGAATGTTCTTACGTTTGACGGTCAGCTTGCAGGATGTTGTGTCGCTGCCAATGCTGTTGGTCGCCAAACACGTGTACTGGCCTTCGTCCTCGGGGAATACCTCGTTGATCGTGAGCGTGGCCACTCCGTTTTTATATTTGAGATCGATAATCTCTGATGAGCTTAGTAACTGGGAAAACGAAAAGGAATTTATCGCATAGAGAAACATAGTTATCAGCTTTTTCTTTTTCTACGTAATCAATGTAATTTTGATATATTTTAGAGGATTTTGCTTAGTTATTGACTGAGAGTTTGCGGGTATTTACTTTGCCATTTTTATTCCAAGTAATTTGCGGTTCCGGATCACCGTCAACTTTCACCGTCAGCTCTAGCTGTTCACCGTCATTGACTGTGAGATTCTTCAGCTTCTCAGTAAACTGTGGTGGTCTCATCGAATCGTCCGAGGGACCTTCAACGTTTATTATATCGATTAGTAGAATTAAAGACAAGCTATTTTAATCACTGCATATTATATATTAGAACAATACAGATGAGTTCTTTGGTGGTGCTCCTGGATCGTGACGGACTGCCGGTGGTGTCAAGTTTCGAGCCATATTTCTTGATGCTTCGTTTGTCGGAGGACTCGCTGATTTTGACGTCCTGAAATTTTATATTAAAATATGCATCAGTAATTGTAATGTTTCCATTCCTAAATTATATCTAATCGCGATTTTTGAAAACAAATATAATATATATAACAAAGTAAGAAATATATACTCTCACTCAGAAATTTGAAAAAAGAAGAAGGATAAGTTACATATTTCTTTTTTAAGTGTACCTTCTGCAAAGAGGAAGTGGTGGATTGCATGCCGTTGTAGGAAGAGATGGAAGTTTGACCCTGACTGGTTGTGGAACTGTAGCCGCTGTAGCCGCTGGATTTGTGGATCGTCACGATCGGTGGTGGTGCCGGTTTCAGCGGTTGCTCGATGAACCTTCGATCTTAAAGACAAATTATGTGTTACTAGACAATCGCATAAAATGCTTGCGCGTAATTCATTAATTTTACCAAATTTTCTATATAAGCGAAGTCTATAAAAATAAATGTAAAAAGATTGTAACAAATTTGCACTTTACTTAAAGTGACACGAGGATGAAGGAAATAATAAAATTGAGAAGCTAATTATAAAATAAACGGGGATATTTCGGGGAAAGCGTTAATTCAACGTTAAAAATTCGACATATAGAGGGAAAGAAAATGTGCAAAGAAAATAGATACTTGTACGATAATTCCAGAATCGTTATCTTGAAGGTGTATCTTGATAAAATTCGCAGTTCTGGTTATTTAGTTTGAGTAATAAAAAAATAATTTGTTAAACATCATATCTTACAAAACATGAATCACAGAAATTGATTGCTGAGCTAAGCATTGCTTGTAATAATGGAGGGGGGGGGGGGGGGGCTGCGAGAGGAAATAACAAAGGGGATAATTTCTGAAACAGCTCTACCTCCGGAATGTAGGAGGTCGTGCGCTAATTTTACTTGCTCTGCCGTTTCTCCAGTGCCTATAAACAAACGCTCAATGAGGTCTGCTTCGTGAAAAAAATCGGCGTAGATTATTCAAAAGATATTATCGGTATTAGCAACAAATTGTAGAGTTCAGAACAGAAGTGAATCATATATTATAAAGAAAGACATAATTAAATTCATCAGATATTTTCAAATTTTGATCGTGGACATTCGGATACAAAGAAATACCCGGATTATACTGACAACATTGATTAAAACTGATGAAATCACGTCTTCAAGTATTGTAATGTAATATTTATCTGCAATATTCTCACAATATTCAATGTAAGATGCTTCATCTATTTACTCGTTCGATTTTTATACAATTCATCTGCCGAGACGTACCTTCTACGATGACCACGCAACTGGTCTCATCCTTGCCGTGCTTATTGCTGGCCACGCAGCGATATTTGCCACTATCTTCCGGCTTGCAGTCGATGATCTCCATTGTGACGACGCCGTCGGCATTGCTCATAGGATAGTTATACTTAGACAATTCCTCTCTGTCCTTGTACCATTTCACAGTAGGTGGTGGATTACCACTCAAGCAGCAAAGCAGCTTGCAGGTCTGCCTGACTTGGATCACACGAGGTCGCAGCAGGAAGGTGAAGCTCGGCGCCGACTCGATCATCTCCAGCCACACGTTATAACCGAGCGGCTCTCGTCTGCGCACTGGTTGCAGTTCTGGCCTATATCTCGGGATTTCTCTAGGTAATGCTGAAATTAAAGAACAAACCATCTTTCTGCATTAAATGACGAATACCGTTAATAGAAATGGAAAATTTAACTATCGTTAAGCGAAACTGGTGTTTAGAATATAATTGAATTTATGAAATGAAATAAATTTTCCAACGTACTAATGAAATAGATGATACTTTTGTAACCGTTACACGATCGAAAAAATATTATATCTAAAGGAATATATTGAATTATATAATAAAACACTTATAAATATAATAAATTATGTTGTATTTAGAGATATATAATTATAGACGTCTGCAACTTACGCTGCACGTTAAGGAAGACGACCTCCTCGCGATAGCCGTAATGGTTCTCCGCGCGTATGATATATTCTCCTCTGTCTTCCAACTTAACCCTGTTGATGATGAAGGTATAATCATCACCGTGGTAGCGTTTCATAAATTTAACGGATTGCCGCAGTTCTTGGTTATTGTGCGACCAAGTCAAAGTAGGAGCCGCGATTGCTATGACACGGCAAGTGAACTTTACGCTCTGTCCTTCGTAGGCGAACGCACTTTGCGGCTTGATAACGAATCTGGGCGCCGCTTGTCGGCGATCTAGACAAAAACATCCGTTATTGATACAAATCACTTCCAGTTATCTGTAGATCTGGTTTGTATACATACTTTCGATGTTATATTACTAAAAAGAAGGAGAAAAATAATAAATAAAACCATGCACGAACTGCGATTGTATATCAAGTACTCACCGAAGCAGGAGTCATAGATCCTATATTTGTCGATTAAGAGCTTCCTGAGCGACGAGTACTCGGCTAGGCGGCCAATGGGAAGTACATACTTATCCCAGTTCTCATACTTGGCACGCAGTCTGTCTCTGATGCTGAGGTAACGGCTGCTGGCGATCGGGTTGGTCCATTTGCTATGGTCGCCGGTCAGCCACGGGTGAAGAAGGCACTCGTGTGCGGTCATGCGCTTCCTGCGAAGAGCGAGGACAATAAGGAGGACACATGATAATAATGACAATAGAGCAATGAACAGAGCGATAAGAATAAAGGAATGTACTCTTTATTCTTGACGAGTAACCGTCTGATAAAATCTTTGCCCTCTTCGGAAACGTCGCGGAACGCCTCCTCGTCGAAGTCCCAGTCGCACGCTTTCACGTTTTTCAAGGTCTCGATATCGTTGTCGCCGGCAAATGGCGAGAGACCGCTCAATCTGCACAAGTAATGCATAGTGATCGATATGTTTTCTTCAATCAAAATTTTCTTACATAAAATCAGCAAAATACACTAATGCAAAATTGGCATTAGTGTAGAAATATAATTTACAGACATTTGTGTCAAATCATTTTTAACATGGCTGAATATGGCTACTTACAGGACATAAGCCAATACACCGCAAGCCCACATATCAGTGTAAAAGCCGACGGGCTCACGCTCAACAATCTCCGGAGCAGCAAACTCAGCCGTGCCTGTACTGATTTTCACTACTTCATTCGGGTCGAGTTTAGTGGCGAGACCGAAGTCGATCAACTTCACATTCGTACTATTGCGAGTTTGGCACATAATATTCTCCGGCTTGATGTCTGGAAATGTTTGCGTTATAAGTGATTGGAATTTTAATGAGTTGGTTATTCATAATGAAGAATAGATTTCTCTATATAGTTGTTCCTAAATCTATCTTTTCTACATCTTTCTTTTCAGCAGTTTGAAAATTGATTTCCACATTGCATCGAAAATCAGTATGGAAGGAAAAGAAAGAAAAAGATATTGAGATCTCACCAAGGTGGATGATGTTCTTCTCGTGCATATGTTTAACGCCTTCGCAAATCTGCCTCATATAATTGATGACTTCCGCCTCGGACATAGTGTAGCCTTCGGCCGTGATCCTCTCGAACAGCTCGCCGCCGGACAGGCTGATGAGACAAATGATCGAGATCAAGTCTAACGCGAAGCCGTCTTATCTGACACGCGGATCAACATCGTGTCTAAAAGTGGATACTTACAACTCGAAGATCAGCACCATTTCATCGTCGTCTTCGAAGGCGTCGTGCAGGTTGATCAGCTTAGGATGATGCAGCTGATTCATGATGTCGATTTCCTTGCGAATCAATTCCTTCTCCATCACATGCGATACTGGGATGAACTTGGCGGCAAAGATGTTGCCGGTGGTACGTTCACGGCAACGGTGCACCACACCGAACGCACCAGTACCGATCTCCTCGAGGATGTCATATTTGTCGTAGACTGATGTGTGCTTAATCTCTACCGGCTGCGGCACGTACTTGCTGTAGACGTCGAAGACAAACTGGTCATAGTCACGCGGCTTCTCGTCACTGCGCCCGCGAATCTTCTTGCCGGTCGCGTCCACTTCGTATTCCTTCTTCTTGAATTCTCTCTTGATGATGCCTTTGGTGGTGATGAGCGGTGTCACCTCACTCGGGTCTGAACGCCCGTACACGTTCTCAGCGCATACTCTGAAGTCATATTGGTGTCCTGGACTGAGACCAGTTACCGCTAACGTGCAGAATCTGGTATGGCCAGCTCTAATCCAGGTGCTCATTGGGTGCTCCCGCTTTTCCACTACATAATTAGTGATATTGCTGCCGCCATCCCAGACAGGCGGTTTCCAGCTGACTGCCAGCGAATCGTGGCCGATGTTATCCACTTGCGGGAATCTGGGAGGATCTGGACGATCGCTAATTTGGATTTTGATGATGGCGGAGTCCTGGCCGAGGTCGTTTTCGGCGGTGATGCGGTACGGGCCGGAGTCCATGCGGCTGCCGTCGCGGATGGTCAACACAGCATGCCGTTCCTTCACCTCGACGGCGTAATGACCGCCGGACTCGATCACCTCGCCCTCGCGCACCCATGTGATCTTCGGCTTGGGGTAGCCGGTGAACGGAATCTTGATGATGACGTTCACACCTTTGTCGAAGAAAGCGGTGTCGCGGAATCGCGGCGGTACGTTCAGTTTAGGTGGCGTCTTAATGAAGAGTTCGCCCTTCGTTGACTTCACGCCGCACTTGTTCGCCGCACGGCAAAAGTATTCGTCCGCATCCTCGCCAAACACATCGTGGATAATGAGATTGTGTACCTCGCCTTCGGAGTAGATGTTGTAACGGCTACCGCTGACGATCTCGCGGGCTCCCTTGAACCAGGTGATGGTCGGTTTCGGTGTGCCGATAATCTTGCATTGGAAGTGGGCGTTGTGGTTCTGCACGCAGTTCACCTGTTGCCGTGAAAAGTATAAGCATTTTAATCGTGTTACGAATTTTTTCAGCGATAAAAAATAACAATAATGAGTTACTTTTGAAAAGCAACTTTTCGAAACCTGAATTTCAAGAAGATGCGAGTTGGAAAGATACAAACCTTCTGGAGTGGCTGGATAATCTCCGGAGCCTTAGCCGCCTGCGGGTCGACGATCTTCACGGAGGTCGAGGCCATCGATTCCGGACTGATGCCAGCCACATTCTGAGCGAACACTCGGAACTCGTACTGCCTGCCTTCGATGAGGTTGCTGATGTTGATTTGTGTCGGCAGGCAGATACTGACGTTTACACGCTGCCAGGCCTGACTGCCAATCTCTCTCTTGTCTATCCAGTAGCCCTGGATCTTGGCGCCGCCATCTGTCTCTGGTTTCTCCCACGATAGATTGACGAAGTCGCCTCCGACCTCGATGACTTTTGGTGTACCGGGTGGTCCTGGTGGATCGAAGGGTGCCTTCGCCTTGATCGGATTAGTACCCTCTAACGGCGGGCCCATGCCATTGTCGTTGACTGCCATCACCCTGAAGAGGTACTCCTGACCCTCGGTGAGACCCTGTACGACGAAGGTAGTGTCCTTGCAGAAGGACGACACGATGATCCAATGCGTGTGGCTGATATCGCGACGCTCCACCACATAGTGGGTAACCTTGAGGCCGCCATCGTATTTGGGCGGATGCCAGGATAGAGTGCAGGTATGCTTGTCGATATCGGAGACGTCGAGAGGACCGATCGGAGGTCCAGGCAATCCGGTAATATAGACGTTGAAGGACGCGCTGACACTGCCGCTGTCGTTGGAGATGGACAAATCGTAAGTACCAGCATCGTCCTTCTGGATATCTTTGATGAAGATAATGAGGTACTCGTCGAAGACCGTGTATTTGATGTGTGTGGTCTCCACAATCTGGCGGCCGTCTTTCTTCAAAGTCACTTCCATCGGCTGGTCACCGCTGTAGTAGATCTTGATCTTCGTGTTGTCGCGTTCTGGTAAGTAGAGATCTCCTGGCATGCGCTCGATGCGTGGTGGCGTGCCGATCTTTAGCCTGCACGTGGTCGTGGCGATGCCAAGTGTGTTCGAGATCTGGCAGCTATAGTCGCCGTCGTCCGCGTCCCACACCTCGGAGATCACCAGCCTGTAGATGCCGTTCAGCGCTTCCGAACGGAAACGACCTCCTAGAGTGATCTCTCGGCCGTTCTTCAACCACCTAATGCAGTAAATGAGAAAGAGATTAATTTTAATATCAACGTTATTGGATATAAGGTTACAAATAATAAATATTTTTTATAATATTATATAATACTCTAAAAATGTTTGGGAAGTATTTAAAGTATCTCGACTGACCTGGCAGTCGGCAAAGGTTTACCCGTGGCCTCACATTCGAGGACAAGGGTCTTGCCGAGTGGTATGATCTGACTGATGGGCAAGTTTCTGATGAATTCGGGCTTCTCGCCACCTTCGACTTCGCAGATTTTCACCGGGGTAGTGCATGAGCTCGGTTCGGACTTGCCGGCCGCGTTGACCGCGAAAACACGGAACTCGTAGTCTCCCCGCTCGATCAGATGCATGACAGTGTACTCGGTGTCCATGACGTTATATTCGTTGCACTTGGCCCACATTGCGCTACCCACCTCGCGCTTTTCAATTATGTAGCCAGTGATTCTGCTACCACCGTCAGATATTGGTGGCTCCCACCTGAGATCAACATAATTCTTGCCGACTTTGACGACTTGCGGCGTGCCAGGTGGCGATGGTACGTTGAACTTGCTCTTGAGCCTGAAGGGTGCGGACGGTGGGCTCGGCTTGCTGAAGCCGGCTGCGTTCTTTGCACGAATTCTGAACTCGTACTCGTGGCCGCTCAGTAGATTGTAGCATACGTACGTGGTGTCCTTGAAGAGGTAGTCATTCGCCACGCGCCATTGTACGTCTTCAGCGGGATCGCGGAATTCGATTTTGTAGCCCTGCAATTGGTTTTTTTTTTCATATAGATTGTGATTCTATAAAGCACATAATCTTTCGGTACGACATTCTGGTAACTTTAAGAATATAAAATAAAATATAAAACAAATATTAAATAAAATAAAAATATACAATAAAAAATATAATTTCGATACACAAATATATTTCGAAAGATATGCATTACGGTATTTGAGTTTCCTTCTTATAAGCCCATCATACATACCTGAATGCGAGATCCACCGTCGGACAATGGCTTTGTCCAAACCACAGTAGCGTTCGAGGTGTCCCAATCGATGACACGTGGTTGTCCAGGTGGATCTGGTACCGTGAATGGGAACTTGGCCGTTATCGGTTCGTCAGCTTGCAGCGGATCGGACACGCCGTACTGATTCTCCGCTCTTACGCGGAAGTTGTACGTGCGGTTCGGCTCTAGACCGATCACGTCATAATGCGTGTTTCTTACGAAGCTGCTGAGTTTCACCCAGAACTGAAAGAAATCCAATAATTTACTGAGAATACTGATATCTCGACGATTGTCTGTGATGATACATCTTTATGAAGAAAGAATTAAAAGAGAAATTATCTTTTTTAAGTAACTTACACCAGCCGGATCCAGCTTCTCAACGATGTAATTTGTAATCGGTGAACCGCCATCGTCGAACGGTGGCTTCCATGTCAACGTGCAAGTTTCTGGAGTGATATCGGAGATATCCAAAGGTGCCAATGGTGGCGATGGCTTGTCTATGGAATAAATAATTTTTCATGATATATAATTGTACAAAATCATATTTTTATCATAATTTATTTATCATGATTTCTTATAATTTAATATTTGTATTATTTAATATTTAAATTAAATGTGTGTGTTATATATGTAATATATTTTAATATAAATTAAATATAATTGTAAAATTAAAATATTCTTGCAGAGAAAAATCACATAGTTTGATTAGTCATATTATAAAATAATTTCTTATTTCTTTTTTCGTGAGAAATACGCTATTCCAAATTAAACGCCAAGGTTAAATTGCAGTATATGAAGATTGTGTGAAACAAACTTACCGACAACAAGGACTTTGCATGAAGCGAAATCCGTGCCGACAGTGTTCGTGAGATATATCGTGTACGTTCCAGTGTCCGATCTCTTCGCCTTTTTGTTAATAAATTGTGAGGCCACGTCGCTCGTCTCGAACTTAATTCTCTCACCGGTTAGTACTTCCTCGCCGTTGATGGACCAGCTCGGTCTTGGCTTGGGGTTAGCTGTGTACGGTACCGTGATAGTGAATGGTTCTCCAGCGATCACGGTCATATCGCGGATGCTGAGATCGCTTGTGATCTTTGGCGGGACTGTAAATAGATAATAGATATTTCAAGTTGCATTCTTGCCTTTTAATATGAATGTGTAATATGTATTTTATCAAATAAAAAATATTTGATACTGGAAACTAAATAGTTTTAAATTTATGACACAATTTCTTAAGTTCTTACATTCCAAAATTTTTTTAATTTAATTTTATTTAACCTTAATGCATATATCTAATATATATATGTGAGAATATACTTACATGGTGGAGCACTAGCACGAATAACATCGGAATTGGAACTCCAAGGTCCACGACCTGCAGCATTTTCCGCAGCTACACGGAACTCGTAATCGTGATTCTCGATCAGTCCAGTGACCCTGTAATGTTCACGAAGAGGAGATCAGTGGGACATCTTCTTAAGATTATCTTCAAAAAATTGCATAGGCATTTTCAAAAAATTTGTTAAACATTACAACATTACAAATATACCTGTAAGTGGTGTCGTGTACCAGAGCCGGTGTGGCCTTGACCCATTTGTCCTCACTTAGGAGACGCTTTTCGACAACGTATCCAATGATTGGAGAACCGCCATCGTGACGAGGCTTAGTCCATGTGATGGTGATGCTATCCTCTGTCGTCTCCACACCGCGAGGTGTGCCAGGAGCGCCCGGAGGATCGAAGGGATGTCTTGCCTTGATTGGATCGATCGTTGTCACCGGGTCCGAGGTGCCGTACTGATTCTCAGCCATCACCCGGAATTCATAAACTTGGCCAACTGTTAGATTCCTCACTCGCACAAACGGTGTTGTGACGTAGCTGCTCACCTGTAAATTTTTTTTCCTTTAGATACTACTCTAATATTTATGTCTAAGTAAATTCTTCATATCTAACAATATTCACGTACTTCTCTAATTATCTTCCTTTTCTCTATAAATTTTTTAAATATTTTTCTCACCTTAGACCATGTAGCGGCCTTTGGTTCTTTCTTCTCAATCACATAGTTGGTGATATCAGCACCACCGTTATCTTTAGGCGGGCTCCAGAAGAGAGTAAGAGCATCACCACCAAATTCGTCAGCTCGAAGATTTTCGGGTGGCATTGGACGATCGAGGACTTTCACGTTGACAGTCGCCGTATCGAAGCCGGATGGGTTGCGCAATTGGAGTCTGTATTGTCCTCCGTCAGAACGTTTCGAGTTCTTTACCACAAGGCTGCAACGAGAGATTAGTTTATCATCTTAGAAATTCAAGAGCCACAGAAATTACTTTGTCAATCTATTAATACAATCATAATTAAATTCCGAGGTAACATACCTGGCAAAATCATCGGCCAGTTGCTGATGCACGCGCGGATCAGTCTCATCCTTGACGACGTCATTGGCAAACCACGCAGCAGTCGGCTTGGGGAAGCCGACATAGGGCACGTGAATGGAGAAGTCCTCGCCAGCGCGAACGGTGATGTCTCGGACACCTCCGAGATCCATGACTGGTTTGTTGGGTTGTTCCTCGATGACAATGGGGTTGCTAGGTCGGCTTGGGTCGCTGCTACCGACATCGTTCACCGCGAATACTCTGAAGAGGTACTCTTCACCTTCCTTTAGCTTCGGCACGGTGTATACGTTGCTCGGTACGGGCGCGCCATTCACATCTGACCACTCATCTTCGCCCTTAGCCTTCTTCTGGATGATGTAGCCTCTGATCTTCGCACCGCCGTCACTTCGTGGTGGTCGCCAACTCAACGTCACCGAATCCTTGGTTATCCTGTCTGCCTTAGGCGGCTCAGGTGCGTCAGGACGACCTATAAAGTTAGGAATAACATAATGAGATATGGAATATAGTGAAAAATGTATAATGCCAATCAAATAACATTTGAAAATTATAAATAAAAGTTAAAAATGGAAAAGATAATTCAAATTTCACCGGAATTATAATTAGAATTAATAGTTACATCAAACGCTAAAACAAAGTTCTTGAATCACAACTTTTTACAAATGATATTTTTACAAAATGATATTTTTATATTCATCGACTTGATCGTTTAACCAATATACTTACGACGTTGGTGTCCAGCTGTAATAGGTTCAGTGGGCTTGCTAGGTTTCCCAGGGCCAGCTTCATTGACAGCAATCACCCTGAACTCGTATCGGGTGCCCTCATGAAGATCTTGTACAGTAAATGTTGTATTCGGCGTCGGGTAATTGTTCACCTTCAACCATTCACCACCACGCTCACGTCTCTCCACATAATAACCTTACACAGAAAATAATTGAAATTAAATTAATCATATGTAAAATGTAATGTTCAGTAGTGTCTTCAAATACTCCAACATTTCTGGAAGTCTTATATTTAAATCTTTATGAGATATATAACATAAATCTCTAAACAGTTAAAAGGGTATTATATAAAATTCATTCCAAAGTAATTCGTCGATAACTCACCGGTGATAGGTTTGCCGCCGGTATTGATAGGCGGGTTCCAAGTGAGGCTGCAGCTGTTGGGAGTGTAGCCAAGAATTTCAGGCTGGCTAGGCGCATCTGGCGGGTCGTAGGGACTCTTGGCGATCACAGGCTTGCCCTCCAGGGGCTCTGATACACCGTACATGTTCTCAGCACGGACCCTGAAGACATACTTCTTGCCCTCAGTCAGGCCTTTTGCCGTAAAGTTTGTCCTGGGACAATAACCAGGTGCCTGTCGCCAATTATCAGATCCGTAATCCGACACCTCGACGATATAGTTGGTGATGTCGGATCCACCGTCGTCTGCTGGCGGATTCCACGAGAGACTGACGGACTCCTGCGTCGTGCTGGTGTACTGCAGAGGACCTTGAGGTGGTCCAGGCTTGTCCACGACTATCACCTCGATATCGGCCGAATCCTTTCCATGCTCATTCGACGCGGTTACTGTATAACTACCGCTATCATCTCGGACCGATTTGTCGATCAACAACTGTGTTCGATCGCTCTTAGTTTCGGTCTGAGAAAAGAAAAAATATTCTTAGTACAAAAATAATCTTCCTGATAAATAAGGAAATAGAATAATAATGTTGGCTTTTTCATTTACATTTATTTTAATAAAAAGATGAACTTACGGACAGACGGAGGGTTTCCATGAGCGATCTTCCAGACTTGGTCCATTCGATCTTCGGCGTGGGCGCGCCGGACAACGGTATGTTGATGTTGATCGGTTCTCCAGCACGAACCTTGATCTTGCGGCCGATTAGAGCGTCCAAGTAGAGCTTCGGCTTTTCTTTCATGGGCTTAGCCGTGAACACGGACGAAGTCTCGCTGGGTTTTCCAGCACCGGCGGCGTTTATGGCTGACACTCGGTACTCATACTGATGACCTTCGGTTACATGATCGTCGTAATACTCGGGGTACTTGACAGGTTCTTTGTTCTGTTTTATCCAGCGTCCGGTAGCGCGATCGCGACGTTCCACGTCGTAACCGATGATTTTGGAGCCGCCGTTGCTGATCGGGGGAGTCCATTTGATCTTAATGTGGTCTTTGTCGGCGTCCACACATTCCGGCTTGCCCGGTTGTCCAGGAGCCACTGAAGAATTGATATCAAATATAAAAATATTAAAGATTAAGATTTTTCGTTATGATCATTTCTTTTCTTTTCCTTTAAATTATATTTTACATCTGTTAATAACATAAAACTGAGGCTTTGCATTAAAAATTCAAACCAAGATTTTTCAATGGTTTTTAACGTAAAATAATTTCTACTTTAATGCAATTAAAAAATCAATGTTTCTTGCATTCATATCGCTAATTTATTCTTATTTCACCGAAGAACGCCTTTACGTCCATCATAAGCGCGGTAATTTTCCCTTTCCAATAGTTTTTGATTCAAGTCGCTACGACGTCTAGAAGTGGAGATATCAACATTTATATCTGCCCGCGCTCTCGGTCTTCCCGGCGCTACCGCGCGGAGTTGTTTACATGCGGGCGATACTCCGCGTGGGTGGAGAACAATAACCGCATTCCGCAGATGCTTTTCCTGGAAGGCATACCTCGCATCGTATATAACGGTACGCATATGGCGAACGCAGCCTTGCCCTACTTTCGGCGGCCTTACCCCTCTCCATAGCCCAAGCGAACATGGCCGCTTCAGACCACATGGTCGCTCCGCCATGTGATCACCCTACCACTTGCCGCATTACTCCCACCGTAGTGGGAGTGACAAGTGCAGCACGAAATAAACACAGCCACGTTCGCTTTGGCGCTAACACCGAGCCGACAGCTGACGTCGATGCCGCGGTTGCAAACGGCTTTAATTACCCAGCAAACATAATATTACATGTAACGTGCATGTTAGTTATAATTTCCTACTCAACAATATAACTGTTATATAACACAACTGTTATATAACACATGTGTTACAGTTATATTGTTGAGTAGGAAATTACAACTAACATGCACGTTATATATAATATTGTGTTTGCTGGATAGCTAATAACTTGACGTAGCGACATGAAATAAAAAGTAAGTAACATTTTTTACATATTCTCTTGCTGTTGTGTCGCTACTTTAGAGAAGTTGGGCGTTGTAGATGAAGCGCAGCGAATGTGTTTTCACGAGTTTAAGTTACATGTACTCACCGAATTGATTCTTGGCAACGACAGATCGGTCGGTAGTCAATGGCTCTGAGCGGCCTTGAAGATTTTCCGCGCACACACGGAATTCGTATGTAGTTCCCTCGAGCAATCTTGGCACTGTAGCGTGATTGTACTTGGGATTAACATGCGTAACTGCTGGTACCCAACCACCACCATGAGTGATATCGCGTTTCTCGATAACATATCCACTGTAAAAAAACAGATGTGACAAATTATTCTGTAATATTTGCACTATTCTACACGTTAGTCTATAGTACGATAACATTCATTATTTTAAAACATTTATGATTATAAATTTATTATTTTAATAATTATAACTGCAATATAAAATTATAATTTACAAAAAGAAATTATAATCTTTATAAATTTTTTATAAATCCTGGTCTTTATATAAAATGTCTAAAGGAATTTATAGGAAAATATATGAAGAATTTTTACTCACGTAAGCTCGCTGCCACCGTTGTCCTTGGGTGGCTTCCAAGAAAGTGTGACGGACTGGCTGGTGATCTCTTCATATTGCAAAGGACCTTCTGGTGGACCAGGTTTGTCCAGGACGGTCATTTGGAAACTACCCTCGTCTATGCCGCTGCTGTTTTTCAGCAGCAGGTGATACAATCCCGAGTCGGTTCTCTTAGCGTTGACTATGTGCACGATCGTGTGGTAGCCTATTGACGTGATTGTCGTCCTGTCGTTGGTCTGCAGCTCGTTGCTTCCAACGCTCCATGTTACCTCCGGCGTTGGCTCGCCGATGAAGTCAATGTCCACGTGGAAAATGAGTCCAGCCTTAATACGAATATCTTGCAATGGTGTCTTGATCTTCGGAGCCACTGAAGAAATATTTAATTGATATAATAAGTTTGTAATAAATTTATATAATGCAACGGTACTTTAATCTTTGTTTAACTCGAATTTAGATTATGTATATTATATAGATAAAAGTGTTGGAAAAACTTGGAAAAGAAATAAGATAAGTGCTTCCTAATTGTGAAATGAAATAAAAGTATGTTGTTAAAGTAAAATTACAATTTGTTTGATTCTACAAAGACGATTCTACGACGAAGAATCTATTCTATCTATCTAGAATCTATATAGAATTCTAAGACGAAGATTCTACAAAGAAAACTTACGATATCGAGGTTTGGCAGTGACGAGGTCGCTGGGCTCAGATGGCTCGGATTGACCGGCGGCATTGACAGCTATCACACGGAACTCGTATTCCTGGCCTTCCGTTAGGTCCGGAACGGTCGTGCTGGTTTGACCTGCTGGTACGTGTACCGCGTTGACCCAATAAGGGCTACCTTTTTCCTTCTTTTGAACGATGTAGCCCTTGATCGGCGAGCCACCATCGCTCTTCGGCGCTGGCCACTGTAAGTCCACGTGATCCTTGTCCCAGTCTGTAATAAGTGGCCTGCCAGGCGCGTCTGGTTCATCTGTGAATTGCAAAAGATAATGAGAACTAGTATTGCAAGAATATTTTTGAAACCATGTATATTCTGAAAGGTCTTAATATTGGAAACTTCCACTTAGATTCGGAATTTTAAAAACTATTACTCACCGAATTCGTTCTTCGCGATTATGCTCTTCGTAGTCTCGAGCGGATCGGACTCTCCGATATTGTTGACAGCTTTCACACGGAACAGATACTCCTTGCGATGAGTCAAACGACTGACCTCGTGACTCAACACCATGCTCATGCCCGCGTCGGACCAAGTTCCTCGAGATAGGTCCATTTTCTCGATAACATAATGCAGAATGGGACTGCCGCCGTCGTCGAGAGGATGACCCCAGTTCAAATGACAACCTTCTTTGGTGATGTTGCTGACGTCTAACGGCGCCTCCGGTGGCGCCGGTCTGTCAAGAACGGTGACTCTTGCGCTGGCGCTGGAAATTTAACACCATCGTTCTCTCAGTCGATATTATTATTAAAAATATAGTTGATTGCAGTCGTGAAAAAAATTATATTACAAAATTATATGATATTATATCAGTTAACGATCTTTTGGAAGAAGGATAATCTTTCATTAAAAATTTCTTATGATTTATTATTCCCTTATTATTCCCTTAGGTGTTATTTGATATATTAATTTGTGATTTACCTAAAGCTGCCATGCTCATTCTCCAACGTTAAAGTGTAACGTCCAGTGTCACCGCGCACAGAAAACGGAATCTCGAAGGATGTCTCCGTGTTGGTAGTATACATCTCGTGACGGGCGTCAGCCACGATTTTAATTCCGTCGCGAGTCCAAGTTGCTTTTGGTTTAGGCGACGCCACGATGGGAATGGTATAGCCAATCTTCTGACCAGCGCGTACCACCAAGTCATGCAGTAAGTGTGTGTCGAACGAAGGAGCAACTGTGAAAATAATATCATAAATAAGAAACAATGTAAAATATAATATATATTAAATAAAATAAAAATAAAATGAGATATAATTTCAAAAGATATAATTACGTTGACAATAAAGATAACAATACAATTATCAAGTGCTTTCTGACAAAAATAGTCTGTAACGGAAACAACGTTACAAATAACTCATTATTTTCCAATCCTGAATATAAGTTATACTGAAACTCACTGAAACGCGGCTTGGCGATAACCGGCGCCGACGCATCGGATGGCTCGCCCGGTCCACCCTTGTTCACAGCTATCACCCTGAACTCGTATTCCTGACCCTCTACCAAGTCCGGCACTGTGGCACTGGTTTTGTCTCCGGGTATCTCGGCAGCCTTCTCCCATTGTCCGAAACGAGGTTTCTTCTCGATGATATATCCGGTTATAGGCGACCCACCGTCTTTCTTGGGTGGTGCCCATTCGAGATCCACGTGGTCCTTGTCCCAGTCAGTGGCTACCGGTGCTCCGGGTTTGTCTGGCTTGCCGAAAGGATCCTTGGCAGTGATGATGTCCATTCCAGTCAACGGCTGAGATTCTCCCTGCTTATTGACTGCGCGCACACGGAACTGATAGTCATGGCCTTCGATCAGATGATCTACTCGTGCGGAGGTGGTGTTAGCTTCGGCCACGGGCACCCAACGCATGTTTTCCGTATCCATCTTCTCGACCTGATAATATTGGATCTCGGAGCCACCGTCGTCCTTTGGCGGTCGCCACTTCAGCGTGCATCCGTTTTTGGTGACGTTGTCCACCTTTAGCGGACCTTCCGGTGGAGAAGGTACGTCCAGTACGTTTACGGTCAACGTAGCGCTATCTTTACCGTTCACATTCCTGGCTACTAAGGTGTAGACGCCGGAGTCGGAACGTTTCGCCTCTATTATGCGCACTTTGGTGTTGTAATCCTCGTTGGTGATCTTGATGCGGTCACTCGCCATCACTGCCACATCCTTCAACGACCATTCCTTGCTTGGCGGCGGCTCGCCAATCACCGGCACGTCAAAGTCGAAGAAGCCGCCGGCACGGACTTTCACATCCAGCATATATTTCCTGTCGATCTTCGGTGGAACTGAGAAAAAACGCATAATATACATGTAACATATATCAATTGTTTCTTTTAGAAGTAATATAAAAATATCAAAGTATATAATATATTCGCGAAACATTTTTTAATTAATTTATACATTAGTTAGAGACCTTTTATTAGTTATTAGTTTTCTTTGCATGAAAATTTCTAAAAATCATAAAAATATACATAAAATGTGATAAACCCAAGATAGCAACGTTTTCTTTTCTCAAACGCGATAAAACAACGTCGGATAAAAATTTGTAAATGCTTACGGTTCTTAGGTCGTGCCACATGAGCCTTCGACGCCTCGGACGGTTCACCAGGACCAGCCTTGTTGACAGCCCTTACGCGGAATTCATATTGAGTTCCCTCAACCAAGTCCTCAACTTTACCACGATTCACGTCACCATCAACTTCCGCACATTTCTCCCATGTTGGGCTATACTTGTCGCGTTTCTCTATGATGTAACCAGTGATCGGTGATCCACCGTCTTCCTCAGGACGATCCCATTGAAGCTCGACGAAGTTTGTGTCGTAATCAACCACCGATGGCGTACCGGGTTTTCCTGGTTCGTCTATACAGGACATTTTTGTCATGAAAAATAACTATATATTAACTATATGAAAAATACAAAAAATTTAGGTACCTTGGATTTAAAATTTAAAACTTAAATTTTTAATGAAACTAAATATACATTTAAAATTCTAGTAACATTAAATTTCTCTAGTAATAAATTTTTAGAATTTTTTGAATTCTTGCCAAGAGTTTTCTTACCGAATGGATTTTTCGCCTCGATGCTCTGCATGGCGGTGAGCGGCTCCGACTTGCCCTGCTTGTTGACAGCCCTTACCCGGAACTTATACTTGTGGCCCGGTGTCAGACCCTCCACTTGCAGGTTCGTTTCCGGCCCATCGGTTTCTCCGGCCGGCACCCAGCGGCCGGTAGCCTCGTCCATTTTCTCTACGACGTATTTGTCAACCGGCTGTCCACCATCGTCTTCGGGTGGTTTCCACGTGAGTTTGCATCCTTCGGCGTGCACGTCGGTCGCCCTGAGCGGACCCTGTGGCGGACTCGGCTTGTCCAAGACAGTGACCTTGACGAAGGCCTCGTCCTTGCCATTGATGTTCTCCGCGATGACGGTATACTTGCCAGATTCCGCCCTCGTGGCCATTCTCACATTCAGACTGGTGTTGTAGTCTACGTGTTTCACTTTGACACGTTCGGACGGCCGAACTTCTTTGCCGTTCAGCATCCATTTAGTAGTCGGTGGTGGCTCACCCGTCACCTTGCAGTCGAAGCTGAAGTTCTGGCCTGCTTTGATTCTCACCTCGATCAGATTCGTGCGATCGATTCTCGGCGCTTGGTTGCGCGGCTTGGCAATGATGGTCGGTGTGGCGTCTGAAGGTTCACCCGGACCGGCTTTGTTCACCGCTCGCACGCGGAACTCGTACGGTTGACCTTCAATGAGGTCGGGTACGGTAGCGGAAGTCTCATCCGCAGGCACTTCCAGCGCCTTCTCCCATTCGCCGTATTTGTCTTTCTTCTCGATAACGTAACCGGTGATCGGTGAACCGCCGTCGCTCTCGGGT
The DNA here is from genome assembly GCF_003227715.2 of Harpegnathos saltator. NCBI lineage: Eukaryota > Metazoa > Arthropoda > Insecta > Hymenoptera > Formicidae > Harpegnathos > Harpegnathos saltator. The sequence continues at coordinate 120,813 of NW_020230327.1, read as the reverse complement.
GGCGTCCACTTGAGATCTACATGATCCTTGTCCCAGTCGGTAGCACGGAGATCACCCGGTTTGCCCGGCTCGTCGAACGGATTCTTGGCTAATATCGCTTGCTCCGCTTCTAAGGGTTTCGACTCTCCTTCAGCATTGACGGCGGCCACGCGGAAGAGGTACTCTTTGCCAGGTGTTAGACCTGTTACCTCAAGATCTGTGGAAAACAAAATGCATTACAGGAAAAATTTGCATTACAGGGTATATACATTCTCCGTTAAAAAAATATATCTCATTAAATAATTATGTCTCAAAATAAAATTATAAATTTTTAACGATTGAATTTATAATCGAGAAATTTAATGAGAGAAATATCAGTACAAAAAGTATTAAAATTAAAATGGAAAGATTAAGTGACATGATGGTAACACTTTTATACAATAAATTCTTATAAATTTTGAAGAGACATTTATAAACCATGATTAATCCATCATGATTCGGGTGATTACTCACTCGGCTCGGTGGAACGTCCGCAAGGTACCCAACATCCGGTCTCCGGATCCATCTTGTCCACCTGGTAGTACTCAATAGGTGTGCCTCCGTCGTCCTTAGGCCTCTTCCACTTCAGTTTGCATCCCTCCTTGTGCACATCCGTCACCTGAAGCGGTCCCTCAGGCGGCGTCGGCTTGTCCGTCACTGTCACTTGCACCGTCACCGAGTCTTTGCCCGACGAGTTGCTCGCAGTGACAGTATAATCGCCGCTGTCGTCCCGCGATACCGGCCGTATGCTGAACTTGGTGTTGTAGTCGCTGTTGTCGATCTGCACCTTCCTGTCGGAATGCAAAGGTATCGCGCCGTAACGCCACTCGATGTGTGGCGGCGGCTCGCCGATCACGTTGGCGTCGAACTTCAGCATCGAGCCAGCGGACAGGGTAACGTCCCTCAAATTGCGCCTGTCGATCTTCGGGGCCACTGTGACGAATGATTGTCAACGATTAGGTGCCAATATCGTTTTAGACATGTACGCGATATATTAGGATTATTATTATTGGAACGTGCACATGTACGATGACACGATGCAAGGATGATGTCTATAGAAAGATTATTTGAGCAATTAATATCTCAGGTATAGGCGCCAACAAGAAAATGCGAAAAGTGCAATATATTCTTTTGGGTATGAGGAAGAATAGATAAGAATGCAATGAAAGTTTCATCGAATACCGTAACAATTAGGTAATAAACAGTTATAATTATAAAACTTAAGATCGAACTACTTCAGCACTGACATTAGGACTGAAAATATTAAATTGGCAATGCGACAAATACTTACAGAAGCGTGGTTTAGCCGTGAACGTCTTGCTGGCTTCACCTGGCTCCGATTGACCGGCCTTGTTCACGGCAATCACGCGGAACTGATAATCGTTGCCTTCTATCAGACCATGTACCAAAGCTTTAGTAACTGGTGTATCAGTTTCCAAGGCCTTCTCCCACATAGTACTATATTTATCTTTCTTTTCGATGATATAACCCGTGATGGGTGAACCACCATCGCTAACGGGCTCTTTCCAAGTGAGTTCTACTTGGTTGGCTGTCCAATCGACCGGCTCCGGTGCTCCAGGAGCAGTTGGCACAGCTGTAAAATAACACAGACAAGAATAAAGTCAATATAATTGTACAACTTAATTATTTTTTATTATAATTATAATTATTTTTTATTAATAAATTGGTTATTTTTCTATGAAAAATATAGTTGGAAATTAAAAGTAAAAAGAAAAAAACAATCGATTTAAAATACTTTCAAAGTTAACCGAAAAAATGATTACTAATTGCACAAGATTCCAAAAATTAATATTTCACTTACTGAACGGATCTTTGGCTATGATGGAGCTGAAGGTCTCCAACGGTTCAGACTCTCCTTCCTTATTGAGCGCCTTTACTCGGAATTTATATTCGTGTCCAGGTGTCAGTCCTTCAACTTTCATTTCAGGCCCAGTAGTTTTACCGACTGGTAGCCAAACTCCAGTTTCTGGATCGAATTTCTCCACAAGGTAACCCTCGATCGGTTCTCCACCATCGTCCTTGGGTTTCTTCCATTTGAGTGTGCATCCTTCCTTGTGCACGTCGGATACCTCCAGTGGTCCTTCCGGTTTGCCAGGCTTGGCTGATAGACAATTGAAATTTTATTTAAATTATCGTATATATGTGCCAAGAATTACTTTTTTTACAGGTTATAATATATTATTCTTATTTTATGTACGCATATATTATATCATATATAAGGATTACTCACAAATAACGGTAACTTCAACTTCAGCGGTGTCAGATCCGTGCTGGTTGACTGCCGTGATCTTATAAGTGCCACTATCCTTACGCTCGGGCTTGTCGTTGTAGAATTTGGTGTTGTAAGGGACATTCTGTATCCTGCGATAAGTGGTCTGCTGGATACTCTTGTTGTTGATCACCCACGTGACGTCTGGCGGCGGTTCGCCAATGATCTTCACGTCGAAGTGGAATCCCTCGTTCTCGCGTACAGTTATATCGCGCAGATTTCGTCTGTCGATCTTCGGTGCGACTAGATTAAGAGATACAAAATTACACATATATTCCTTGTGTTATTATTTATTAATTATATATATATTAATTATATATATATATATATATATATATCCATCACACGCAATGTTATCTTCTTTTTTTGCAAATCTTTTTTCTTTGCAAAATTCGTTCTATTGAATGCGAATTAGATATGAAAAGACTAATCAGACCTCAAAACATTTTATGTTTCTAAAAATTACTCAGTGAAAATGATAAAATTAAAACACAATTCTTAAGCTTTATATACTTTCGTAAACTGGAGAACTTACGTCTTCGACTCTTGGCGATGACCGGTTTGCTGGCGTCAGACGGCTCACCAGGTCCCGCAGCATTGATAGCTTTGACTCTGAACTCGTACTCGACACCCTCGTCGAGATTGTCGACACGACCTTTGCAATCCGGCCCAGTCTCGCAAGCTTTGATCCATTTGGGCGCACCCTTTTCCCGTTTCTCGATCACGTATCCGGTGATTGGAGATCCGCCGTCGTTCAACGGTGGGGTCCATCGCAAGTCCACGTGATCCTTGTCCCAGTCAGTCGCTTCTGGACGTCCTGGTGCGCCGGGTTCATCTGCGGAGCAAAAGTGACGTTTACTTTATTTTATATGCAGGAAAAAGAAACCTTTTACGAAAAATATTTTCTGGCTAAGGCAATATTTATCACAATAGAACTGTTCACATTAATGTTTTTCGTGATTTTAAAATATGTTAATTCACAAAGTTTAAACGAAAGATTAAATGTATATTTAAACGGAGAGGATGTGAAAAAGGGTCAAATCTTACCGAATGGATTCTTCGCGATGATTCCATGTTCGGTCTCCAACGGCTCAGACTCGCCCTCCGCATTTACAGCCGCGACTCGGAACTTGTATTCCTGTCCAGGCGCCAAATTCTCCACCACCATATTGGGATCCTTGGTGCGTCCGACAGGTATCCATCTACCGGTTTCTGTATCCATTTTTTCGACCACGTAGTGATCCAAGGGAGCACCGCCGTCGTCCAAAGGTGGATTCCATTTAAGAGTACAGCCCTCTTTGTGCACGTCTGAGACCTTGAGCGGTCCTTCCGGCTTGCTGGGTTTGTCTAACACCAAAATTTCGATCGACGCCTCATCTTTGCCGGAGCTGTTCTCCGCCTTTAATGTTAGAGTGCCACAATGCGCTCTGGTTGCCGACGAGACCACAAACTTCGTCTTGTAGTCCTCCACCTCGATAGTCAAGCCGTTGCTGGACTCTTGCTTAGCTTTGTTCAGGAACCAAGTCTTGCTTGGTGGTGGTTCGCCCGTCACCTTGACGTCCAATCGAATGATGTTACCAGCCTTGATTGTGATGTCCTTCAGGTTGGTGCGATCGATCTTCGGTGCGGCATAGCGATCCTTGGCAGTCAACGTGTCGCTGGGCTCGCTAGGTTTACTTTGGCCGCCCTTGTTAACAGCCTTTACCCGGAATTGATATTTTTGACCTTCCACTAAATCTGGCACTTTACCTTCTGTCTTATTACCCGGCACTTCCGCGGCCTTTTGCCACTTGCCGTATTGGTCTTTCTTCTCGATAATATACTTCTCGATAGGAGCACCGCCGTCCTTCTTCGGGGCCTTCCATTTCAAGTCTACATGATTCTTTGACCAGTCTTTCAATTCTGGCTTGCCGGGTGCGTCGGGCTCGGCTGTGATAAAAAGTTTATCATTGTTGACGAGAAGTCAATAATTAAGTGTTATAATATTATAGAAAATTATAATACCATAGAAATATGATAGAAAATGATACGTATAATTATGGTTCTGATAAATTGTATGTCATAATAAAGATGGAAGATTAATTATTACACTTTGTATAATAAAAACTGAGAAAGAAAGTTCTCTGGAGAAGTCAATTGTGCGTTTGACGATGGATGCGATAAATAAACAAGATACTCACAGTAAGGATTCTTGGCAGTGGTTGGTATACTCGTCTCCAGAGGCTCGGACTCGCCTTCAGAGTTAACAGCTTTCACACGGAATTGATAATCTTTGCCTTCGTTTAGGCCAGACACGTCTGCCTCTGGAGTCTTGCTGGTGCCACATGGTACCCAACGTCCGGTATCTACATCCATCCTCTCGATGACGTAATGATCAACTGGCTCGCCACCATCGTCATCGGGTTTGTTCCACTTCAATTTGCAACCTTCCGCGGTTACGTCAGATACCTCGAGTGGACCTTTCGGTTTGCTGGGTTTGCTCAACACCTGGAGATTATCAAATAGATGAATTAGAATTGGTTTGGCAAGTACTTAATAAATGATTTCGTATTTCTAACAGAATGCTTGAGGCACATAAATCAAATTCGTGAAATAATTGCTTCCTTAACGAAGCTACCAACCTGAAGCTCGACTTCAACTTGATCAGTGCCACTGTCGTTCTTGGCGATGACAGTGTAAGTACCGGTGTCAGAACGCTGGAGCTTGTTGAGGATAAACATAGTGTGATAGTCTTCGTTCTCGATCTTGAGACGATCCATACTCTTCAGTACTGTATCTTTAAGTTTCCAAGTAACGACTGGAGGCGGTTCGCCTTTGATGTCAGCCTCGAGCCGCAACATCTGGCCGACTCGCATAACTTTCTTTTGAAGATTCTTGCGATCGATATGTGGAGCCACTGTATAGGAAATAAAATATATAAAATAAAATCGATAACTGAATTTTGAATAAATGAAAATTTATGAGTTTATTAAATTCGATTTAAATATCGAGTCGACAACTGAATTTAATAAATGATCTTAATTTGTGTAAAATACAGATTATTGAACTTACAGAATCGGGGTTTGGCAACGACGCTCTTCGAGGTGTCGCTCGGTTCACCAGGTCCAGCTTTGTTCACCGCCACGACCCTGAATTCATACTCATGTCCTTCCTGAATACCATCGGTTACCCTGGTAGCAGTGCGTTCTCCTGGAACCTTAGCGACATCCACCCACTGTCTACCCTCTTTGTCTCGCATTTGTACAATATATTTTTCGATCGGTGCACCGCCATCGTCCTTGGGCGGAGTCCATTCGAGATCTACAAAGTCCTTGTCCCAATTCTTGAGTTCTGGTCGTCCAGGCTTGCCTGGTTCATCTAAAATTGAGATAACATGGCAAGCATAAGATTGGAGGGACGATATATTATTTTAAATTCTAATTTCCAGTTCTAAATAAAAGAGCTATAAGTTCTCCTCAAGTTGGAAATTTCAATTATATATCGTGCTGAAGACATACCGAATGGATTCTTGGCTATGATAGATTTGTCTGCTTCCAAATCCTCGGATTCTCCTTCTCTGTTGACCGCTTTCACGCGGAATTTATAAGGCTTGCCCTCCTGCAATCCGGTGATGGTGGCTTCCGGTTCAGTACTGCGACCGCAAGGTATCCATTGTCCCGTGAGAGGATCTAACTTCTCGATTTCGTAGTACTCGATCGGCGCGCCGCCGTCGTCTTCGGGTTTGTCCCACTTGAGTTTGCATCCGTGCTTGTTCACGTCTGTTACTTCCAACGGGCCCTGAATTGCAAAAAGAAGCATAGTTTTAATGACGTTTTAATGACGTTTAATTATTTCATATTACATTACATTACATGCTGATTAAAATCAGATTATTCTAAGTTAAAATATACCGTGAATTACCTTTGGCTTGCTTGGCTTGCCGAGCACGGTGATTTCCACTTCGGCGGTATCCTCGCCGACCTCGTTCTTTGCCCTGATCACGTACTTGCCGGTATGTACGCGTTTAGTCTTCAGGATGAAAAACTTGGTGTTATAATCAATATTGTCGATGCGTATTGTATCATCTGACACGAGTTCCTTGTCTTTGAAGGTCCAAGTGACCTTTGGAGGTGGTTCACCAATTATGTTAATGTCCAAACTCACAGTAAGGCCAACCTTCACTGTTAAACCTTGCAAGTTCGTGCGATCGATGTACGGTTTTACTGTAACATTCAAATAAAATTAAATGATAATGAAACTACGATTAAGAGGGAAACGTAACACGACATCACGAAATTCTTAAATAAAATTTAACGAGCTCATTTCTGGATGTTACTGCATTTATGTAATAAATCTTTTAGTAGTGTATCATTTTTAAGCAACTTTATTGAAACAAAGCGACACTTACGCCAGCGAGCTTTAGCGGTATGCGGATTGGTGGCTTCGCTAGGTTCACCAGGACCAGCCTTGTTGACCGCACGTACTCTAAATTGATATTGATTGCCTTCTTCCAACCTGGGAACAGTCCCGGTGCATATAGGTCCTTCCACTTCAGCCGCTTTGACGAAGTTGGTGCCGAACTTGTCTTTCATCTCGATGATGTATCCAGTGATTGGCGCACCACCGTCCCTTATCGGTGGTTCCCATTTGAGTTTCACCATGTTCTCCGACCAATCGATGATCTCTGGAAGTCCAGGTGCCGCTGGAGCATCTGAAATATTTCGGAAAATATCGTCAGTATATGAAAATTAATTATAAGAAGCACTTTCATTTCTATAACTATTTATTTTATTATTTATAATAAATGAAACTGTATAAATTATAGTGCCTGAATAATTATTTCTAAATTAAAGTTGTGTAAATATATGAAAAAAATTTGAACGTTATAATCAAGATTACAATACTCTACCGTATGGATTCTTAGCTACGATAGCGGTATCAGTTTGTAGAGGCTCCGACTCTCCCTCTTCGTTCACGGCCTTCACACGAAACTCATACTTCTTGCCAGGTTCCAAGCCGGTGAGAGTGTGCTCAGTTTTGTCAGGGTCCACGATGCCGGCTGGTACCCAACGACCCGTTGTCACATCCATTTTTTCCACTATATAGCTGGACAGAGGAAGACCACCGTCGTCCTTCGGTTTGTTCCACTTCAATTTGCAGCCCTCCTTATGCACGTCCGTCACTTCCAATGGTCCTTCTGGTTTGCCAGGTTTGTCTATAAAATTATATAAATTTTCACAGCGTGCGTGCAAATATACGTTATGTAATATACAGCTTTTTAATGTTTAAGTGTAAGATTTATTATTTTACTAAAACATAGAAGTTAAGACATTCTGAAATTATGTGACAACTGGGATCTGCAAAAACCATCAAACATTACAAAATAATGGGAATTCTCTCACAGTCTTTTTGAATTAAGATAGAATATCATTTGTTCGTGTTCACTCACCGAGAATATTAATTTCCACATCGGCTTCATCTTGTCCGGAATCGTTCACAGCTTTGATAGTATATTTGCCAGTTAACTTCCGGCTAGTGTTCGTCAACTGAATTTTAGTGAGGTAATCTTCGTTATCGATTTTCACGTTGGCTCCAGTCTGGAGCGGTGTACCGGCAAAGCTCCATGTGACAGTTGGAGGAGGCTCACCTTCGATATCAACTTCGAGCTTGACCAATTGGCCTGCTCTGACTTTGATAGTTTGTAGCTTGTCACGATTAATGTGTGGTTTCACTATGAGAATTAATATTTTTAATTACTTCAAATCTCAATGGGACTCATTTTTTAGTTAGTAATTACCAAATGTTCCATGCGTGTTGTTCAATTATTAATGTTAATATACGATAATTATATATTATGTTAACATACGATAATTATATATTATGTTAATATACGATAATTATTTTTTACTTGTCAGTTAACGACATAAAATGTACTCACAGAATCTCGCTTTAGCAACATGCGGTTTGGTCGGATCGCTAGGCTCGCTAGGTCCAGCCTTATTAACAGCACGGACGCGGAATTGATAAGTAGAACCCTTCTTCAAGCCGGTAACACGGCCTTTCGGTTGAGGCGAGTCTGTGACGAGAGCTTCTTCCCATTGCGAAGACGGTTTCTCTTTCTTTTCGATGATATATCCGGTGATCGCCGCACCACCATTGTCCTTGGGAGGTTCCCACTTTAGGTCCACACGATCGACGTCCCAATCCTCGAATTCTGGTGTTCCAGGCTTGCTAGTCACGTCTGTCGAAGGAACATTACGTCAAATATAATTTCACGAACATTGATAGACAGAAAGAGATAATTTTTATTATTTTATATTTTATTCTATATATTTTATTTTCTTACCGTAAGGATTCTTCGCGATCGTAGAGCCGTCCGACACGAGCGGTTCCGACTCTCCTTCTTCATTCAGAGCTTTCACTCTGAACTCGTACTCGTGTCCCTCTTGAAGACCCTTTACGTCCATTTCAGTATCCGCAGTACGACCAACGGGTACCCATCTGCCTGTTGCTTTGTCTAATTTTTCCACTTGATAGCCAGTGATCGGCTTGCCGCCGTCATCCTCCGGTTTGCCCCATTTCAACTTGCAGCCGTTCTTCGTGACATCCGCCACTTTGAGCGGTCCTTTTGGCTTTCCAGGAGCCGCTACATAGGAAAAAGAAATCATGCGATCAACGTTATTAAAAATTTAATAATAAGGATAATTATATTATAATAATAAGTATAAAATAATTGTGACACGAAACTAAAGAAATTTCTTTTTTAAGAATTCATAATTTACGCAATCATTTTAAAAAAACGGATATGGTAACTCACATAATATAGTCACTTCGACTTCCGCCTCGTCCTCGCCATGAGGATTAACAGCCTTGATCTTCCATATACCGGTATTCTTGCGCAAACTATCGCTGATGGTGAGTTTCGTGTTGTAATCGACATTGACGATCTCAATGTTCTCACCGGATTTCACCTCGCTGTTGGCGTGGTACCACGTGATCTCTGGTGGTGGTTCACCGCGCACATCTATGTCATACTTGACAATTTTGCCCGCTCGCACGGTAATTTGTTTCAAGTTCGTTCTGTCGATTCTCGGTTTCACTGAAGTAAACAAAATTACGAGTATATTCTCAGTATATGATGTCGAAATAGTAAAAATGTAATATATGTGTAATAAAATATAATGTATATAATGTAATGTAAAATATAAAGAAATGATAAGTAAAAATGTAAAAAAATATTTGCCGAATGCTCACGAGCTTTGTGCTTGCAGATCTGCATCTTCGATGCATCCGATGGAGGTGAAGGTCCGGCCTTGTTCACGGCGATGACTCGGAACTGATATTCGCCTCTTTCTTTTAAGTCCGGTACTTTGGCATCGAGTTGATTTCCAGGCACCTCGATGGCCTTTTCCCAATCGGGCTTATACCGATCTTTCTTCTCAATGATATATTTCTCGATCGGCGCTCCTCCATCGAAATCAGGCGGGGTCCACTTCAAACTTATGGATTCGTTATCGTAATCGGTGACTTCCGGCGTTCCTGGCTTCAACGGTTCATCTGAAAGAAAGAAGTATTGTATTATTAATAATATCAAAAATATTAATGCATTTAAGTTGAGATTGTATTGAGATCGACGTACCGTATGGGTTCTTGGCAATAATGCCACGCTCACTTTCTAAGGGTTCCGAATCACCTTCATCGTTGACAGCAGTCACGCGGAATTTGTATTCGCTTCCGGGATTCAGGCCGGTGACCTCGAATTCCGTATTGGGCGAGTTCCCAGGCACCTTGCCCACTCTGACCCATTTTCCGGTTTTTGTGTCCATCTTTTCGATCTCGTATTCTTTGATCGGCACACCACCATCATCTTCGGGTTTCTCCCATTTCACTTTAGCTGTGGTGTTTGTGACATCAGTAACTTCCAGAGGTCCTTTAGGAGCACTCGGTTTTCCTAGTACCGTAAGTTCGACGGTTTCTTCGTCCTTGCCGTTGGCGTTCTCGGCAATAAGAGTGTACTTTCCGGTATCTTTGCGCATCGCATTGACAATTGTGAAATCGGTATGATAGTCGACATTGTCGATTTTGATACGTTCGGTGGTGGTCAAAGGGATGTTGTCTCTCCAGATCCACCTGGTTTCTGGTGCAGGTTCACCACTGACATCCACTGACCACTTATGTGTACGGCCAGCCTTGATGATGATTGATTTGAAATTCGTTCGATCGATTCTCGGTCTCACTGAAAGTATTTTTTCCACATTCAGTTGCTGATAAAATGATTTTTAAATAACAAAACTTTTTGATAATATATAAAATATCAAATCAAATGTTGTAATGCCAAACATATAATGATATGTGACGTAATGTGTGTGGGAAGAATAATATTCAAATAATAAAAACTTCAACCTACAGTTCTTGTGCTTGCAAAGATGGTTGTCCGTAGGTTCGCTGGGTTCACTAGAACCAGCCTTGTTGTGAGCACGAACACGGAATTGATAAACCATCTTTTCTTTAAGGCCTTCTACTTTAGCCTCGGGAGTCGAGTCGGTGGTCTTCATCACTTCGACCCAGTCGACGGCGAATTTATCCTTCATTTCAACAGTATAATGCGTGATCGGTCGTCCACCGTCGTTCTTTGGTTTTTCCCATTTCAGTGACACACTGACGTTGTCGTAGTCGAAGATTTCAGGCTTGCCAGGCTTACCAGGCTCGTCTATCAATAGGATTATATAAGTTCGTTTAACAATTTTTTTTTGTTTTAATTTGGTGTCATTAATTTTCATCGTAAAATATTTTTATTCTGATGCATCCTTACCGTAAGGATTCCTGGCGACAATAGCTTCTTCAACTTCCAAGGGTTCAGATTCGCCTTCCTTGTTTACAGCCTTAACACGGAACTTGTATTTCTTCTTGGGTGTTAGACCGGAGAACGTGAAGGACTTTTCATTAGGACCGGTTTCTCCAGCTGGAATCCATCGTCCAGTATCCAAATCCATTTTTTCCAACACATAGCCAGTGATTTCGGTACCGCCATTGTCTTCGGGTTTGTCCCATTTGACTTTGACGTGATCAGCGCGAACTTCCTCCACTTTGAGGGGCCCCACCGGAATCGATGGTTTGTCTGCGAAGAAGCAAGATCAAGTTTTATTATCAAGTTAATCAAAAGCATATTCAAAATTTGTTCAACGACATGCCATATAAAAAATTTGTATAAAAACAAATTTATTTCGACTCTTGGTGAAAAAAAGAGATGCATACGATTCCAAGTACACTGACCAAATATGATCAACCGACTCACCAAGAACGACGACGTCGGCGAGGTTCTCGCAGGTGCCGGAACTGTTTGTCAACACTAGCTTGTACTTTCCGGAGTCGGATCTGACAGTCTTCCTGACTGTCAGTACAGTGTTCCTCTCGTACTTGTCGATCGTGATCCTTTCCGCTGCGTCTTGGAAGATCTCCTTCTGACCCAGAAACCAGTGTACTTCTGGTTCCGGTTCGCCGGCGTACTTGATGTCGTATTTGATAACTTGTCCTTTCTTGATAACCATATTGGTGAGACCATCGCCGATGATGTACGGCTTGACGAATCGAGATTTCGCTATGATCGGCTTGGTGGCGTCGGACGGTTCGCCAGGACCGGCTTTGTTCACCGCACGTATCCTGAACTCATACTGCGTGCCTTCCTTCAGACCGTCGATAGTTGCCTGAGTGATGTCACCTTCGATCTCTTTGCCTTTCACCCACTCTTTGCCAAACTTCTCTTTGTACTCGATTACGTATCCGGTGATCGGTGCACCGCCGTCATCACTGGGTTTCGTCCATGTCAGGTCAGCATGGTCCTTGTCCCAGTCGGTGACTTCGACATCCGTGGGTTTACCTGGCTCATCTGGAACACACAAGGACATTTTCCATTGACTTTTGCTTCTTTTTATTCTCTTATTGTTCCCTCAATAGTTCAAGGTTGAAAAAAATAAAATTAGGGGATGAAGCCAGGATATTATAGAAATGAAAAAATAAAAATAGATGACTAAATTTGATCATCTTACTTAAGGAAATGGCTTTGTTTATTCAAAGAAAATTTGGTAATTTTGTTAAAGTAAATTACTAATGAACAAATTACTTGTACTGATATTAATATGTGAAAAATATCAGATTTGTTCATTCATCTACAATTTCTCTTTGATTGATTCTGGTTCAAGAAACTTACCCCATGGATCCTTGGCTAGGACGGGCTTGCCGAACAATGCAGGTTCGCTGGAACCGAGTTTGTTGACCGCCCGTATACGGAACTTGTACTCCTTCTTCGTCACAAGATCCGTCACCTTGTAGACGCACTTTTCGCCTGGCATGACTTCACCCACGTTGTCCCATTGCGCCTTCAGACTGAGATCGAGACGCTCGATGATATATTTTGTGATAGGTGTGCCGCCGTCATCTTTCGACGGTTTGAAGGACACAACGCACGAGTCGTGGAAGATCTCGTTGACCTCGACGTCGGTCGGTGGAGACGGGACGTCTGAGAAGAACGAATCGCAAATGAAAAGAACAGAAGTAACGGAGACATGCGATTTTATGAAATTAGGTTCTTCTTGCGCAAACAATGCGAACCTTGCATGACGATGTTGACGTCTTTCACTTCTTCGCCCTGATTGTTACTAATCTTTATCTGGTAGATTCCAGACGACTCGCGCTGAGGTTTCTTGATCTTGTACGTGATCTTATCCTCGCTCACGATGATTTCGACGTCTTTGAGAGGTAGTGCCTTGCCATCCTTCATCAATTTCGCTTCCACTTGACTTTGTTTGGTGCCATCGACTGTATAAATCGCAGATGTAAAATTAAAAGCAATTTACAATTTGCAAGACACGTGCAAAATCAGTATTCCAAGATGTTAATTCAAAACTCACTGAAAAGGTAAACGTTACCTTTGAAAGGCACGACAAAAATCAATGGTGCGCTGCAAGGTCCTTCGATTTTGTCGGGGATATCGGCGATCGGTTTACTCTCTCCCTTCTTCACGGTAAGTTTGCAATTGCTGGTCAGTTGACCACTCTCGCACATGATCTCGCCATCGTCTGTCATCTCCAATCGGTTGAAGATCAACTGATGCTTACCACCGCCCAGATTCTTGATCTCCACCCTCTCATTCGGCTCGATCTTTTCGCCGTTGAAGTAGAATATAGCTGGCGCTGTTTGATCCTGCAGTTCGATATCCAGCACCAACTTCTCTCTCTCCACTGCGACTGTGTCTTTTAGCTTCTTGTTGAAACGATTAGCGTCTACGATTGCACAGAAATACGTTATTACGCGATTGTCATTATCTCGAGAGCGATGAAGACAAATTCGAAGGCAAATTTTCGTTACATACAATTTATCACGATTTCAGCTTCCGTCTTGTCGGCGTTGCTCACGCAAGAATAGAGACCGGCATCGGTGACTTTGCAGTCTTTAATGATGAGCTTTCGTTTCCTACCCTCTTCCTTGATTTGCACCCTGGCATAAATAATGCTTATGAATAATGAGATCTCAAAATATAAGATAACTATGTTATAAATTAATTATTAATCTGGCATTTTAAAGATTATTATATCAGAATACGTGCCTCTTATCAGGCATAATCGCCTGGTCGCCTTTGAACCATTTGACTTCACCAGCGGCATCGTCCAACTCGCAAAGCAAAGTGAGCGTCTCTTTTTCTACCAATTGCTGATGTTTCAGCACCTTGACGAATTTATAAGGATATTCTAAAATAGAAAAGACATCACTTCAATAATTTACTTTGCTCATCGTGGAAATTATATGTTATCATATTTTTATATAAGCTGAACGCGCATCTGATTGCAATATTCTTAGATTCTTTTATAATATTAATATCAATATCATCTTCTACCACTCTTTATTCAAGAAACGATACATACCGATTACAGTGAGAATTGTATCGGTCTTGTCCGTTTGTTTGCTAATCTTGCAAGAGTACTCGCCGCTGTCTTCAAGAGTCGCGCTCTTTATAGTCAGCCGACATACTCCGGATATATCTTTGGAGATACTATACAAATCTCCATCCTGAAGAACAACATTCGATTAGCACGGGGAAAGAATAGCGAATGTAGGTTTACTCAAAATACCAATGTCACGAATTACCTCGAGTTTCGTTTTGCCCTTGTGCCAGGAAACCTGCGCCATATTGGAGCTGACTGTGCACTCCATGTAAGTTTCGTGTTTGGTAAAGCCGCTCGTCTTCTTCGACAACGGTTTCGTGAACGTGTAAGTTGGATCCGGTTCTGGCAGGAAAAAGTTTGATTAATTCAATGAAAAATTTGTTAAAAAGAGGAGGAGGGTAATCTTTTCTGTGAAAGTATGTTGCCAGTACCGTCCACGTTGAGGAAGCCTGTGCTGGATACGCCGGAAATTTCAATCGTGTACTTCCCGGTATCTTCGACTTTGGGTCCCATGATGACGAGCTGGTAGCAGTCTTCCTCGTTTTTGAATTTGTACTTGGCCGACGAGAACAATTCCTGCGCGCAAAGTAAATTATTTATGCAGCACTGCTCGCATTCACATGTCTTTTTATTTCTTGATGATCGTCATGAATATGTTGCATGTAAATATTTTCAATTCGTTATTGAAAATATAATCTTTTTATATACAGTTGATTAAGAAGTAATTCCCGAGAAATACTCACGTCCTTTCGGAAGAACCATTTCGGTTTGCAGTTCGGCTTCGAAAAGTTCGCTTCGAATGTGACTTTCTTGTCCTTGCCCTCCTTGGCGTATTGATCCACCAGTGGTTTCAAGAAGGTTTCCGGTTTCTGTGAAAGAAAATCACCGATCAGCCGTGGATCACGTCCGTGAATGCGGCCGGTAGAAATCCAATAATATCGTTCAACATCGACAGCGGTCACTATGCTAGGCGATAAAAGGTAACAGAAAAAAAAATCGATGGAAAAATCATAAAAGACTCCGCTGCCTCTCCGTGCGAGCAGGAGGGCGAAAATGAAAAAAAAAAAGAAAAGAAAAATGAAAAAGAAACGAAGACAAAGTCCTCGTCGTGAACACCTCGGGAAAGACTCTAGAAAAACGATTCTAGAGAGAAAAACATGGAAAAATCGACAAAAAGCTCGATCGACCGTTCGTTGATAGAGCTGATCGGACTTTCAAGCCTGTGACTTGTCATGCTTGCTGTTGTTAAGAGTTGCGTTATGCAGAAGAATAAGAGTAGGTGGGCTTCCTCAGAGAGAGAAAAATATATTCATTGTCATTGCTCGAGCAAGATGCGCGAGAAGATAGTTGCTGGAAAAGGCGCTCTGTTGACAACACATTTAATACGACATCGACGACATTCGAGAAAATACGTTAACCTGACGTTAGGGATTTCAATTGTGGATGTTGCTTTTATACGATTGATAGAATAAAATTTGCAAAAAAACACACAATAATGCCAGAATATTCGAAATGATTCTCGGTTAAATATATAATTAAAGAGATTTTACATCTAATTTTATTAAATATAAAAATTGTCTCTCCTTTTTCTTAAATTACGTAACGCAGGAGTTGCTTCCTTTCTTATGCCGCAAATTAAAATCCCTCTTCAAGTGCTTCCAGAGTTAAACAGTTAAACAGAGAAATCTCGTCGGAGAAACGATAGAAGAATTAAGAAAAGTGAAGCTATAGAGAGATCGAGCTGGAAGATGCAACAATTCGAGAGACAGCGATGTAACCTGAGTCTTAAAGGATTAATTCAATTACTACAGAGCTCATTAATTTGTGAAAGTAGTAGAAACGGTAGAGAGTAGGGTCCGTAGCAAATCGATTAATATGTTGCGAGAGAAACCGTCCAGAAAGATAAAGAGAGTGAGTTTCGGAACGAATGAAAGAGAAAGAGAGTAAAAGAAATAGAGAAAGAGCTTCGAGAGGATGTTGTCGAGCAATAGAGCGACAGGCAAACAGACAATCGAATATCACGTGAGACTGCTGAGAGAGAGATTGATTCACGTGAAAACCCAACCTCCGTCCTGGTGAAGTGATGTAGGGTCGGCCAGTCGGGAATTAATTCGGCCAGGGATTGCCTACGCGATCCACTATTCTAGAAACAACAAAAGGCATTCGCGATCACAGCGTCTTGCCGATCTTGGGTCGTCAATCTTCCTCATTGATCGTTTTCAGCAAGGAAAGCTGTTTCTTTTTTTGCGAAACTCGGTCGTCATTGCTAATTTCTACCTCTTGTACCGTACTCCTTTTTTTATCGTTATCTCAAACTTTCCGGATAGATCGTCGCTACTCGTCATTATGAGTTATGCGTCATTCAACGGTGATTACGAAGTTGTTAAGTGTACTGCAAAGTGCATCGCAATGTATCTTTGTTATACAATGAGCGCGATCGATTGTTATCATTAATATCATAAGTTTCAGTTAATGTTGTCTGTTATTATCGTTTTACTCTCTATTAACTGCGTCATGATGCTGCAATTTTACATACGAGTGAGTCACATAACTCAACGGGGCGAGGTGCAACGACGAGAAGTGATGATTGACTTAACGATCTACGTGGTGTTACGTGTTTTAGTTCGAAAACGTAAGCGTGTGCATGCGTGACAACAAGCGGTGTGTAGGTGTTGAAGCCTCGTTTAAGAAGCGTAAGAAGCGTGGATGACCCAGCCTCGAGATTCGTTAGTTTCCATTTCAGTTGTGTGAGTTCGCGAGGTGAATTTGCGAGAGTAAACGCAAACCACCACTTATTTCATTTGTTCGCATTTCCGTATTGTGACATCAATAAATTTCTAGAGACTGTTTCTTGAGAAAAGCGCAGGCCAAAGCAATCTCTCAATCGTACAATAGTCGCAAGAATTTTGAAAGAATCTTCCAAAACTTTCGCGACTTTTGCGACTTTTTCGCTCGTCGACTAATTGTGTGCGCGCGAATTCCGATTGGTGCTGCATCGAAAAATTCTTGCAAGTAACTGACTGGCTTTTCTTACGTTTTTCTGACCGATTTGATGTGAACACCTATCTTGATGAGAACAAAGAGATCAATCGCTGTATTCTCTTTCGTTTCCGTAACTTTCAACGTCCGCAGGAGCCGTGCAAGAGCCCCGATATCTCTTTGCCGTGTTACAGCAACACCATTTTCCTCTCCTATCTTGCTCAAAGGATCAGGTTTAGAAAAATCCAAAGAACGCGGGTATTCTGGCAAATTATTATCATGAAGGGTCGAAACGTGAATTGAAAGGCGTCGAGGGCCGTTTCGGCAGCATCGTGACGTACTTCCGGAAAACTCAACGCATCAATTCCATGAGGAAGTTTCATCTAATTATATATATATTTTTTATTTATAATTATAATTTGGAAGAGAAGGAAGAAAAGAGGGCGAAAGAGGGCGTCAATCGTCAATCGAGTTCGGAGACGTATTCGGACTCGGAAGGTTCTTAATTAACCAGAATACCGCTGAGGAAGTGAATGGAAGCCTTGCGGGGCAGTTCTGCTCTCTGTTTCGTGGCATTTTGGAATCTAATGCAAGGTATATTACTTTAAGACTTTTTTTTCGCGAACCTTCTCCTTGGCGCGTGTCGCTAGTATTGGCCAGTCGACGATTAGCTCCTGCAAACTTGGCCTGCGCTGAATGTCGAAGATGTCCTGCATGCCCGGCACACACACATCATGGTTAATGCCACTCTTATACAATTAGCCAATACCAAATTTTCAAAGAACTCTGATTTGAAAAGAATGTTCGATAAAAATAAAATCTCGAAAGAAAATGATGGCCAATCGTACTTTTTTTTTCTCTTAATGAGGAGTTTCTTTTCTTAAATTTATATCGTGCACTCTATGAGTACTTTGTTATGTTAAATACTTTTTTCTTTTTCTATCTTTGAAATTTAGGCATATATCAGAGTTCTTATTTTTTTTTTTTTTTCTATGATACTTCTACGCGTCTAGAGATAATGCTTTCTCTCCAATGTGAGAAGTGTCACATGCAATGGACATTCGAAATAGTGCCAATTTCGTCACTCGTTTCATTGACAGTTCATGTTCTTGACAAGTGACTATTTCTTTTTCTCTACCAGCGGTAGGCTCTCGAGCTTAACGTTAATCGTGCTTGCTTGTTAATGGACAAATGTGTAATAAACATGGAAAAATATACAGCTATCCCTCAATAAACGCGTGGTGAGATAGTAGTGAGATAGTGTCCTTCAATTAATACTTAAAATATCACACAATAGGCTTTTCTATTAAATATCCTACAAAATATTTAATAAAAATATAAATAATCGATGATTTCAATCTTCAGCCATAAAATTAGAATAATTTGGTAAAGTTCGGTTAATAATTCAAGAAAGTTAAAGTGTCGAAAGTTTCGATTGAATCGAGGGGTAGATGTATTTAGTACAAAGTGCAGCATTAACTCTAAACTATACGTGTACGCATAGGTGCATACGTTAAGGACAAGAAGAGAAAGTTACGTTGCTCGCGCAACAAAGTCGGGCCAAGGGGAAGAGTGGAGAATATATGTGGCACAGTCGAGATTTAGTTGGTCTCGTGAGAGTGGAGTATCAGATTTTTCGATAACGATTAACAGTCCGACAGTATAATACAATATAATCAAGATCGAGATTCACTGTTCTACAGCTCTTCACGATTGTTCTTAGCAATTTATCCGATGTTAATTTTCAAAAGAACCGCAGAAGCTGATCGACGGATTGTAACGTTTCATCAGTGTCCGAAAATCGTCATCGTCAAAGTGTCGTCATTGCGGGGTTCACTATGCGGGGTCGCTCAGAAACCTTGAGCCAGCTCCAATTAGTTTCACCCTTCCTGACTAGGGAAATTCGAAGTATCTCCACACCATCCGTCAAGATCACTATTTCCTCGCCGTCTTGGTACCAGCTCGGTCCATGCAGCTCGTTTCGTAGCGACTAAGAAGACAAAGGTAGACAAAGAAGAGAAGAAGAAAGGGAGAGAGAGAGAGAGAGAGGCCAAAAATGCACTGATGCGAATGAGATCCTGAAGACCGATCGTTGCGAATATTACGGTGAAGTCGTTGTGAAGCATGTGCGAGCTAAATAAAAAAGACCGTGTCTTTCTTTGAGCCTAATTCGCTCGTCAAAAACATCAAGATTTGCGACTCCATCCTCTAGATTTGTAAAAAGGTAAAAAAAAAATCTATTGACACCATCGTAGAGAGATTTCCTCGACGCAGTTGTCGATTAAAAATGAACAATGGAATTTAGAAGACGGGCGGGTATGGATTAAATTTCTAACATGTACGTAATACGATGTAATACGTGTCACCTGTTCTTTTCACTCATGAAGACATCACGCTGTTAATGGCGTACTGCAATTGCATTCTCATCCACGTTATGAGTATTACACCGATGATTGTAAACACGATGCATAGTAAATTTTCTTTTACAATGTTACGCGATTTAATCCTAATGTTCCATTCTGATTAAATTTATCTCGGAGTCGATGATATCCGACCAACGTTAAGTAACCGCTATTGCTAGTAATCTAACGGAGAATTCATTACAAACATTTCCTGCAATGTTTTGTTTATACGTTGTAATTTGTATGCGAGTAAGTAGAGCCAAAGGTGAACACATACCTTTTCCACCTTCTTCAACGCTGGCATGGGCTTCTCGACTTCCTTCAAGTCGACCTTCTCTTGCTCGGCCTCTTCTCGCGCCCATTTCTGGTACTTTCTCTTCTTCAACATAGTGCGGAAGTCCATGCCACTGGCGTCTGTTATAAAATTCGTATCATCGGTCAAGAATTTAAGCACCGGTGGTTGTTCTTATTTTTGACTGATATTTCTAGCATCAAAATGTAATGAATGTTAAATTAAGTACGAAAAATGATTGACATTGTTATCTTAAATATTAAAATATTCGTGAACTATTTTTTTTAATGAGAAAGACTTTTCAAGTAATGTTCACTGGATCGCCAGATTGTGTGTGTCGGCAGAATCAAATGCGAATTTTACCGGAAACGTAGAGCTGCATTTCGGCGGAATCCTCGCCATGGATGTTGCTCACGACGATCTTGTAAGTGCCCTCGTCGTTGGGCTTCGTCTTCCTCATGCAGAGGGTGATCGTGTTGGTCTCCGTGTCCGTGAGGAACTTGAAACGGCCACCCTCGATAATCTCGGTGATGCCCTTGTAAAACTTGAAAGTTGGCGCGGGCGTGCCCTCCACCGCGACGGTGAGATACGCCGTCGAGTCTGCGGGAAGTCAGGTCAGTTATATTCATATAATTACACAAATTTTTTCAGCAGAAGAGACCGTCGAGTCTTTTATGTGCATAATGATTTTATACTATGTAAAATTAAATGATATATATGATGTAACATAAAAGTAATATGACATCATAAGGAAAAAAGGATGGACGCACCTTCGACGGCGGAGTACGACTCCTGGACATCGACGATCTGGGGTGGTCCGGCTGGTCCGACATCTCGCAGAGGTGTGCTAGGCTGATTGATCTTATTCTCGAGGTCCGCCACGCTGGGTCTTCTGATGTCCGCTGTGCTCGGACGACGACGCTACGCCATTCGAATAACAACGTGAGTAAATTCGTACACGCATGCATCTCACGCAATTCGCGCTCGACGTAGAAGGCATCGAAAAGCTTTCGAGTGAAAGCGAGAAAATACGAAGCGCGACGCGCGACAACTTCCGCAAAGCCGAATTTTAAAATTTTGTCTGCAACATTTGGCTCGTGAAATCGGAACCGAGGGGACGCAAATTACAAATTGCTACAGTTAATGTGTGGCACTACGATCGGAGATATAATAAGTTACATAAACATTTAATTACCGCCTCTACGGAAGCGTTTCCTTCAATTCCGATTTCGATTTATCTCTCGCGTGAGTGATTTTATCTCTCCTCGAGTTATTCTCTCCATTTCTCTACAAGCTAAAATAAAAATAATTGGAAAAGACAGAGACACGGAAGTTGCGGTCGTCGTTCGATGAATCTGCGCAGCTCATGCGGCTTCGCATATTTTCATTAATTATTACTTACGTTTATTTACATTTATGACAATGCTTTGTCGTTATTTACAGTTAATCACGTTAATTCACGTCGTTAGTCAGCGTTACGTTTCAATCGTTAGTTTATCGTGTGTTAGCCACAGAATCGGTGAGTCTCAAAGGGATTAGTGACAATACTACAACTCGCTCCTTTCTCAAGATGCATCGATTAGCAAGAAGATAGGATCGATATACGTAGGTAATTTCATGTGATGATTTCCCGACTGTCGTGGTAAGCGCTTCTCCAACTACGCGGCTTCGTGGCCACATTGCGATTTCAAGGGTTCCGTTCACTTAATTTTTACGACTACTTCACGAGACTTCACCAAACTGTCGTTAATCACTCGTAAGCGGACTTCTGTATCTTACATTTGTGTGTCAAGACACACAATTAAAGAAATTATTCTACAGACTCTGATGCGTTATTAACTTACGTGTCTTCCGTTGTACGCTCCTTTTTGTTCGCGTGCAAGGAAGATATTTCAGAATATTAATAAGCAGATTCTTACAATGTAACAGGAATGCGATATGCGCGAGAAATCCCTTGAATAATCGCATAGTCGGCGGGGGAAAATATACGGCAGGGGATATATTAATCGGATTGATGAACGAAAATCGGCTGAACGGATTAAGGAAAACCAACAACGTGACTGAGGATTCTTCAAAGTTGCCAGAGGTGAAAGAAAATACGAATGATAGCACAAGAGCAACCTTTGAGGTGATTCTCTCACGTTGCCTGTTTTCAACCCCGAAGATGAATGAGGATCCATTTACTCGATGATAATACATGTTCTCGCGGTTATTCGTGAGCACTCGGTGCTTCGCAAGTGACAACGACGCGCTCTCAGTGCGCGTGAAGATGAGACAAACATGACAAACGCTCTTGTCACGGTGTATCAATGCGTGAATCGCGAAGCGAAAGTGCAGGTTACGCGTGTGTAAACATAAAACCGGTGAATTGACGACGATATTAATAATTATTTACATAGAATCGTCGTCAGTCGGAGGATTTTTAGTAACAGGACGTGATTACGTTGCACCGAAAGTGGTAACTTTTTCGGAGTAAGCGAAGAGGGGAATTTTTATAAATTGATCGCTTTCTCTTGGCACATATTCCAGAAAATATTTTCTGATACATCATTACGACATGTGAAATAGTGATCTGATCTGTCTGATTAATTTTCTACACCGTTATCGCTGTCAGTGCAATCTACATTTTTTACGGTAATCTTCGTAGAATGGACATCGTTAGCGATGTTGTCGATTTCTTCTTGTAAGTGCCGTCGGTGTTAGGTATTAAGATATCAGTTGAAGCGCATATAAAGGAGGACGAAAATAAGATACGTAGAAATTTCGGGAGGAGAGAAAAAGAAATTTGGGTTCTCGACAATGAGATGACACATGAATGATTCGTGGATGACTATAGTTTTACCGCTTCGACGACACTACGATGTTACGAACGATTACTCACAAACCGATCTGATCCTTGTAACGTCAACTAATTTTCCGTTCTGATGCCCGTCTAACACGAAATTCGGTCATTAGGATTATTTACAAAGAGGCACGTTATACACGACGTACGAGCACGATGTCATGTCATGTGTGTATGCTATCGATGAGAGTGAGAGTGTACTTCGGCCGGATCTATTTAACATATATGGTGTGAGCACGATCAATATTTACACCTATACATAAAATTCTACACGAATAAGTTATTTCACACATATATGTATCCGTAACATATAAAAGAGCAAATTGCTCGGCTTCAAATCTATCGCAGTAACGACACAAAAAATCGCAAAAACGACCGATTATAAATTTTCAACATTTCGACTTTTCGTGTTAACTCAACAAATCAATATTTACTACGGTCTTCAAAATGCATTTTACCCACGACTCGTACATTTAAAAATCATTCTGCATGTACGAATTGTACTGTAGTAATGTAAAAACATAAATGTTAGATATTGCTAAACATGGAAAAACGAGAAAGAAAATAAAGAGCTTTAGATATTTTATTTTATTTGTTTAGTGGTGTATGTGTGTGTGTTTGAATTAGATATTGAAGATATTGAAAATTGCATCACTGCGACAGGTCTGACCCGAGTCGCGCTGCGACTACTTGAGTACTTTAATGGTGGTAGGTATCACACATGAACAAGTTTCCACACAAGTGAATTGACAGTAAATACATCGTAACGATTTCATTTTCCCTCGATTGACTCTAACGTAAATTGATGCCAATCTCTTACCACCATTATCATTTCATCTAAATTGCATTTACAGCTGCATATAAAATGTACAGGTGTATCCGCTCGAACTAAGCAGAATTTACGCTGCGCGGTCGCGACGTGCTTTCTCTGACGCTACGCATTGTATCGATTTATATGTTCCCAAATTAAATTTTTAATGCGCAAATTTTGGAACTATGAGAAATATACGCGATATAGTTTCTGTAAAAATAAATCGACGCAATGCAAAAGCGCTGTCTGCAAGTATGTTCTCGATTATCGTATAACTATCGCGAGGAGCTGCAAAGTGCTGCCCTTTGCAAAATATCTATAGACACAAACAGATTTCGAATAATATCCAAACACGTTATCGCATTGTGCAAAATTTTATTTTTAATTTACGTTTGAGCAATTCTTAGCTGAATTTTTATATAAGATTTAGCTGTCAAAATCGTTTTCTTATAAATCTAGCCAAATTTTTATTTGATACCGTGCAAAAAGATTTTGGATATTATCCGAAAATATCCTATATAAATGATTAAAAAATTTGAAAAGCACGCAATAAATATAGAAAAAAATGTCGAGATAACGTGCGTTCGTATGTATGAAAACCGTACACAAAAGAAATATTTATACATGAATGCGTGTGTATATATATTTATATGCGTATGTACACGCACAACAGAGATATTACGCTAACCTCTTTCTCCTGCAGCGCGCCTGGTCGGCCGGGCTTAGTCTGTATGTGGTGCGTGAAAAAACAAAAGATGAGATAGAGACAGAGGTAGAGACACGTAGTGGGGGTGAGAAAGAGAGAGATTACAAACTCGAATTTCTGGGGGTTTACATAGGGGTGGGCTCGTGTCAGGCGCTGCCCGACAAGGGGTTGGGGGCTCGCCTCCTTTCGATATGTGAGAGAAAAGAAAATTAAAATTATTGATCAGTAAATTATTTGTCAATGAGCTCTCTCACGAAAACGTAGTATTAAAAAAACGCGATATTAAATCGCAGTGATTGAAAAAAGTAGCGGCTAGCGTGTGACAGCGACAGCAGCAGCAGCAGCAACCCCAAAAAATCCAGCTAAAAATGTCGCAGAATTATATTTTTTATTATTTTATTAATATTATTATTATATTATTATCATTTTTATCATCATCATCATCATCATTATCATTATTATTATCATTATTATCATCATCATCATCATCATTGTCATCGTTGTTGTTATAATATTATTATTGTTATTATTATTATTAATATTAATATTATTATTATTATTATTATTATTATTATTATTATTATTTGCCGTCCCATGGTAATGCGTGGCGTTGTTTTTGCCTCGTTGGATACTTTATCGTCGAGTAGATTTTAGTTTTCGTTTGGTTACTGCTTTGTCTTTTCGGGCGGTAATCGGAGGGCGTGAGGGGCATGGACGGGCAAAATACATAACAAAATCGTAAGGGGAGGCTCGAGTGCGCAGAAAAATTCAAAAATTCAAAAAGGGGCACGGGCATCGTAGAAGAAAAAAAAGAAAGGAAAAGACAGTAAAACAGAGCAACAGTATGGTACAGATGTTCGCTGGTGCTGGCACTTAGCAGGTAAGCTTTGTGTTATTGCGAACACAAATCTCACCTTTGCGTCCAACACCTCACCGGGCCGTAACCTTCCCAACTGCAAAAATCACAGAGACGAACACATGAGGGTGACTGACGTGACTGCCCGTCATCGTGGAGATCGGATTTTCCCATCGCCGCTTGTCACGCGGATCGTTAACCCTTGCCGACGAGTTCGCACAGAACTGTCGTCAAGATTGTTCTCTTTTTTTCTCTTTTCGTGTGTATGCGTGTGAATCTCTCTTTTTGCGAAGAGCGATCGGCAAAAAGCAAGTATCTTCAAAAAAAATATTTTTCAGAAAAAATGAACAAAAACAATCCTGCGCGCCTGCCTTGGCACTTGTTAAGGCTGCGATAAAAGTTACGGGGCAAGTTGTGACTTTCTTTCGCTTTTTCCGCCGAGTTAAATTATTATTTGCCTGGAGGCTAGGGAGGGAGGCCAGAGATAGAATTTTGGTGGGTAGAAGAACAGGTGAAGTGTTGGAAGGCGACGGACAGGAACCTCGCGAAAGACGAACACAATGTGGCTGCACTTCAGGGTGAGGGCTTATTCGAGGCTCGCCTTACCGACGTTCCGACGGCTGTGCATTTGCATTTCGGCGGTGCATTGCTACACAAAAGTGCGATTGGGCGGTGCACGTATCAGAGCTGATGCGTCAGTGAGCTTGAGTACAATGAAATTCGTAGATTTCGCATGTGATCGCACGAGAGACACGAGCCTCTCTCTGTTTTCCTTCCCTGGACGGTGAGTCGCCGTCGTAGGAACAAACCGAGAAGTGCATTTCGGTTCCCCCGAATCCGCGACGTTCAAATCATTATATATCTTTATACGAGACATTTCACGTTATTGTCCTCTGAAAAATGACCATCGGGATTCGAGGTAACCAACTAATGAGGAGCAAGCCGTCGTACATCAGCGAGTCGTCATTATGAATTCGCAATCTCAAAGTTAGTCGCCTTACGGAATTAATGAAGAGTGATCGTTTCGTTGTAATAACATCACTCGTACCGTCACCGGTGATAAGTTCTGCCCGAGGAAGCCAATAAAACATTTCAAGCCGATTGACAAATTGGACTTCATCTGGACTTTACCCGTCGTGACGTACGTCACGATTTTTGCTTCACTCGACCGATCTCGCGGCTTCGCCATCTCCTCGCGGTAAAGACGTTCGAATCTGTCCGATTCACGGCGTCGATATACGGCGGAGGTATGCGATAATTCAAATCAGCCCTTCTGCCGAGTTTGATGATGATGCACGTTCGTTGGCAGAGCGAGGTGACAAGAGACGCTCGTGAGATATGATTCACACGTCGTGTCGCTGCCCGGAACATTTATTAGCGTCGATGTTTGCCGCGACGGCGGACAATGCTTGCCAAGACAAGTGATCTACGAGTCGAAATGTAAGCCAGGGAGAATTCGAAAATTTGTATGCGGATGATCGACGACGCGACTCGCTGATACACGCCGAGCTTCCACTCGCTAACGATCCCTTCGTGTCCCCCATTATTAATATTAATATTAATATTATTATTATTATCGTGTGTGTATGTGTGTGTGTGTGTGTGTGTGTGTGTGTGTGTGTGTGTGTGTGTGTGTGAAAAGAGGGCCAATGTGCATAGACTCGGTTGCAACAGATCCGTGCCAGATGCAGAGGTGCATTCGCTGTTTTTTATTCGCTGCTCAACTTTTGGATTACGTGTGTCGAAACATCGAAGGAGATGCGCGCGCGAGAGTTTCGCTCTCAAGTGCGTCATTTAAGAAAAATCAAGTGTACTCCAGGTGCGTACGTATTCACTCAGGTACGTGTTGAAAACTCTCTCACGCGCAAGTCACGCACACCGTCATCGAGAATCGAACCATTCGCGTACGCTGTGACCCGAGTCGACGATAATCTCGATCAGAATAACGGTAACGATACTGCGATGCTGCGATTAAATTCGCGACGACGCGTGTGCGCTTCGTGCATTGTGTGCTGTCAGGTACAACCACAGTGAGTAGAATAGTAGTAATGAGCAGGCATGATCGGGCAGAGAGAATCGTCGTGGGCTCTTCGTGTGATCGTATCATCGACGATCGACGAAACGATGGATCTATTTTCCCGAAGAAGGTCCCGGCCGATCCTCTAAGCGCGATACTCCAGTGAGTGTGTGTGAGCGAGAGGTAAAGAGTGTGTGAGTGAGAAAAATAAGTGAGAGTAAAATATACAAGTGCACTGCTAGTCGAGTAATAAGGTTGCAGACGAGACATTCGCTTTTTACGTTCTCAGCGATTATTGATCTCACCTTGCGCTCGTCCACCACCTCGCCGGGACGAAGCTTCCTATGCTCCTAGATGGACCAGATCTCTATTAACCACTACTGTGACGAGGTGAACGTGGACGTGGCTGTGTGCACGCGCGCGTGTGTCTATGGTGTGGGTGTACGTGCGCACGTGTAGGTGTGTTTGTGTGTGTGTGTGTGTGTGTGTATATGCGATGCTGTAACACGTCTACATTGCTTCACACGGTCGTTTCGATTCTCTCTCCGTCCGGATTTTCATTCTCCTACCGCAGGCACGCCGGCTAGACGTATCGAAATGCGTTCCCCGCCGCGCGTCTCATCTCTAACTTGAACGCGAACCAAGTCTCGGATCAAATCTCTAAACTAAATGAATTATATTAAAGAGGCCAGCTTAATTTTAGTGACTCCAATTAATAATGTTCCGCATGTTTTCCTGTCTTCTGAAACGGACTTCGAGTTATAATTACTCGCAAAGCCCTAACGGATGTTCTCGGTTGCGCAATTTTTTAAGTAGAACTGTGAGAGAAAGGGAGGAGAAAAGAGTATCGTTTTCCCGAGACGAATCCTCTCATTACGAGCTCGGATAAGACCTCGAAATTACGATTTAGCGCGTCTCAGAACGCTTTCGATCGTCTGCACGCTTGGGCGAAATATAGACTCCGCTTTCGGCAATTATCCGTGTTTCTTCGACCTTCTTCTCGGTGCCTGAGCTCTTCAGGTTGTTGTTTTCCGTTTTCCGTAGCAAAGTTAGCCTCGACATTACGCATCGGAGACCTCCATCTCGTCTTTCGTTTTTTTCCTCTTTTCTTTGCTTTTCTTCCCTGGGGGGGGGGGGAACACCTTTGCCGGTGTTCGCGTGCGACGGGACAAGTAAGGTCGGAGTAATAGCGGAAAATAGCTGAGGTTTCGTCCTCTTTTTTTTTTTCTTATTTGATCAAAGGGACTTGGAAAGGTTTGCCTCAGAAGCTGGCCAATTTCGGATTTTTCATTTGAGGGGCCGGGGGTGGAATGCTAAACTAAATATCACGCCTTGCTGACACTAAAACGCGACGTGCACACTCGACGCTTCACGGCGACGTAGCCGAGCTCGTCGGGGATTCACGTCAGCATGTATCTATCGCTAATACCATCACGAGTACGATCACTATATATCACTGACGTCACTACGAAACCCAAAAAAAAGCTACAAAAAATTCTAGGGCCAACCAGCAGTAGCCAGTCATCTACCTACTTGTTTGTTGTCGAGTATCTTATGCGACTCGTTATTTGTTTACCTAGTGGGGGGTACTCGTACGAGCGCATTGCACCTTGGAATGTATTTTGCACATCGTAATATGTTGTTATAAAAAGAAAAGAGCCCGTAATTTTTTGTTTATGTCTCAAATGGAAGTATCTTTCAAAAATGATAAATACTCGAAAGTTTAGACTCTGTCTCGAAAATATGATAATTTATCTGACTCTGTATATTGTTGAGGTCAGCGTTTTTTTTCGATGAGCGCGTGATAAAATGTGCGCGTGCGTAGAATGTAAAAACTATTGTGATATTAACTACAACATTTTTACCGTAATTTTCGCCGATTGTTCCCGTCATTGCTTTTCATTGTAATTATCATGAGATCGATCTAGATTCAAAAGTGCAAAGTCTGTCGTCTTTTTATCGACATCACCCTGTTTGCTTTATCGATATGTTCGATATTTTCCATATGTTACAATCCTCCGAGAAGGCTTTAACAAGGCTTGAGTCATGAATCAGCATTCTACCGAAATAGACCCACCGCGTCGTGAAATCGTTTATTTTTAGACATCGGTCATTTTCAGCTAATTGGAACAATGTCTGGCAATTTGACAAGATCCTTCCGATAAATTAACAAATTTAGCAACTCCTTCGTCTCCTCGGATATCGACGAGACACTTCGTAAAGCAAACAGCGTGATCTCGTAAGCGCGTATGAACGTAACAGAGCTATTTCGAAAGACTTCCGAAATTTCGTACCATCCGACGAATCCACTTTTATTTTTACGTAAACGTTCGATGATTAGTTATACTCAATTACGCGAGTGATTAAAGTGTCCGATTCTAATGGAACGTCTGATCGGATTAATTTAAACTGACTCCCCGAAGCACTCGGACAATGTAATATTGCGAAAGTCTCTGTTGCATTCTTCAGCTTGGTCCCCTACAAGGTAATCTATATACCTTCGTCATCACACAGTACATTCCGTAACATACCTCGTCACTGATGATCAGGCTAGGTCTACGACCCAATTCCTCGGGCGGTATG
Organism: Harpegnathos saltator; assembly: GCF_003227715.2. Classification (NCBI taxonomy): domain Eukaryota; kingdom Metazoa; phylum Arthropoda; class Insecta; order Hymenoptera; family Formicidae; genus Harpegnathos; species Harpegnathos saltator. The sequence goes on along the minus strand of NW_020230327.1, from coordinate 91,099 downwards.
AGCGAACCGCGTCGACTGCTGGCACCACTTCCGGGCGCTAAGGAGCCTTTCCTGCTACCGACCGGCGTCACGTCCTTGATAACTTCGATCTTCGGTGCCTCGGGTGCTTTGATCTCCGGTAACTTCGGCTACGATCATTGAAAATTGATCGATTAACTCAAACGCGCCTTCCTTCCGAAATCCGGTCGGCTCGAACGAAAAGCTGAAGCGGATCCTTGGACCCTTACGGTTGATCCAGACAATATCAGCTGCCCCTACTCGTGACGATTCAAAACTCGACATTTTTTCTGTCAGTAGAAAGATCGCAACGCTACAATAGAAAAAAAATAAAAAATAAAAAACGAGCGAGAAAGAAAGAATCACGGAAGAAAAATTTCATACTACTTCATACGTTTCGCCGATACTGCTTCGCGAATGAACGCGCATCTATCGCGAAATCCGTCGAGACGCGCCGTATTTATTCGGCGGACGAAGAAGTCACGTCTGTTCCGGGGATTCATCTTCGACGACGAGATGAAGCTTCGGAGAACCACGAGTGTAACGTTAACCCTCGCGCTCTCGATCCTCGATTAACCCAATAGAACCCAACAGCTTTCAGTTCGATGGCCGACTACACCGCGACAATTCGTTCGGCCCCCGAACGCGGGGGCGCGGTCCCCGGGCCCTTCGTTAAGGGTTTACCGAGAGGGGTGCACCGAGACTTTCGCGGTATTAACACACTGATAATACAACACGCTCGCGCTCGTAGGGCTCGTAAGACTGACCCCGCGATCTGAATCTCACATTCCGCCGCCCGCGATGCAGGCCCGAGGACGACGGGGGTTCGGTCGCAATAAGTCCGAAAATAACGATCGACGTTTTCTCCATCTTCGTGCACGGCGGCGGCGGCGACGGCGACGAGGACGAGAGACGACGCGGTCTCCGAGATCTCAGAGGGGTGATATACGAGCGCTTATCCGCCAAAATAGTTCGCTCGCGGGCGCGGCATCGCATATTGCAGGAAGCATTAATCGCTTGCCAAGGCGAGATTCGGGCCGCCTGATTATTACCCCTTTCCGCCCCCTTCCCACTAATCCGCTTGTCGATCCTCCCCCCTTTGCACAAATCGCCGCCTCGGGAGAGCGGTCGTTAATTGTGATTATTATGCAGATGGAACGAGGGTATTTATGGTCGCGAGGACACCTGAGAGTTCTCTCTTTTCGACGAGAACGGGAAATATGAGGACGCTCCTCTCGCGCTGAGGAGCTGCCAGGTCTTCTCGTCGCGCCAGAGGTCGGCCTCTGGAAGAAATGCGTTCGCTATGTTTGTTCGCTCGAATGTCGCACCGATTCTGTCGTGTCGATAAAGCGCGAGCCGCTTTATGAATAAGAAATTTGAAAGACTATTGTGCGGTGAGTAATACGATTTCATAAACTTTTCGTTATTCAACACTTATTCATCTAAGGCGAAACGTTTCGCTGGATGGTCGTATTTTTAGACGTAGACGTAGACGGTTACTTAAAAAAATCCCCCGTCTTTCTGTCCCGAGCGTCTGTCGTTTTGCACCTCATCTATAATTAGCCCGTGCGCAAATCGAGCGTAAAAATTAATTATCCTGAACTGCTTGTATCAACAGTCCTCGATCAAAACAGCTCTCGGCGACTTAGCGATTGCGAAATCCGCAGGGTTTCTTGTATGAGCGAACTTGGCGGTTTAGCAAAATCATATTCTCCCTTCGTTATTAATAAACGATGATTACTCACCTTAGATTCGAATTTCTGCAAAGCGCCATGGAAACAGAAAGGATATAATTAGTCGAGAAGAATCGCGGCAGATGCCTCTTTCACTTTTCAATTTAAATGTTCCTCAACTATAATCCTCAACTATACGAGTGTTATGCAACAGATAATTAATCAACATCAATCCTGTAGTGTACGCTATCCTTCTCAACGGCTTTTTTCATATTCAAATTATTATTCGATGTATCTCTAATTATTTCGACATTCTCATGTGTTGCTCAGGAGTTACTCGCTAATATGCGAAGGGACGCTCAATTATTTTCTTACCTGTGTAGCCGGTCTGTCGAGTTTCGTTTTATCGCGAGGCACAAACTCGCCGAAATCAAACTCCTGAGGCTTCTCGAGGACGGCCCTCTCGTAATCCGGGATCTCCGGAAGTTCATAACTCGCCTCTTTTGCTTCTTTTGATACTTTCATCTTCTTCACCTCCAGTTTCTCACCCTTCTCCGTTTTCTGCGTGTGAAGGACGTATCAGTGAGCAAAACAGAATCGTACAAAGTGAAGTTAGTATGTACATTATTAACATGTGCTCTTATTTATTAGAAACGTCGTTGAGACTCGGAAAATTTACATGACGAAGAAATATTTACATGATAAAGATGGTGAGAAATATCAGAACAGGCGGATAGATGAAGTAATGCGAAAAGAGCAGTCTCCTTCACACTCCGTGAAGAGTGAAGAAAGACGCGAAAGTACAGAGATGATAAAAATAGAAAAGAGACACAGCGGCCTCTTAGAAATGTCCTGCAAGTCTTGTTACCAAGGAAAAAAAAATTAGGTACGGATTATGTGAAAAAGTTAGCGATTGAATGTTGACAGAATAAGAGATAGGTGCAGTAACATGTAGCTTGGATAAACGCCAAGAGATATATAGATGTAGATATTATTTAAGGATAGTATAGATATTATTAACAGAAAATATGAGAGAACATTCAGTGCTTGAATTAATTTCGCTCGTATCAAGAACGCATTTCGCTTGTATTAAGTACGAAATGTCTCCTGAAATATAGTGTGAAAACACGAATGCATAGAGATATATTTCCGTGCGCTGTTTAACACTGCGAAGTTTTATATACGCTGCAGATTGAAGTTTAGAGACACAGAAAAAAGAAAAAGAGAAAGAAAGAAGAGAGCGACACAGAGAGTGCAGCAAGTTCGTTGATCCCCTTCAACGGGGCTACCTTAAGCTCGACAACATTCTTTTCAGCCTGCTGAGCCTCTTTCGGCTCTCTTGCGACTGGCTTAAGTTGAATCTGCTGAAAGGTTTCCTTTTTAACTTCCTGTTTCGGCGGTAATTTTCGGAGTTTCAATTTCGCATCGGTGGCATCCTTCGGCTGCATTAATACATAATTTCTTTTTTACAAAAAAAAATACATAATTTCTACGAAATAGAATTTTTCGAGGGTCGATATTTCTTACCCGACGGTAATTTAGAAATGCTTTTATTTTAAGGACGACAATAACTCACAAAGCTCTAATATACCACATTAAATTTTAAGGTAACAAATGAAGTGTTAAATTAGGTATTAAACTAACTAATTCTATCAGGGCTGATTTCGTTATTGCTTCTACTTCTACCAAGGACGATACATTGGACAATTACTACGATGAATGATCGTAAATAAATACGACAAAAGGAATGCACGTACCTTAAGCTCGACCTTCTCCTGAGCTTTCTTCTCCTCTTCGAGTTGCTGAAACAAACGAAAGTAATATTTATGTCCAGATACAAAGTATTTTAGAAAAAAATATATGTACAGGAATTTAATATTTCTTTAATATAATCATCATTATTTAATACAAATCTGTCTTAATTACCTTGGTAGACCTCAGACTCATTTTCCTGACCTCTTCTTCCTTCTGCAAATAAAAACACAAAAACTATAGAATTTTATTCCATACGACGCGTCTGGTGAAATCCACATATCGATTCTTAATTCATATTTATCTACATGTAAAGTGTGTTAGACTGCATTTTCTATGTGTTATATGTATGTTATGTAGAGTGTACCTTTGGTTCTTCTGGCTTAGTTGCGAATGTTTTCGCGGGTTCCTCTTTCTAGAAACACAAGAGCCTGCTGTATCTCGATTTTTTTTCGCGTTAACCGATAACCGAATGTTATCTCTCTTTCAATAACAATTTCATCACACTGACTATTGTGTGTAATGTTTAAAAATGTTTGAGTATACCTTCGCTTCCTCTACTTTGAGTTTAGCTTTCGGTTCCTCCTAAAAAGTGTACGTGCAAGATATAATAAAAATTACTGTTACTGTTGACGTGCGATCTAAAATTTTGACTATCAATTTCGGTGTTGATGTTCGAATGTAATATGTATAGAGTGTCTTGTGTACCTTTGGTTCGTCTGGTTTAAATTTAGCCTTTGGCGCCTCCTACAAATGTATGAATAAATACATTTAGTATTTGCTTGTGTATTGTGTATTGTGTTCTATTTGTGTCTCGTTTTGTATTTTATATGTTTCCATCGTCCATTTGTGCAAGTATTTCGTGTTTACCTTGACTTCCTCAGGTTTAGCCTTAGGCATTCCTTCGATCTAAAAGTGTACAAGGGTTTATATAATCGTAATGTTTGTGTGCATCTCCATACGTAAGTGTAAAGTGTAATGTGTCATTGTAAAAATATAACGAGTGAGAGAAAGAGACGTGTACCTTGTCTTCCTGCGGTTTAGGCTTGAGTGTCGGTGTTTGCTGAAAGTGTACGCGTCGTGTTTGAGTATCAAATTAGCGAGTTTTGCAACAATAATATGTGTGTCTGTGTAGTGATGCGAAATAAAACGCAAGTATAACGACTGTGTACCTTCGCTTCTTCTGTTTTAGGTTTAACTTTCGGTTCCTCCTAAAAGTGTACGCGTAACGTATAATAAAACTTGTCTTGCGTGTCAATCGTTGCAGAATAGTGCGGTCTATTTTCATCTACTTCTATTAGTAGTTAGCGACCTAACTGCCAAAAATTAACTACAGAAATGCGCGGCATGATAAATCTTTTATGTACCTTTGGTTCGTCGGGCTTGGCCTTGGCCTTTGGTGTTTCCTAAAAGTGTACGAGTAGTTGTTTATAAGTTCCCTATTCGCCAAATTTCTACTTATATATCTCCTTTCAATCCGAATCTCTTTCTCGTCAATCACAAACTCTATTCGTGTAAGTGTACGTGGTAAGATAGAGTGAGTTTTCAAGTGTGTACCTTTACCTCTTCCGCTTTGGGTTTGATTTTCAGTCCCTCCTAAAAGTGTACGCGCAAAGTTTTAACGATGTGTATTTGTCGCGTCAATTACGCTAAAGTATGTTTCAACCGATTGGTGAAATCAGTGTTAGAGAACGTGACGTAAAAAGTATTTCGTGTACCTTCGGTTCTCCCGGCTTAAGCTTGGCCTTTGGCGCTTCCTAAAAATGTATAAGTATATAGTGTTTAATACTGTCTCCTACTTGCCACAATTTTAATCATATTTGTCGTATTTTATTATTTGTACGTATAAGTATATAAATTGTGGTACATAGTGTATATGCGAAATATACCTTTACTTCCTCTGCCTTGGTCTTGGCTTTTGGTTCCACCTAGAAACGTCGAAAACGTGTTTAAACGTGAGTAGATATGTGCAAGTCGCACATCAATGACACCATGTTAATATGACCGCTGCTCATTTTCATATTATGATTTTAGACAAAGAAGTATCGTGATTTTAGAGAATGCAATGTTATTTTATAGATCATGTTAAATAATTTTATATATTGTAATTTTATACATCGGGCGTTAAATTCTTTTTTAATATTTTTAAGTCAGTTTAATTGTCATAATTAATTTACGCAAAGTGTTAACGTCAGTATTAAATAAGTGAGTAATGAAGATGTTATGTATGCACGGATAACAGTATAATTGTGTTCTGTATATACCTTCGCCTCTTCCGCTTTGGGCTTAGCTTCCTCCTAAAACGCAATAGATTGATGTTTTCAGATTGCAATATTGTGTATTTTTTCTTTTTTTTCTAAGAAAATTTAATGTAGTAATGCGCGAGACAAATATTAGAAATAAATCACGCGCAATCACGTGAAGGGCTTTATATGTGTGTATCGTTTCTCGAATTTGGAGAGTGTGCCCTTTGTGTACCTTGCGTGTTTCTGGTTTTCCGGGAGTTTTCGCTTTTGTGGTCGGTTCCTCTTTCTAGAAAAATATACGTATTGTGAGGCACATTTTACAAAGGGTCTACATCTGTTTAAATGCCACAATAACAGATAAAGAACAGGAATATGTAGAAATATGTATTGAGATATATATAGAGTTATAAACGCCTCTGTATAATTAGCTCACTTTTATATGTAGTATATAATGCACAACGTAATTTGCATGTTAATGCAATTTTAAGACAGAATAACAATACATTAAAAGCATACGGCGCTTCTGCGAAGGTTAACAGCAGATATTTGCGATCAATACAAAAGATTATGTATATTTTAATGTGTGCAGGAAATATAAAAGTCTGACCATTTTGTATTGTATTTTTATACATTGATATATTTGATGACGATTTGTATACCTTAGCGTCATCCACGGGTTTAGGTTTCTTCTTCTTTGGTTTCAATACCGGTTCTTGGTCCTGGACAATATTTATAATAAATGAGATTGTCGAAGATTAGAGGAGAAAGAAGAAGAAGAAGATCAAGAAGAATAAGAACAAGAAGAAGAGTATCAAGAAGAAGTAAAGCAAAAGAGGAAGAAGAAGATATCCAGGTTACGAGAAAGAAACAGAAGAAAGTATCATAAGAATGGTTGACTTGATAGAAGATATCAATATTTATGAAGAAAGGGTTTCGAAAAGGCGACCGAGAATTGAAAAGAAGTCGATGACGAGCATCGACAGAGAAGAAAGATCACTCTGTACCTCTGAGCCCTCGGTTGACTTAGTAGACGACCTACGTCTAGTGGTCAGCTTTTTCTAAAATTGCACAAAGACACAATGAGACGGAATCGTCAATTTCGGAAAGTGCGTCACGCGTGACAATATACTCAAAGTATAAAATTTCTCATCTTATACCTTGGGTACTTCTTCTTTGTCAAGTGTAGAGTCAGTGATCTCAAGTGTATTTCTGATCTAAAATAAAGAAAAAGAAAGATATTTCCAGTGTCATTTGTATTTATCGTGCGTTAAAATCGTATTGGAACGTTTACGACTATATGTGTACCTTAGGTTTGCTGTCGGTTATTTTGTGTTCGGGTATGTCATCCTCCTAAAAAGATCGAAGAGTCAGGTGTAAGAGCATGTTATCCTCTCGTAAACAACGAGTAAAATAAGCGTGATGTAAAAACTTTATTTTAAGTATTTAAATGGTAAAATGTGTTTTTTTCAAGTATGAAGTCTATAATTGATATTTAGAGACACCAAGTGTAATATTAACATTTAAAGTATTTATCTCATGATTTATATTATAATAATTAATATCTAGATTTAGTTACAAGTATAATCAATATTGAAATATTAGATATAATTGCGTAATTCGCCGATTATAATTGTAAGTGTAAAAAGTGTGTACCGTGGTTTCTTTGAGTTTGCTAATACTGCCCCTGGATTTGGTCGCAGGTTTAGATGCATTTGTACAGGCAGGTTCCTGTCAATATCGTATGCAAATTTTAGAAACCATCGAGTGGAATCAGATACACTCTAATTTATAACGTACTGAGAATATACGAATATTTGCGTTAAATATGTATATACCTCGACTCCATCCTCGATCTTATACGACGCGACTTTGGAAATCCGCGAGTCCTGAAAGTTAACCGATAATGTATTACGATTTCATGCCGTGAAAGATATGACAAAGATAAACGCAGCGTCAAGTATAATTCGCGAGTTCTATACCTCCGTCCTTCTAATAGATTTAGGCGCATCGTCCTCGGTTCTCGAAGCCCAGATATCCTACGATCGCGTATTCTTTCGTTACATTTGGTATAAATTTGGTATACATTTGGTATAAAATTAAATAACAAGAAAAAAATACAATGTATACATGTCTGCGAATTTTGTACCTCAATATCGTCGTCGGATTCGTGTGTTTGCGGTTTACTGGCGGGCAAAACAACGTCCTAAAAAAATTAAAAAAAAAATAATTTTCCACTTACGCATATATTGCGTAATCATATATGTGTGTGAGTATGTGTGTATATGTGTGTTTATGCACTTGTCGTGTACCTTGTCGACCGTGACGGAATTCTGTTCATTCTCGGTGGACGTCGGTGCCCAAATGTCCTAAAATAATAAGCCAATTGAACAAAAATAGATAAATAAATTAACGATGCTGCGCTATAGTATCGCAAGTGTTGTTTGACTAACATAATTGTAATGTGTATAATAAGTTTTGACATCTTGATCGAGTGGTGTTTTGTGTGGTTGTCGTGTGTCTGTGGAGCGCGACGTGTCCTAAAATGACAACATACTTCATATCAGGATGTTTCGCGGAAGTGTGTGAATGTAAATTATAAAAATGCAGAAAGTATGGACATGAGATGAGTTTGTGCGCTCGTGTACCTCGTCGTTGCGTGGCACGTATTTGTCGTCGTATCCTCTCGACTTTGGCGTCAATTTGTCCTAAAATTTCAACGATTTGACTTTGACACATCCCAGATGCATACAGCTCAGAAGCTGACGGTATATTATACGACCAGTAATTTTGCAGATATGTTATCTATCACGTCATCTATAACTGTCTACCTCGTTATTTTGCGTAGATTTGAAATCACGTGTTTTCGGTTTACTCGAAGGCGCGTTATCGACTTCGCTTTGTTCATCAGGTTTCGATACACGTCGCATAGTCTTGATTTGCGGTGTGTCCTATAATAACGATGTTTTTTTTGTTTACGAAATATATTAAGCGTGTAAATGTGTAGAGAAATGTTGTGCGATGTACCTCGTCAGTTTTGCGTGGCTTGCTCTCACGTTCCTTCCGACTAGACCATATGTCCTAAAAATATGTACGAGCGTTAAAAAATATATAAAAAAAATGTATACGATGCAATAGCATGTGTAATGTGTCATGTGTACCTTGATGTCTTCATCGGATTGACGGCGAGGGGATTTATCTTTAATTTTAAGCGAATCCTACAATAATATCGCATTTAAAATGTCGCGTCTCTTATGCTCTAACTTTGATGCTTAATTTTGGTTTAATAAAATGGTAAATTTGGTTAATAAAATTTTTTCCTTTACGTATGTAACATGTACCTCATAATTTTTCTGTGGCTTATCTTTACTCTCTTTTCGACTGGACCAAATGTCCTAAAAGTTCCAACGTTAAAAAATATAGAAAAAAACATGTACGAAGCAATGAAATGTGTAATATATATACCTCGATCTTTTCATCAGACTGACGACGAGGAGATTTATCCTTGATTTTAGGGGAATCCTAAAATAACATCGAAATTGTAAATTGTGTTCTTTTTTATTTTAACCCGATATCGTAAAGTGTACCTCGTAATTTTTGCGTGGCCTATTCTCACGTTCTTTTCGACTGGACCAAATATCCTATAAATATCGACATTAAAAAAATATATTAAAAAAATGTAAAACACGCAATGTAATGTGTAATGTGTAATGTATAATGTGTATACCTCGATTTCTTCGTTAGATTCACGAGGAGACAGTCTATTCGTAGTTTTCGGCGAATCCTAAAATATCGATGTACTTAAAATACTATTTATTTTTACACGCTTTATGTTCTATAGTGTCATACTTATATCATTCAATAAATTAAAGTGTGCATACTTTAATATATTTGCTGGAAGGAATATCCTTCGGCTTAGTCGACCAAATATCCTAGATATTAACATTGAGATATTAATATTGATATTTTAAAGATACGCAACGTATGACCGAATTGTATTATCAAGGCATCATGTACCTCAATTTCCTCGTCGGATTCTTGTGGACGTGTCGTTTTGTCGATGGGTGCGTCGTGTAGATATGTTTTATCTTTCGATATTTCGTCAGACTTTCGTGGTTGTGTTTTAATTGTGCGTGTGTCTTGAGAAAATGTTTTATCTTCGTTAGATTTTCGTGGTTGTGTTTCAGCTGTAAAAGTATCCCGCGGACGTGTTTCATCCTTCTGCACGTCGATAGACTTTCGTGATTCCGTTCTAGTTGTGGGTGTATCATGTGAACGTGTTTCATTTTTCGGTACCTCATCTGATTTTCGTGACTGTGTCTTAACTGGAGGTGTATCTTGTGGACGTGTTTGATCTTTCGATATTTCAGGAGATTTTTGTGATTGTGTTTTAGTCGCGGGTGTATCTTGTAAATGTGCTTTATCTTTCGATACGTCATGCTTTCGTGATTTTATTTTAGTTGACGGTGTGTCCAATGAGTATACTTTGTCTTTTGATATCTCGTCAGATTCTTGTGGTTGTGTCTTAGCTACGAGTCTATCAGATGGGTGTATTTTGTCTTTCGATTCTTCGTCGGATTTTTGTGGCTGCATTTTGACCGTACGTGTGCCATATGGAAGTGTTTTATCTTTGGATATGTCCTAAAATAACATTACATAAAAAAAATATTGTATTTAAGAAATTCTAATTTCTCGCGTATTTATTTTACATATTCGTGAAATATTTATAAAATGTTTGTTATAATAAATATATTTGTGTACTTTATCATATTTTCCGGAGGCGGTGTCGCGTTCTTTTGGCTTAGTGGACCAAATATCCTACAAGAGATTAGTCATTTAAAAAGTCACTGCGTAAAATAAAAAAAACATGCCTAAACGAAAAATACGAATATACCTCGATTTCCTCGTCAGATTCTTGTGGACCTATTTTATCCGTACGCGTGTCACTAAGGGGTGTTTTATTCTTTAACATTTCTTCGGATTTAAATGAAGACTTTTTATCTGTGAATGTGTCGTGTAGATGTGTTTTATCTTTTGGTTCTTCGTCGTATTTGTATGGATAGGTTTTAGCTGTGAGTGTGTCATGTGTACCATATGAAGGTGTTTTATCTTTCGATATATCCTAAAATAATATTTTAAAGTATTATATTTCCTAATTGATTATTTAAAATTATCTATGATAATTGATAATTGTATTCGCGTACTTTATCGGGTTTCTTGGATTCAACGTCAAGTTTTGTTGGCTTAGACCAGAAATCCTAGAAATAATAACGTTTTAAGAATGTGCAACGTGCACTTTGTGAATTATGGAGCGACAATGTGTATTATGTACCTCAATTTTCTTGTCAGACTTTTGTGGATATATTTTATACGTTGATGTTTCGAGTGTTTTATCTTTTGGTACTTGGTCGAATTTATATGTGAGTGTCTTGCTCATAGAAATGTCGTGTACTTTATTTCTCGATGTGTCCTAAAGTAATATATTTAAAACTTTATGATATTTTGTAATCGATTGTGTTTTAATGTGCATCGGATTGTATAGATAAATTTATCTAAAGATGAAAACTGCACGATTCTCCACTGAGTTTCCACTGTAAAATTGTCTACGCACTATAAATTTGGCAAAAATCAACTTGGCTGCAAATAAAACTACTTTCTAAAACTATTTGGGAAAAAATATTATCTTAGGTTAACACATGCTGCTGCTCTGGCGAACAATAAAATTGAACACTGAGTTTTCTTAACACAGAAAATAAAAATTCCTCCTCTACGTCAGTCTTGAGAAGGTGACATTTCACTCACATTATACTTACTTTATTCTTGTAAAAATTACGACGAATTTACGGACTAACGATAAAACATCTTGTTAGCACATTGTATAGCCAATGGAAAGCATATGACATATTTTTTCCTACCTTTTCGACGGCCGCTTTCTTCTTTTCTATGGTCGAAGATCGCCTGCTTTCTACCTTGACTTCTTCTTCCATCTAAATTAATTAAATAATAATGTTTAAATCGAGCATAATATACAAATTTCCCAACTATTATGCTAATTGATTTTTTCAACAATTTTTAACGCAAAATAAGGCTAATCAAGACAGAGCCGGAATTGTTTTTCGAATGAATTCGAATGGACTTTATAGCGACAAAATCATTTATATTTTAATGTAAATTCATATTATATAATCAACGAATTAAAGTACTTGTAGAAATAATAGAGATGCTAATAGAGTTGTAATTGCTTCTGTATAGTATGTGTATGTGTGTATGTGTGTACCTTCTGAATAGAAACTCGTCGTGGTGTCATGGTGCCATCACTGAGTATCTATGCGATAATAAAAAAAAAAAAATGACATAAAGATTTTTCGCAAATAACATTTGTGTGCACAGTCGTAGGATGCAGCCGTAGCTCTCAAAACGTTTATAAAATGTGTGATATTATGATATATTCCATACCTTTCCTTCGGCCGTAATGAGCGAGCTGCGACGACTCTCCTGCTTAATTTCCTCCACCTGAAATACGAAGATTCGTATAGTGAAATTAGCTGTCGTTCCCGCGATTATCCAATCGCTCAATTTTTTCAACAGATGCAGGAGATAAGTACTTACCCTGCTGATGGACTCTTTGCGAGCCGCGGCGGTTTTCTCGAGTTTAGGTGTGGTTTCTCGAGATTCCTATGTGCACGAACAACAATCCATATAACACTATAAAATGCGCATTAATCGGAGATACGGTCGCGACTTAAAACAATGCCTATATTCAGTCGACAACACGTACCTCCGACATTCGTCCTTAATTACTGTCTCTTAAGTGATTTAGTGCGCGGAAAAGGGACTCTCGTGCAGAGTTACATGCAATACGAGGAGCCAAAGCGTGCAGAAATTTAAATATGTGCGATATAGGATTAAGTACTCTTTAATCTTAATATCAGGCGATTTCTTAGGGAACCAGCTTCTGCGATTTAAGAGAGAACTCAAGTTTCAAAAATCTGCTTTTACCCAGGTGAAAGAAAGCAAATATTGCAGCAATTGTTTAAGCGTGCGTACACGAGACTCATTCGAAGAAACATAGCGGATATAAAGCCGAGGTTAAGCGAATGCTGTGAAAAATAAAATAACATGAGCAAAGAAACATGGTATGAAATATTTATCGCTTGTAAAGCTTGTGATTTTGCAGCTACGAGCCGAAAGTTCATGATTGAAGAAGGCTGAAAAGAAGCTAGAAGAGATTATTTGCGGTGGTTCACATAAAAACACGTTATCTCGCATATCGGTGGAATATTTTGTCAAAGCTTCAAAACGCAGCAAATTATTCGTCTCAGCGGATCAAAGCTACTTTCTTCGAGCGCATACATTACCAAAATCCGATCGTTCGAGTTTTTGCACTCACCTGTAGAATCTCCATTTTCTGAAACAGAACATACCGAAGTTCTTTAATTTAGTTTTCTTCGTATAATTCTGTGGAATTTAAAGTATATTTTTTCATAGATATAATCAATATTTTTGTATAATTCAGCTATACATTTTTGCAACGTTTATAATAGCATATTTAAGTATATTACTTCTAATTTAATAAGCTTTATGTACACATTGTGAAACACACACAGTACACATAAACTACAAGGTATAGGGTGATACAAATGACAAGATAACAAGATAGATAAGAAGAACAACGGGGTAAACAACAGGATGATGCGAATAACAAATAATTATTATCACGTGTTGTAACGTGTTCTGAATATGATGTATTGTTTTTGTAAAATTATTCATCTTCCATAAAAAATTAAAAAGAAATAACCAAGTCGTACCTTCCCAACACCTGGTTTGTCGATACCGTTCGGTTTCAAGTCGGGCTTATCCTTAAAAAAGTAACAAGAAAAAATTGTTTATCCTATGAAGAATGTAGAATGAAGAAAGAGAAAAATGAGAGGACGCGAAAAGAGTTCGAAAATAATGTATGAGATAAAGATAAGTTGAAAATAAAATTGAATAAAGTAATATTGTTAAGAATTATATTTTTGTTATTAATAAAAAATTTAACTTTAATTTATTTTTATTATGATTAATGTGAAGAGATAGTATCTATGTGATAGTGTTGGTATATGTTGTATATGTGTGTACCTCGACGCGAGATATTATTTCTGAGTCTGACTCCTCGAGAATGGCTTCTGTGCTGATAATGCTGGACTCAATTACACTCACCACTTCTTCCTCTTCTTCCTCCTCCTCTTCCACCTCTTCGTAATCCTCTGATTGATCATCCTCTTCGTCGCTCCATACCGACACCTTTCGTGTCGCAATATGAGACAAATTTTCAACAATGTGCTAATTATCGCGTCGAGGAATTAAAAGATTGATCGTTTTCGCAAGTACATGATATACAAGATAAACTTTTCTCTCTCCTTTCCTGTATGTGAAATAAGTTTTCTTTCATTTCAAATATTTTCTTATAATATTCCATGACTTTCAGATAAATATATATCAAGCTTGAAAATTAAAATGAGTACACACTATAACAAAATTTATGAAACGATCAATCTTTCCATATTAGTATCAAGTTATATCGGTGTATTGATCAGTGTACGAATATTTTGTTAATCACAAGGAAAGATGTGATGTAAGGGAGTAATAGGGATTACAGGAAAAAAAAGAATCGAAAACGAAATAAAATGTCAATCGGTTCGCTCGTATCGGCCGCGCTACCTTCTTCTCTTCTTTCTTTTCTTCAATTTTCTTCTCCGCTTTTTTCTCGACCTTCTTCTCTTCTTTCTTTTCTTCAATCTTCTTCTCTTCTTTCTTCTCCACTTTCTTCTCTTCCTTCTTTTCCACTTTCTTCTCTTCCTTCTTCTTCTCCTCCTCTTTCTTTTCTTCCTTCTTTTCTACCTTCTTCTTCTTCTTCTCTTCTTCCTCTTCGTCTTTTTTCTTTTCTTCCTTCTTCTGTAATTTAATGAGGGGATTGCATGCAACATTGGGGAAGATGTTTTATTTATGACGAATAACTATCGGAACAATCACCGTCGGGAGATGGTAGTTTAACCACATAAATAATATGGTGTAACATTGTACTTTTTATTTAACACATACTAATTTTTCAGGGCATATATATCGATTATTTTTTACTGTAATATGTTATTACACTACAAATTTACGTAAAAATTGAGAACGACTAATGAAAAGAATTTACACCAGTATTCGCATATCGACGATAATCTCTGTTTAAAATTTTTGAAATTCCTTACCTTGATGACGACACGGGCCGATGATTCATCTTGGCCGTATTCATTACTCACGACGACTTTGTATGTTCCCGATAACTCTGTCGATGACGAAGTGATGGTTAATTTCATGTCCAGGCCGTTGAAGGAGATCATTATGTCCTTTGACGCTTTGACAACTGTTGAGTCTCTGAAGTCATACCGTAAAGAATATTATAAATAATTACAAAAATTTGGAAAAATTTTTTTGACGCGATGGAAAAGAGAAGATGATAAGTTTTTTCATAAATACATACCTATACCATGTTATAGTGACCTTTCGATCTTGTGTTGCGAGAGTAGCGATGAGTTCGACCGTTTTGCCTTCTTCGACAGTCTGGAAAAATAAAGCAGTACATAATCAATTTAATAATTAATAGAAATTTTGTTAGAATAACATCTTCTTTGTTTTAATAATAATATTTTTATTGCACTAAGTATTGACAAAAAAGAGCGTTGCATTTTTTTAAGCCAACATACTTACAATTGATTGCAGGCCAGTAACGATCTTTGGCTTTTCACCTTGGTCTGGAATTTCTGTCACTTCTACTACTTGCGAGGTGGCTTCACCCTTTTCGTTGCGTGCTACCAACTTGTACACGCCTTTGTCTGTCGTCGACATTTGTTCGATTTCGAGTTTTACGGCAAATTCTCCCTACGAAAACAATCGGAAGAAACCAAATTATTAAAACTCACATTGTTGGTTATTAAAACTCACAGAGTAACGTTTTAAAAATAAGATTTAAAAATAATATAATAAAAGAGCTATGTAAGGTCCAAATTGCAATTTTTATGATTTCTAATTACAGGACTAGATTTGTCATAATAATAAATAAAAAAATTTTTGTCGCCGCGTATTCGCGTCAATCTTTGACTTTACTATTGATATTAAGTTATTTTAAGATAATATGAAACTCACTTCCTTGACTTGCTCGACGTGTAGCTTATGCCTGCTGTCTTCTTTAACTGCCTGATTCTCCTTGAACCATGTGCACTCGGGCGAGAATTTGGAAAGAACATGACACTCGACTATTACGGTCTTTTTCTTAACGATCTTCACCACCTTTGGTTTCTCCTTAATCACTGGTATAACTGAAATCACGATCATTAGAGCATTTATTCAAACTATATTTAAGAACTTATAATTGTCATTAAAGACATAACTGTTTCTTGCATTTACAAATTAGTCTAGATTCTCCGATGGTATCTACTATATGATACTAAATCGCAGTTGTACTAAAACATTGTAATTAAAGAAGAACACTCACTCTCGACGTTCAGTGTAAGATTAGCGTTGAGTTCGCCGAGCTCGTTCTTAATATTGCACTTGTAAAGGCCGGAATCCTCTGGCCCAGGATCGTTCAGAGTGAGTTTAATGTAGTAGATGTCTTCCTTTTCATGCACAATACTGATAGAGATCTTGGAAGACTCCTTTACAACCTGGCCAGCGTGTGTCCATACGATTTGCGGCTTCGGTTTTGCCTTGACCTTGCAGTCCATGATGACGAGCTTGCCTTTGTTCTGCGACTGTATCCGCGGCTTCTCTACGAAGGTCGGTCCGTCTCCCTCCGGCTCTGGTTCGGCCTCGATGTTCAGATTTAGGTTGGCGTTGCTCTCGCCGTACTCATTTTTCACGTGACACCTGTAAGTACCGCCATCAGGTGCTGATGGATCCTGCAAATGAAACAAGATATGTCAGCGCTCTTGCAAAGACGACTAAAGTAAAACAAAAATGTGTGGATCACCTTGATCTCCATGATAAGCTCGTAAATGTCTTCCTCGAGCGTTTTCGTTTTGATCGAGATCTTGGATGATTCCTTGACTACGTTGGTGCCACGGAACCACGTGACCTCCGGTTTGGGGTTCGCCTTGCACTTGCATTTCATGGTGATCAGCGTGCCGCTCTCGTTCGGGATGATGCGAGGTTTCTCAATGAAGGACGGAGCGAAGCCCGCACCCTCTTCTGCATCTTGGGAAGATCCGCGGTTAGACATCATCGTGTGAGTGTAAGGGCGGCAGTTTCCGGATGCGTCAGTGATGCCGGAAACGCAGTCTTTGTCGCCGACTAAGTCGGCCAAGGGAGTCGCGGTCGCAAGATCGAGCCTGCGACCGCGACTCCTCCCGATGGTCCCCTGTTAGTCGTGTTGGCAGCTCAATGAGTTACGAAGCGAAGAGAACAGAGACTTCACGATTGGTTAGCAGTAGCGCGGCTGTGGCTTACCTGATGGGCCGTCACTGTCGCGATCGTTCATCGAAGGACGATCACGGTCTTTTCGTCTTTAATGCGCGATCGTATAGAATGCCCGAAGGACACTCGGGAAGAGTCGATAGGATTCGTCTCGGACGAAGTCGACAGGAGGGATCTCATCTCATTCAAGCGCAATTTACAACTTTCAGATTAATTTCAAGCGAATATACAAAAAATTGAAGTCTTTCCGACAATATTTCACTTTATTTCGGATAAGATGAAGACGTGAAACGTTCCATTACTTTTTATATCTGAAGGAAGAAACTTCCTATAAAAAATATAAACTACAAAAGATATCTGATTTGAAAGAAATCTCTGTATTTTGTATTCCCAAGGTGTTATCCAAGACCGTAATTGATCTCTTTTTAGAAGATTCAACAACATACGAGACAAGTAGTCCAGCAAGTTCGAGACACATCGGGATACAAATGAAATCCCTCCCGCATGCTTCGAGGGGGACTTGCCTTGGAAGTTTAAGGAGATGTTGGCGTTACTCTCGCCGAAGTTGTTAAAGGCGTTGCAACGGTAATTCCCGCCGTCGGCCTTAGTCGGGTTCGAGATCTCGAGGGTCAGCAGGTACGTGTCCTTGCCAGTGGCCTTGCGCGACATCTTGACGCGCGTGCTGTCGGTAATCGTTTTCTGACCCTGGTACCACGTAATGTCCGGTACCGGGTGTGCCTCCAGGATGCACTCCATGATAAGTACGTCGCCCTCCTGGCGGATCGTCGGCTTCTTCGGGAAGCGCGGTGGCTTACCGTCCGGTATTCTGCGTAAATCGACACGTCAGACACGAGAAATCCCTTTCCCTGGCGGAAGAACGGACTCTCGCAGGAGCAACGCCGTTTCTCGTCTGTCGTTCTGCCCGCCACGCCACGCGAGTGTGTCCTCGAAGCGACGCGGCGCGATGTTACGATGTATATTCGCGACTGGAAATCACAGGCTCTAGCTCTTGTCGCTCTTACGACTATACCTTGCGCGATTTCAAAATCCCCAAAATCTTCTTATTAAACATGCATTGAATTTACCCTGATTTCAACTCGCTACGCTTCAAGGGGGACGCAAGTCTCCTCAAATAACAGTTTACGTTTTTCGAAAGTTCTTCCTCGGAAGGTAATTTGCTCTCAAGATCTGTCCACAACTGACGCGCTCGACTGACTACAAATTCAATGTCATGTGCGAAGGTCTGCGTCCCGTTCTAGTGTTCTTCGTGTTCAGCGACTTCAATATTTTCATGCACAGCAGAGCGTACAATTTTTGTGTAATGTACGCTCGAGCGTAACGGATCGTAAAAATTTCCACAGAAATGACGAATAAATTGGAATATATTCCCAGTATTTTGCTCCGCTTTGCTGTGAATCTCATTTCGTTCCGAAGTTCCAAAGAGATGAATCCGCTGCACTCGACCGTTGCTTTCGCGCCGCGTTCATCGGACCGGAAGAGCTCAGCGTGGCGGGACAAGTCGCCGAGGACAAGTCGCCTTTGTCTCGAATGCCTACTTGAGCCTGTCGCCACCCTCGAAGTTCAGATTAATCGTCGCCACCCCTTGGCCGTGCTTGTTCTTCGCCACGGCCCTGTACTCGCCCGCGTCCCCCTTCGCCACGCTGTCGATCCTCAGCCTCGCGAGGTGGTATAGCTTCTGATCGAGTTCCAGGGACGTGTTGAACCGTCCGCCTTCTTTCACTTCCTCAGTACCGTGATACCTGCGATCCCGCCAACGTCGAAGTATCCGACCGAAGACTGCTGCGCATCGCGCACCACGAGCGCGCGTTCGGAAGTGCGTCTTACCTTCCGACGTCCACGTGGACCGTCGGAGGAAACGTCAGCTCTCGACGTCACAACGAAGCGATCTCGCGACGAAGATCGAGAAATAACAAATTTCGATTCTTCACTCGCGAAATTGACTGCGAGAATTTCTAATCTCTGTTGAACAATTTGCTCGTGACATTCAGTGACATATTTTGAATTGTATTCAATAGCAATAG
This sequence comes from Harpegnathos saltator, assembly GCF_003227715.2. Classification (NCBI taxonomy): domain Eukaryota; kingdom Metazoa; phylum Arthropoda; class Insecta; order Hymenoptera; family Formicidae; genus Harpegnathos; species Harpegnathos saltator. The sequence continues at coordinate 71,950 of NW_020230327.1, read as the reverse complement.
CAGTTGAAGTATAGTAACTTACTGTACTCTCAACAGGATGCAATTGCAAGTTGCTTCTTTAATCAAATTATGATTTCTGATTGGCGTCGAGTCTCGCTTCCGATGAGATTCGCGAATGGCACGCTGTCCGACGTACTTCCTTGCGCGCGCGTCGCGGTTTTCAAATCTTACCACTTCACACTCGGTTTCGGATCGCCGACAAGTCGGCATTCGAAGGTGATGGTGTTACCGTCGTCGGATTGTCTTATCACCGGTCGTTCGGTGAAGGTCGGTTTAATACCGTCTTCCGGTACGGGTGCCTCGTCGCCTACGTTAGCACAAACGATCGACATGTCGAGAAATGTTCGTACACATCCATGCTTGCCTACTCAATCCTTTCGCTGCAATGTGGGAGCCCAGATGCGCGCGCGCGAGATTCGACAATACCTATCACTAGGATATCTTTTAGGAGATTAAGATAATTTTAGCAATAAATTGAACTCTAACGAGTGATTGGAAAAGCCGAAAGAGAGAGAGAGAGAGAGAGAGAGAGAGAGAGAGAGAGAGAAAGAGAGAGAAATATCAAGAGAAGCTAAAACATGGCTTCTTCTTTACTCTTCTTCGTATTATTTGCGACGAAAAATTCAAGTTGCAGTCTAGCTATATTTTTCACACATACACACACACAGACGTATTATTTCAAGTTAATATACCTCGCGTGACTTGTGATGACTTCAGATGCGACCGAGCAGCGAAAGGTTTAAATACGCGAAGCATTTTACAGTTCGATGCGAGATCGGGAGTCACGTATCGATTTGGCTTGGAAACAATCTGCGAAACTTTCCAGACAGACCAAACACTGATCTCTACTGTTCACGCAAGTGTCTCGCCGACCGGATTTACATTAATTCAACTCAACTCAACTCTCAGCTTCGACAACTCAAGCTCTCCGTTCATCAGTCCTTTCGTTTATTTGTGCCGCCGCATGTAACAAGTGCACTGTGAGATCAACGCTTAGAAACACACGCTCGAGGATCACGATCCTTGCCGATCGACCATCCTGTGAATTAGGTTGCTTTCTCTACTCTCCTTCCGTCTATTCGTAATGTACCGCTTGGTGGAGTATAGTAACTGTGTTCTCTCGAAGTGTTCACCTGCTCCATTTCTCTTCGAACGTCTCTTTGTAACGTTATACGCTCGCGCTTGCGCTCGCGCGCTCAGTTAGGTGAGAATAGAAACACAGTTATGCGCAAGCCTTCATCAAACATTGTTTTGCGAGTGAGTTTGTGGTGTGGTTGTGAAGTGTACGGCTGTGAGACGCGTGGCATAATTTCGTATATCGATCGGGAGATATGAAATAATTTCATCGTTCTGTACGGTGATCGATGTATAATCATTATATTACGGTGCATCATTGAACTCGAGGGAAAGCTCTGTCGAGACGCGAAGGGAGTGCGTGTGTATTTCGATGTTGTGACAATGTACGTTAATATATGATATTAATCGATTATGTGAATATGTACAGTATGACCAAACACACGATGTCAAACTGTTTTACTCGTTAAAGAATTTTTACGAATTAGCCGATGAGAATGACCAGCGCGAAGCACGTGACAAAAAGACACATGTCAGTATATATACAATATTAGAATCGTCATCGTTAACTACATAAATACTTTACTATTCTGTAAAGAATATTTCCGTACTTGTCAGTATTCGCAATAATGTCAGAAAAATATACGCGAACAGTTTTATGCGATCGCTGTCTCTGAATTTGCGTTCGATGTGTATTACTTTCGTGTATAAATTAAATCATCCTTGCGAAAATACATTCTCGCGCGGGCGAGAGAGAGAGAGAGAGAGAGAGAGAGAGACTAATTCGTGAAACTGAAGATTCAGTTTTCAATGATATATTATGTTGCGTCTAAAAGACAAAAGAGAGGAACGTATCGCATTTTCTAAGATGGAATCGCGATTCTAGGATAAAAATTCATACCGACGTGTAGCACAAATAAGGAAATATTCGTCGTTAGCAGGTTTAACCACCACCACCACCACCACCACCACCACCACCACCACCACCACAGAAATTTCGTCATTTCCAATCCACGTGTAATTGTATTTGCGTGTGCATGTGGGAACGATCCTTGGTAAGTGTATTCGAAAAAATCGTCTCTACAAAAGGGACTTCCCAACATTAACGTTGCACACGTCAAACACGATCGTATGAATAGAGAAAAGATGTGATCGAAGCAACCTAACGAAGCGTCAATATGTAAGGCTAATCTGCAATCGCATCTCGCGCATGCATCGTTGTGTTGCCTCGAATTAAAGTCTGGCTATGCATGAAGCGTAATTTATGTCATCTCGATGGAGATAACAATAAACCATCAAAAGTTCCTTCTTTCAACTTATCAGCGCATAATGCGCAGTTCTTATCTTGATATCTTGATACGAAATTTCGTATCATCGAACTTTATTTTATAAAAGATGAAAACGATTCCTCTAAAATGTATTATCATTATAATTATTATCGCGAAGGACTATATCTAGAAGAGGAGTCAGCCAGACTTTGACACGAGCGAGTGTTACACAACAACTACACGCGAGATGCGATTCGAATTAATACGTGATTCAAGCAGCAGTACACGGTGGTTATAAGTTGATATTATTCTGGTCCGCTTTCTACGCATTTTACGGTGCAGAATTCGTGAGAGACAAACGATAGTGCGTCTCGCAATGTCGTTTAGTCGATTAAGATCAACCGGGCTGTATATCGTGGCTCGCGTCGAGCCGGTATCGATACGTGCTCATCGCTCGACCGAGACAAACCATTAAAAAATAAAGATACCGTATACTAAGTGGACAGTAGAAGAAAATAGAAGAAGACCGAAGAAAAATGGACAAAGCTGATGGAACGGAAAAAATTAAATAATAAACTGCGGATATATATACAGTAGAGTCGACATGAAGGAAGCAAATAAGTGGGGCAGAGAGGCCTTAGATAGAACTGAGACACAGATGAAGAGTTGGAAACATGAAAGATATCATCGATATACATCCCGAGTGAGAATGTGAGAGCAGACATGAGGAATGGCACCGATGATCCGCTTTGTTTTTCGCTTCGAGGTACAGCGAAAAGTGGGACGTTTCTGTTATTTTTTGTCTAAAAATTTTTTAATTCAAAATTTGTTAAAAAATTACTTGTTAGTCCGTAAAAATTATTAACAAAAATTACGGAGAATAGTTTGAAGATACGAAGAGATAAAGAGATTGCTGGATATGTCTGAAATGGAAGATAATGGCTCGCATTTCGACGGATGCAAACTGAATTAAAGTTATCCGTAATGTCACATTAACGTACGTTAACATCGACGTAGGAAAATCAATAGTCGTACTGAGCGTACATTTATGAAAAAAAATTAAGCAGACCGAGTTCGTGTAAAGCGGATCATCGGTCAAAGTATAAATGGATTGATAATTGTCGGAAGTTCTAGACACTTACTGTCGAAATTCAGGGAAATCGTGGCGTTAGACTCGCCAAGCTCGTTCTTCGCCGTGACCTTATATTTGCCAGCATCCTCGACGGTCACGTTTTTTATTTCCAGAGTGGCGAAGTACGAATGGCCATCTTTGTCGACAGTCAGCTGAAATGGTTCAACGATCGTTTCCGAATGAGCTTTCGTCGAAATTAAATCGTGTGATAAATTGGATCTTTCCCAAAAGAAGATCCGAGATTACTTATTATCTGAATGAGAATGATGAGAAAATCAATATAATTCTGTACATATATAAATACTTCAAAAATTATGCTACGAGAAAATTGACTGATATTCGATCATTTGACTTCTCATCAGTTTCTCATCATCATCCCGAAGTGAACGAAATAGATTCGCTCACGTTCGGGATTGACGATGAGGACGAACCTTGTGCCTTGGCGAATCTTTGACCATGTTCCCATCGTGAAACCATGTGACTTTTGGCGTTGGATCGGCTGTGATGCGGCACTCGAAGAGCAACCGTTTGCCGTCGTCTTCTTGCCTAATCGCGGGCTTCTTCGCGAAAGTCGGCGCGATGCCGTCAATTTGTCTGCAAGTGCAAAAGATAAACGTCGGAATCGGATGCGTGCGAATTTATCGCTAACGCGTTAATCGTCGCGTTAATCGAGCGACGTGAAAATTTAGGGGTTGCGTCACATCGTTTTGAAAGTACCTTTGAAAGGAGCAACTGGATAAGGTAAATCCGAGTTTACGCATCCTTCGTACATTCGCCGCTGGCGCGACTATTAACGCGTTAATGAGCCAACAGGCAAATTTGTGTGAATTTCGAAAGAATTCTAAAATTCAAAAATTCTAAAACTGGTCTCGACTTTCTGTTTCTCGATGAGCTTCGAAACACGTCCGATATCCAACGAGGAAATGTCTCTTCTGAGAATTGCCAGAGAAAACAAATTCCTTTCTGTTGGATACGTCACGGGTACGTCGCAAAACTCATCTAAATAAACACGTTACATCTTTCTCCCACTGACCTTTTCCACACAAAAGTATTACGACAATAGTTTCACAACACACATTTCGATGACGAATTGCATGCTTCGGTCACACTCGCACACTCAAGATAAGATGGTCGAGTAAAGTCAGTGCATTCCATCCTCGATTATCCGACTGATTCGACTGAAGCGAAGTTAATTTTCCAAAAGTATATCAGGTAAGTCAGAAGGTAAGCGAGAAAGAGAAAGAAAGAGAAAAAAAAAAGAAAAGAGACCGAGACAGTGAGTGATGTTTGGCAAAGCGAATATAAGTGCTGCTTCGCGCAGTGGCTGCGAACGGTGTTACGGGATTTATCGCGACTTTCGCGGATTGCTTGCCCGAAATAACTCTTGTTTTGTTTAGTTAGTCGACGCTTCCTGACGAGAGGAGGCATGTTCAACAGCTCGTTCTGATGGTGTCCCGACAGTTAACAGCCACTTTAAAACAGTAAAGAGTAAATACTTGGCCATCATAACCGATACTATTCCCTGCCGGCGCCCAACGATACTTCCGTCGAATTCTTCAATACCTGATTCAGGTTTCTTCGGGAAGTCTAAAGTTACCTGACTCTCTCTCTCTCTCTCTCTCTCTCTCTCTCTCTCTCTCTCTCTCTCTCTCTCTCTCTTTAGGATTTTCATACAATGACATGTTATTGTCTTCTCGTCTCTGTCAGAAAAGGAAAGACTTAAGCTTGACTTAATGGGAATTCACCCAACAGCCATGTTAATAATGTTCATTCGACTACGTGAAACCAAGAGTCATCGGAGCCTCTGCAAATTTTTAAACTAATAATGCTATTCGCGGGAATGTAGCTTCTATGGGACAGAGCATGAAGCTGTCGCGACGAAAGTGTTCAGACGTGTGTTTTCTCGAAATCCGTCTGCGCAGCGGCATCGCAAGATTCCAGTCGGAGGATAAACACGATCACCGGTGTTTATCCTCGCAAATTGAGAGGCATGTGCTTAACACGCTTATGCATCCCGCACGGACCATAAGTGCATTAGACTGCGCACCGGTGTATGATGTGGCTAAGTTTAGCGAGGAAGTAGGCTGCAGCTGTTTTCCCTCGACTTTTGCTCTCGTCAACCGTCGTCGTCGACCGATTCGTTTCCACGCGATCGACATTCGTCGAAATTCCGCGAAATTCCGCTCGTGGCTGGAAATTCGAGCTGGGATCTGCAAATTCGCGCGTCTACTTGCAGAATCTCGCGAATTCTACTCAGAGTAATATGATACGCGTTCGCGAGACAATTGTCTCTCGCACCTGTGTCGGCAAATCGACGGTTTTCTTTTCTTTTTTTTCTCTATGCAAATGAAGCGCGAACCGCGACATTTCGGGAGACGCGTGGAAGCGGAAAGGCTCGCGTTACTTTTAGAAATTCACGGGAATCACGTCTGTCGATGCGTTCCGAAAATACAGCATCTCGTCGTGTCGTCGACGTCGTCGCCGGCGACTGCGTCGAGAGAGATCTCGTCGGGTCTGCTTTCGACCCAGTTTCGAATTATCTTGGAAAATCGTTAAAGTCGCGCTGAGACGCCGGATATTTGAAGGCTGATAAATACTTTCCGCTCGTGCGAATAACGGCAAGTCTGCTCACCGATCTCGCGATTGATTTAACGTCCGCGGCGCGATGGTGAATTGTTGTTAGCGTAATTAAACAGCAGGCAGACAGGGTTTGCACTGCGAGCTACTCTGCAAAATTTCGCAATTTTCCAAGCAAGAACTCATCGCGTGGCACGTGCTTATTTATTCTTCGCAGAAAAAAATCCTAAAAAGCCAAGCAAAATTTTCGAATTGAACAAATATGCAAATATATACTCGTGCGAATTGTGAAGCTTTCGATCGCTATTAACGTCTCTGTCATAAATTTTCATTATCCCCCAACAATTTGTTTTTACTTTAAAACGTGATTTTTTGCCAAGTCCTGCGAGTTTACTCTCTCATCAGCCGGTCTCATTAACGTCACTCAATTATTACCTCCGGCTACTCTTTTCAATCGATTTCCCGTTCCCCCCTGACCCCTTTTTCTTTCTCTCTAACCAGGACCATAATGTAGACAGATCGCAGTTTGAGCGAGATTTAGTGGCAGCTCTCTCGCGAGAGACAACATCCGAAATAATCCACCACTTTGTGGTCGGATCGCGCGAGGCACGACCGCGGTCCAAAACTAGAAGACCTTAATTCTATTTCCATCCGCATTTCGCGTTCGCGGTTCTATGCGTGGGCGGATGGATCGGTGAGAAGCCGATCGCAAAGAGAGAAAGAAAGAGAGAGAGAGAGAGAGAGAGAGAGAACTGGGAGGCACACACGGCGGCGATCTGGCCACCACGCGATCTCTATCGAACGCACGCGCTGCGGCGTGAACACGACCGAAAATAGCGGGCATACCGCGACGTTTATTCTCGGTCGGGTGCATTTTAACGTGTACTCCAACGTGTTATCGGGACGAGATAACACAATAAAGGTAAATAGCACGTCTGAAACTTCTCGAGAATCTTACATAACTATCTCCCCGTACTCTCGCCGCAAACGCTTCCCGAACTTTCAAGCTTTATTCAATGACCAATTCAGACCACATCGACCTGTGTCTGCCGCGGAGATTCAAGTATCGAGAGATACGGCGGAGAGGAGGGGGGGGAGGGGTAGGATTATTTTCGCTTCAACGGAGAGAGGTCTGTAAATTTGCGAAAGTCGACGGAGGACGGCGAGAGTTGGATGAAAGAATGGAAGTGTCCAAGGAACGCGTGTTCTGCTGCTTCATTTCCTACAGCATTTCCATCGTCAGTGAATAATAATACAGTGTTATTGTTACATTCACGATCCAATTGTTGAAGATACTCACACACACACACACACACACACACACACACACACACACACACACACACACACACGGCAGTTGCTGTTAAACGTTGTACAAACATGTTCGTGTTATTGTACCGTCAAATGCGTACAGAGATGTATTCATTCATTCTTATCAATAACGTGTTAAATACATTTATTGATAATCGAAGCTCGCACGATCGTCGGACGTGACGACAGATTGCGCAAGCTTCACACAGACGTTCTTGCAATTAATTTCGCCATCACTTCATTCACAAAATAGCGCGTAAGCGACGCACTCACCCCCTTCTCGCAGGTTGCTCGGCGGCTAAAATCATAAATGAAAGAGAGACAAAGGAAGTAAGCGAAAAGCATATAGAAAGCGAGATGTGTGTACAACGAACAAGATAACAGAAGGAGCGCGTTAGTGCGTGAAGCGTGAAGCAACAAACGGGTTAATCGATCAGAGCCTAGAGAAGCGACAAACAAAATTGTTCTTCGCCACAAACTTCACGGACTTACTTCTCTCTAGGCTCATCCATCGCTAGAAAAATATAACGGCGGCATGTTAATTGAGGAGACAGACTAATTTTCCAACTAGAGATAAAATTACAAGTATTGTGCAGTTAGATAAACTCTCCGTGGTGATCGCTGTCGACGAAATTTTGTGCTTAAAAGAGACCTTCTCACTAGTCAGATTCTCGATACGACTCGATTTTCATTCGATTTCACCCGTGTGAAAAAAAATTCGCACAACGTGCTGAGACATTTAAGCGTGAATCTAAACATCCCTCTACATTACATCGATGAGTGAGTACCCGATTAGACTAGAAAGAGAATAATCAATGTCACGAGTACTCACGACTGAAGTTGAGATTGATGGAGGCGGCGACCTCGCCCATCTTGTTCTTCGCCTTGACCTTGTAGAGGCCGGCGTCGGTCTCGATGACGTCGTCGAGCTCGAGCACCACCAGGAACTTGTTGGTCCCGACGCTCTGCATCTTGAAGTTGGTCCTGTCATCCTGGCTGAGCTCGGTCTCGCCGCGGAACCAGGCGATCTCGGGCTTCGGCGAGCTCACCAGCTGACACTCGAATATCAGCCGGTTGCCGTCGTCCTCCTGCCGCAGCTGCGGCTTCTGGGTGAAGCTGGGCGCGAAGTCGTCGGCGACCCCCATTCTGGAGGCACGCCTTCGCACCTGTCTCTATACCGACGACGAAACTACCCTTTCACGTGCTCACGTGGGAAGATACTTGTCTCACCCTTCGCCCTTCGCCTGCTCGTCGGTTCAAACGGCGCCGACCCGCGGCACCATCCAACCTGCTTTCGCCGCGGCTTTTTCCTCAGCCCGACGTCCACCGCCGCCAGTTGTTCGCCGAATTCCTCTGAGAATACTGGAAACGATAAGAGAGACATGATCAGTTAACATACGTCGAGGATTTGACGAAACTCGTCCGACCATATCTCGTTGCTGGTATCTAAAGTTCAGATTTCGCCAAGGCTGGCGGTCATGAATCGTCCAGACAGATAAAGTGCCAAGATTTCGCGGGTGATTCCTCAGACTGCTCAAATTTCAAAACCTTTCTAATTTCGGCGCTTTGATTTTTTCGGGCCGATGAACGTTCCACCGAGATATCGATTGTATCGCGCGAGTCTCGTCACTGTGGTTCAGTAAACCTTGGCAGGCTGAGACGCTGTCACCTGTAGTTGCCTCAATCGCGGCTATTTTTGCGCGATTGCCTATACTTAGCCTTCTTTAGCGGTGCCTTGCACGGCCATGGCATCGTGTGATGAGGCTCCTACACGGCTCCTACACGTTCATCCTGAACGAGAGAAGCGTGTGCAACGACAGACAGAGAGAGAGAGAGAGAGAGAGAGAGAGAGAGAGAGAGAGAGAGAGAGAGAGAGAGAGAGAGAGAGAGAGAGAGAGAGAGAGAGGAGAGAGAGAGAGAAGAGAGAGAGAGAGAGAGAGAGAGAGAGAGAACTCTCAGTGGAACCGTCCTCGATCTTGCAATAATTATTACCGAACGTTGGGAGGAAATCCAGCGTGCTTCTCAGGCTCCTCAGCCGCGCGTAAAGTCGCAAGAACACCGAGAGAACGAATTTATAGAGTTTCGCTTAGATTCCAAAACGACTCGCATGTTCAGCTTCGTTCAGCGTCGTAGAGAAATATCCGGCTTGGGATCCAAGCCGAGCGTGCTGAAGTAATCGATCGCGCGCAGGGAGACTCGCCAGGAAACTCGAGAGGAAACGAGGCGATTCTGCGTCAGTGAAAAAACGTTCGGAAATGATTTATCGCGCGTAATAAATATGAAAATAAGCTTATATAATAATACACCGAGGAAGTACGATCGTCGCGTACTCCCGCGGCCGCGCCGCGCCGACCCGCGCTTCGTCTTCTTGGCGTCCACCGAGGAGCCGCGCTTTCGCGCGGCTTGCACCGCGAAAGAGAAACGCGGATTCCTCCGAAATAATACCGTCTGGTAAATAACGACCGCTACGTGCCGTACCGTACCGCCGGCGGCGGTTTATCGCGTATACACGCGCCCGACGATATTTTGTCGAGCGTCTGTATTTTCAGAGCGTCCCGTACACTTTCCGAGAAACACGTTATTTCACGGAGCAACGATACGGAGCTTGCGATCGCGCTTCTTAAAATCGCACCTTTGCGAAAGGGGAGAAAAAGAGAGAGGACTTCGTGAAAAGTCAAGACGTTGAATTTATCCGCCGCTAAATAGCCAAGATAAAAGCGCGAACGGACGTTTTCGCGCATCACGCATAAATCCGAGATATACGCGCTATTTATAATAACAACTATACGTGCGACATGCCGGCACAGCGTCAGCGGGGAGAATCTTGCCGCGCGGCGAAAATCGAGCGGCAAGGATGCAGGGACGAGATGTGAATCGCGAAAATTATTTTCGCGCCCCGGTCTAATAATAATTGCGCGATGGAACACACTCGGGACAGATGCTGCGTCGAAAGGACTTCGTAATTTATGAGTGTCCGAGTTGGCCAACAGGGGAAGAGAGAGGGGCTATTTTCGGCTGGCCCCCGCGGCACGCACCCTCGCGCACCCTCGCAGGCTCGAGTGACGAGCCATTAGCGGGCCGTATTAGCCGCAAATCGGGCGCGGCGAATTTTCACGGAAACCGCGAGCATATTTTCCGCGGAAGCCCAAGGCCGCGTCAACGGGGCTGACGCAAGACCACTATTATTAATGCGGCTCTTGGCTCGGAAATAGGTGAGCCAGTTATCTTGGTAATCGGTTATTATGTTTGGCATCTAACCGTGGAAGCGCGTACATTTGGATCGCGGCGATACAAGCCGTCGGATGTAATATGCTCGAACGTCCGCACAATTGTCCTTTTCAGACCGAGGGAAGGCGTCGACGGCGACCGCGAGTGCCAGAAGAAGAGTGTCGATTCGCTGAAGCGATCGCCAGCTACGCGACGACGGGGTGACTTTCGCGTCACGATGCATCCCGACGTCACGGGATCGACGGGCAAGTGACGGTGACAAGGGTCGTTGGCCCTCGAGTCGTCACGGTCACGTGAGGTTTCTCGTTAACGCGTGATAAACACCGCACCATCTTCGTCCGTCTACTATTGTCTACAAGTCTGCCTACACGTTAACCGAAGGTTAACCATATTGATCTTAGCGTTCATTATTATTCTCGCATCGATAATGGCATCATCTCGCAATTCCCGTTTCAACTCGACAAGATCTATCTAATTTGCGCCCACGCAAGGACCATAACAATTGTATGTTACGGCTTATTTGCTGGTACTCATTCACAGGCGAGAAAGATAGAAATAATTTCGCGAGTAATTTCATGAATAATTACATAAATGGCAGGGTGATACTTTTAGTTTACACGTGAGCTCAAACGATCGCTGTTTATGATTTTTAGTCATTTCGCAAATTAAACAAAACAACGCACGCGTTAGGCCTGATTACGAAACCTGTACGGATGTCTGAATAATTGTCTACGAAAGCGTGAATCGGTATCTCGCGTAACGCGCTGGGAAACTACTTGCCAAGTGCAAGGATAAACGTCAGAATGACACGATATCACCGTGACGATGTAAGAGCCGCGTAATTGGTCGCTTGCCATCGTCCAAGCCGCAATTGTGGTACAAATCGTCCGATTATGTCAGCTCCAGCCAGGTGATGGAAATACGATACGTCTGGCTGGTAACTCGCGCTATCCCGAAGAGTGCTAGGTAAACAGACAGAGGTAAATCGTAATGCTTGGAAAGATGACGAATGAATTTCCCTCTTTAGGTTTGGCACATCAACAATCCGAAAAAAAGAATCCACATTTAACACTTGAAAATTAAATATTTTTTTGCCCCCATTAATTCGTTTCTGACCGTTTCTCTCGCGAAAGAAGCTAGCGAAAGAGGTGGCTCGGTTTGATTTTTCATGTACCAGCAGAAAAGGGGGGGAAAGCAATTAATCAGCTGTCGACGTACGTACATTTTTAGACAGTTACAGTTAGAAAGAGTAAGCCAAGAGTGCGATGTTAGCAGTCGACATGACTCCGAGCAGTGGTCGGCCCTTTTCAGACGAGACGGAACAGATGCGCGCAGACCAACGAAACGATGTACAAAACGGACGAACCGAGTATTACAACGTCATGGTAAGACTTGGCAAGCGACGCCGCGTGCATTCCCGAGATTACTGCACTTCGTAATAGCCGTTCGCATTCCACCACTCTTGCCCGTCTGATTTTCGCGCCGCTGTTGTCATCCGACGATCGATCATTCGGGAGGGGAGACGAGGCGAGTGCAAAAGTCCCGATCGGGTGTGACGTTGAGAGATGAAATATTCGCGGCGTTACGCGGCATTGTGTACTGCGAGACGAAGCGGCGCATTGATCGCACGATGGATCGAACAAATAATTAACCAGCGTAGTATTTCTCTTAAATTCGCGATGAGAAGAAAAATCTAGAGGGTTATTAATATTTCCTTGTTACTGTGGCAAATTCATTTCTAGTTTACAGTAGCGCTGCGGGCTTGCGAAAATTTAGTTGGCATGTTTTTCGTTGGAGAGCTTTCCTAAATCTAAATAATATAAATAATCAAAGCGGTACGTCATTCAGCTAATGCCCTGCTTTGTTGGAACCAACGCGCCGTGATTAAAACACTAAGGCGAAATTGGCAAAGGGAAAGAATTTTCGAGGTTCGTGATTTCACGGGAGAACTGCGGGCGGTATTCTTGCTCTTTGTCAAAGTTACTCTCTCTTGACATCGAGGCGCCGTTAGTGCCAAACGAACAAGGAAATAACGAAAGGTCGATGGGGTCCTCGGAAGATTGCATCATCGCGCTAAGCGATACAATAGTAATTTCTGAACGACGTTCATTCCTGAGTCATCACCTGCAAGGCATCATTTGCAAGGAGAGAGAGAGAGAGAGAGAGAGAGAGAGAGAGAGAGAGAGAGAGAGAGAGAGAGATAGAGAGAGAGAGGGGGAGAGAGAGAGAGAGAGAGGGGGGGAGAGAGAGAGAGAGAGAGAGAGAGAGAGAAAGAGAGAGAGAGAGAAAGAGAGAGAGAGAGAGAGAGAGAGAGAGAGAGAGAGAGAGAGGGGGAGAAAGAGGAGAAAGGAGGAAGAACAAAGTGTCAAAAACATGCTATTTAAATCCTTGAATGTGCGGACGCGTTGCATATGAGAGACATTGTCGGCATCCAACTGACCTGATATTTTTGCTGGCTATATAGAAAGCGTTGCTTCACTTTGGCATAATTCTGCCAGCTATTTGCGATACAATGTATATTTGATGACACTGTGACCCAATAACAAGTAGCACGTTGCAATCAGGCATTAGAGCGTCGATTAGAACGCATTGGTGAGTAATAAACGGACGAATAATTGTGTACACGCGCCTAGCGGAAACGTGTTAATGCGTGCGTCTCTCAAAGTGTCACGATAAAGATAAGCGTCCGCAGTATCTGACAATGAACCGACATCGCGAAAAAGACGTAATTACTTCTGGCGGAGCTCGAGGCCACGTGACTAGCGAAACGGCTTCCTTTCTTCGCCGTCGTGAATTTACGAGCCAACGCGCGTCCATACGACCGTCGTCCGAAAGTACGGCTCGGGGGAATCGTTAAGATATTGCGAAATCTACGAGACCTTGCGATACGACGTCGAGATTTTTGTACGTCCGGCCAAGCATGCGCGCGTTGTGTGTAGGACTCCGAGCAAAAGACGTGTCTTTCGATAAAGTTCACCGGTTTACAATTAAATCTCGGCTGTCTCAATCGTCACCTATTTTAATCAAATTAATCATGAGCCAACGCACGACACACCTACACGGTTTATAATACGGTCACGTGGAGTGAGTAATCTCAAAATATACAGTGCAGTTCGTACAGCGTATTTCGTCACGAGGGGGTGATTCACGTCTCATGTGACGTACAACCCCTCGGGAGGAGGAAGAAATCCTGATCGCAGACGTGCGCTCTTAGTTGCGTATAAACGCAACTCAAATATCCAAAATATTAATTCACAGTATCAAACATCGCAATTGATCGCGTTGATCAAAGCTACATCCTTGGATCGTCGATTAGATGTCGACATGTCTTTGTCTTAGAAAAACAAAAAACCGAAAACTGAACTCAGTTTTCATTCGGGCCAGATGTAGTCAATCGAGAAGCGGAATTTGAAAAACGGCCTTTTCGCGATCACGTCACGTCACGTCACTCGAGGAAGCTCCTGTCACACGGCAATGATTCATCTTTCTCGCCGAGTGCGGAACCACGAGTCTGCCTCTCGTGCTCGAGGGTTTATAATTATTAGTCGAGCGACGCGTGTTCGCGCGGTCGCGCTCTTCGCTGTCTATACCACTGGCCGCGTTACTTACGTCGCACCGTCTATTTTCGCCGACTGACTCAAGTCGGCGAAATAAACACTAAAATCACCGATCGACGTACTCCCGATCTGTGTACGATAAAACCGCGAAAAATCGCTCGCGCGCGCGAGCGCGACGTTGTAAACAAGTGTTCGCGTCCGACTTTTTGGCAGCGCGTTGCAAAACGTCCGGTCGCGGAAATCAAATGTTATGTAAAATAATAACGCGCGCCCGAACTTGGCGAGCCCGTAATAGCAGCGTAATATGTTATTCGCGCGTTAGATAAAGTCGGAACGTCCGACTGCTGCACAATGTGCATAAATGAATGACAACATATCTGGAGAAATATCGAAAATCTGGAACGAAATATCCTGAGACGGCTTGAGGTGGAAGAATTGGGAGAAATAAATCTCAAAATGCGTGGTGTGTCGAACGTCCTGGCGACGCTAAGTGCAACTCGCTCGACTTTCGTCGATGACGTATTCTGCGTTATACCTCTCTATAGTTGTACTCGATAAATCATTGTTTACGAGTAGAACGTAAAAATACTCGCGACCTTCTGCGACAGAACTGAACGACAGGCATTATTCAAGTCTGAAGCAAACTCGGATATATAGACAACCTTGTTCTACGATGTTGTAATGAAGCGAGGGTCAAGAACACGAGATGCTTTCTAGGCCGGGCTTCTGTTATTAGTTAGCCAGATTAGCCTTGAACGACGCGGTCGACTAGATGAAATGGGGTTACCGATCGAAAGAGATTTCCGATATATCGAATTATTGCGACATCGCTTGGAGACTTATAATTCAGCGTTTTGTCATCAAGAATTGGAAAACATCATGATGATAAAAAATCTGATATCTTTCGCGGTCGTCGTAACGCGACGAATTTAATTACGAGATTCGGCGGTGTATAATGAGCGAACTATTGAATATTTATATATTAGCAGCGTCATTGACACAGATTAATTACGCGCAAGGAGAAGTGATAAATTTATCAGGTCGAATCATTGGACGACAATAAACAATGCTAAGAATAATATATTAGTCACTTCATACCGATCGTGACTGAGTTTCATGATCAACAGGTAAAACGTTGGGTTGACATTTGGTGACAATGCGTCTAAAAAAATACACCGGTATACATTCAAAAGAACATACATATTAATCGGCAATATATTTGAAAAGAGTGATGATTAATAAGTTTAAATTTTATATCGATATCGATATATGCACTCTACGTGTATATGAGTTTGTGACGGAACTAGTGCGGGCAGGAAAATTAATCACTAGTTTTTGTATCTCTCGTTTAAATTAAAATTGATTCATCTGATGGCAAGGTAACATTCGATATGATCACAGCCATTTATAATCTCAGCCATTTAGACAAACGTGCCTGGCGAATATAATGCAGCAGAAGTGCTTTGAAAGTACATCGACTCGATTTGATATCGGTGCGGCATGATCGGGATTTTTTCGCAGTGCGCGTGTTTCGATTTATATTTTCCTCGCCTTCTCGTCCAACCATCTTCCCCGGATTCGTCGAATCTCATGGAACTTGCGGTATGCGGGATATTTTTAAATCGGCCAGCATTCTGAGCTCCTCACCGGTCGTAATCGGTGGGGAGAACTGTACAGCTCGCCCACGATGGTGGCAGAAATTATTCATGCAATCGTCGTCGTCGACGACGACTCGACTTCCTCGCCAGAATCGCGGTACAGGCAAAACTGTGCATTCCAATCATCTTCAACGGCAACATGATTTTACAAAACCATTCGTACTATTATTAGAGAAAGTATTGCGACAAGTCTTACTTACTTTAATGTCGCGATCATTATTATCGATCCTATTTTGCCCTGAACGTTTTGACATTCCTGTTCCTACGATGTTTAGTCTATTTCGATTTATGTGAAAAGCGTTATCATAATCTTACATAATCTAACGTGCTTCAGTTTGCATGAATTTGGCGACCCGAATAATAAATTTAACTGGTATTCACGAAATAAATATCGAACACTTATCGCGACGTAACATAACAAGTGGGACAAGAGCTCGACGGAAAACGAGCTGACAAACTCCAAAAATATGTACCGTGTGACAGCAATAAATCCTGATAGTGATGAGATATCGAGGTGGTAGCAGTACAAGAGAGAGCTCAAACTGTAAATTGAACAAACAGGTCGCGAGGAGTGCGTATAAATCGGGTCTATTAATGTCCTCTAGAATTGATGCGGCACATGCAGCCGCGATTCGCACCAACCGCGAAAGATCGAGGAAGAGAAGTGGACGCAAGTGCGAGCTAATAAATGATGCGTTAGACAAAGTGTTAAACGGCAAGTGTGACGCGGCGACGGATGGAACAACGGGCGACGCGACGCGACGCGATGGCGAGATGGACGAAAAGATGGTCGGAACGACGAACCGCTGCTCCTCACGTTACGCCCTCCTAAAAATAAGTGGACTCCGAGCCTAGATACCTAGATAGTAGCCTACGAATAGTCGTCGCGACCGAACTCGTGGCGATTAGTCACGTCAAGTCGCCGAGCGAGAGGTGCTCGTCTGGACCGAGAGCTTATTGGAAGGTGAATCCCGGCGGGATCGAGATATGGAGTCTCACAGCGAGTCGGATTCGCGTCAAACTAGCCGAGATACGCGACGGATGACTTGCAGGGAAATAATCGTGGTGAATGGTGAAGCGCTGGGAAGAATTACGCTGATATGCTGATGAGAAGACTGGAAGAGACAACGTGCTATGCTAAAACT